>NC_079410.1:19816870-20146870 GCF_029220125.1 Pseudoliparis swirei | reverse complement strand
ATCTAGCTGTTTTGGGCTGTCACTCGCCCCCCCCCCTCCCCTTTGTCTCTGTGGCTCTCCCTCCCCTCTCAGCCTTGCCCGGTGTGTTTTTGAGGGGTTGCAGATGCTGGTCACCTAATAGTTCCCGTGATTAAATTGTTGATAGGACCTTTGGGTCAGTGCTGCCTCAGTCAGACAGCTGTTTTGTTTGTTTTTCTTCTTCCCCCTGCTGCTTGGCCCTGCGTGTCTCCGGAGGAGGGTCATACACTTGAATGAGAAACCATCAGTGCACGTTGTGTCGTGCAAAGATGAGTTAATTGAAAATGTGCGATGAAAGTAAAAAAGACCAGCTGACGTTCCTCTTTCGTTCAATTTGAACTTCCTCCTCTCGGCTCGTGCTGCTGAGATTGAGCGTTCTAATACGTTATGCACATTGTAATGTCACTTTTAGTAAGCGCAGTAAACCATCAGGTTGAGCATAACTGGAACTCTTTGCAGCTTTCAGAACACGGGGTATGATATTGACGAGAACATATGCCAGATGACATAGCTGGTCTTATCACAACAACGTATCAACATTTGATTGTTATGTTGCACACTTCTCATGAAAATATTAGTTTCTAAGCAGTGTTCAGCCATTGCAGAGTGTGCTCACAGTGTCATTTTCTTTAACACTTCTACAAACTAATTTCAAAGCAAAAGGAATGTGTATGTTGTTACGACTGAAGTGGAATCATTATGTTAGATTGTGTTGTTGTGCTTGAGGCCAGTAAAGTAGGTTAAACATCTATTAAACAACAGTCGCTCCGCTGTACATGTTCCATACAGCACTGCCTCTATTCCTAAATTGCATTCAGCTGTCCGGCAGCAACTGGCAGCTTCTAACATTTCTTGGGTCAAGTGTTGGTGCGTGTTTTTATTTCTTATTCTCTCTGGTGAAACACAAAGCTGACGTATGGCCAACATTATGTATCCATGCCAGCTTCAGTCAGGCTCCGTCAGAGTCTTTGTACTATGTGGTACAACCATAAACCGTAAATAAGAAGTGGACATAGTTATTGTGAAATCGACATTAGTTGGTGGACTACGGTTTAAAAAAAACAAGATTTGGCTTTTGGCTTTTTGCAACCAATGAACGGAAGTGACCATATTTGGACTGCGTAGGCTAGTCAGCCTGCCCTAAATCAGACTCTGCTATATGGCCTATAGAACTAACTGGACCATCATTTACTCAATGAACATCATGCTGTATTGAATACGACTTGAATCTAGACATCGAGACCATATAGACTTGTTTACAATGTTAATTGAGGGAATACATCAAGAGAGAAGACTTGTTTTCTCATACAACCAGAGGAGTCCCCTGCTGATCAGTGGAGAGACGATGAATGTTCAAGACACTTCCGCATTTGGCTCGACTCGTCCAGAACTGGAGGTCACCGCCATGTTCTCAACATATTTCCCTCACTGTCCTCCTCGCTAATGCTCCCCTTTCGATTTCTCTCCACCTCTCTGCACCCTTCCATGTCCTCCTTCCTCCCTCTAGGCCTAGCATTCCAGCTGACTGCCAACTGTTCGTCTGCGACTGCTTCGAAGCAGCGGTGAGACTCTTCGCTCCAACCGAAACCCTCCGGAGGAGCGGCGGCAGCCGCCACAGCAGCCCTCCCGCTTCCCCCCCTCCGCACTCCCATCCCAGCAGACTCTGGCAACCAGGTGAGAGAACAATGACCGCGTTTACATGCATTCGAATAACTGTCTTAGTCGGACTGAAATCGAATTATCCGTTTCATGTGAACACCTTTGTTCGACTATGTGCGGTCCGACTACGATCCGATTAACACCCCTGGATAACTCGATCCGATCCGGTTGATAATTCGACTATCGCGGCATGTAACGGTGAATTGGATTAGGAACTGGACTTTGTGTCTTTGCGCATGCTTGAGATCCCGCCGCCCTCCTCCCCCCCTCCCTCCCATGTCGTGACCCGGAAGTCGAAAGAGACGATAATGTCACTATTTACATCATGCAAGAATAGTAGAGGGATGCAGCTTCGCCTTGCTCTCTGTTCGCCATCTTTCTCGAAATGTTGTTGTTGTTGGTTGTTGTTGGCAGTGGTGAAGAGGTCAAGCGGAAATGGCTGTATCACCACGAGTTGTAATGAAAACAGCGCCACCTATCGTATCAGATGTGACATGCTTTTGGCCAATGATTGGAATTACTTACTGCCATGTATATTGGGATAATAGCAGATCCCCCAAAAGATAGCATAGTCCGACTAAAGCAAGATTCGAATTATACCATCATGTAAACGCACTGAGTGGTGTGAGTTGGAGATGAACCTTTTATGAATACCCCGGTAATTACCATGTCCGTTTAAATCATTCTATCCTGTAACTCCATCCCCGTACAACCCTCCTTTCTTCGCAGGAGAGCAGGATGGAGGCTACATTCGGGCCGACGTTCTCAGCCGTGGCTGCTGGAGCGAAAGGTGTTCACACAAATATTATTCCCCTCTATAAATGCTCTCTCTTTCTCGCTTGAGAGAATGCCATCATTACCTTCGCATTGAAAATGCCGGAAGGTTATGTTTTGATCGCCGTGTATTTATTTATTTGTATGCGTGTTATTCGCAAAACTCAAAAAGTATTGAACCGAATTGCATGAAATTTGGTGGGATGATTGTTTATTATCCGGGGACCAGTTGATTAGATTTTGGGATCGATCGGGTCAAAGGTCAAGGTCAAAGGTCATGAACAGGTCAAAATCTTTCGCAGAACTCAAAAAGTATTGAACCGAATCGCATGAAATTTGGTGGGATGATTGTTTATTAGCCGGGGACCAGTTGATTAGATTTTGGGATCGATCGGGTCAAAGGTCAAGGTCAAAGGTCATGAACAGGTAAAATCTTCTTGAATCACATGGAATTTGGTGGGATGATTGGTTATTATCCGGGGACCATTTGATTAGATTTTGGGATCAATCGGGTCAAAGGTCAAGGTCAAGGTCATGGAAAGGTCAAAATCTTTTTTTACCATAGCACGATACATTTTTGTCCAATTGGCATGCAACTAATGCCAAAATGTTCATAATTCAATGCCCAATCTTGTGATATGCGAAGGTATGCGCTCTACCGAGTGCCCGTTCTAGTCTTGATCTGTTTTGGGGGGGTTTTGTTGCTGAGAATTTGCCCTCGTGTGTTTTCAGCAGAAGGTTCCAGCAGCTACAAGCAGCACAGAAGAACTCCCTCCTCCTCGAGCACTCTGACCTACTCTCCCCGGGATGACGACGACGGAATGGTACACACACACACCTACACACACCTACACACACACACACACAAAACCGTTGATGTTTTAAGCCAAGTTAATGTGTTCAAGATCTCAAAGATATCAACATTGATTGTGAAGTTTTGCGAAGCTGATCATCAGGTTGACTGTAAACGTAAAAGGGACCATCTTTCAGAATGATATTCGGTTTGTGGTGGTATGGTTAGGCCGTGACCTCTTCTCCTCCTCCCAGCCTCCTATGACTCCTCGGAGGTCAGACTCGGCCATCTCAATCCGATCGCTCCACTCCGAATCCAACATGTCTCTGCGCTCCACTTTCTCTATGCATGAAGAGGAGGAGGACACGGTACGAGCCCATAGCACATATACGCCGTCAAACGTATGACTACAAACGCATGTTTAAAAAAAAAAATCAAAAATTTATAAACCAGTTTGTGTGCAGGAGCCCCAGGTGTTTGCCGAACAGCCATCCGTAAAGCTTTGCTGTCAGCTGTGCTGTAACGTCTTCAAGGACCCCGTCATCACCACATGCGGGGTGAGTTTATTGCCTTTTCCAGCCTTTCCTCCATTTTCCTCATCCTCTTTGCCCCCCTCTCTTCTGCCTTGTCTTTTTCTTTAGATTTACTGTGGGGAACTTTTTAACCGGTTACGAAACAGTCTCAAGTTAAAACGGATGCCTCCACATGATCTTCATAATGATCTTCATAAGTAAATGAGACCATCAGCGAGAAGATTGGTTGTTTCTGCATAGTCATGCTTTACGCTTTTTATTGGTGTCACCGGCTCAGATTCTGGCCAAATCAGATGAAATAATACAGGTTAGCCAGAGAATCAGAGGACCCAGCTCCTCCTAAAGGTGCGTTCACAACAAAAGCGAAACTATTTTTTCGCGCGACCGAATCCCATGAAAAGTCAACATACAGACGCGTGTGACATTTTCCCGGGCGGTGCGTTTGGGGCGTTTAGGGCGACGCGTTTTCAGCATCACAATTTTCGCCCCGAGTTGAAATATTTCAACTTTGAGGCGGTCATCTCGCAACTCGGGCCAATCAGCTCTTGAGTTCCGCTCTCGTAGCGCTGGAAGCGGAAGTCTTCCAGACGTAACAGTAACTTCATCGGTGAAAGTGACAGAGCTGAGTGAGCCTACGGGTGACGTCATGAATCCAAACACGAGGGCGTTAGTGTGTGGGATGTCCACAACAAGTATAAAGCAGAACTAGTGGTTAGTTATTCTGGTGGATGAAGGAGATGATAACGGTCTTTACGGAGACGAGACATAGAGATAAGCCCCGCCCCTCGCGGAGCGTCTCGACGCTCATGGTGGAAACACGGTGAATGGTCGAGTGAGTAAACTCACGCGTTTTGGGCGACGCGAAAAATCGCTTCGCTTTTGGTGTGAACGCACCTGAAGCCAGGAGCAGAGCTTCACCCTGTGGGAGCCAACAAAGACGTGCTGCTCGAGGACCAGACCGCATTGCTGGGCTCCGTGAGAGGGAGTGAGACACAGGAGAACCAGAAGCAGCACTTAGCGGGGCACAATGCCAGAGCCCGCTGCAGTAAAATGAGACAATTTCTAAAGGGACCCTGGTACTGGGGAACACTCCCCCTTTGGTCCACAGGGGCCGCCAAAATCAACCAAAAGTGACATTTCCTTGTGGTAACTTTAAAACTCTGCTCCACCTTCATGTGAAACATCTTTTAAACATTTTTTTAAAGGTAGCGCAATCGAAATCAACGGATATGAAGTTTGGGTGAATGTTTTGTTGTTATAAGAGAAAAAAAAATAAAACAAACATTCCATTGTTTTCCTTCCTTCCTCAGCACACATTCTGCAGACGATGTGCCTTGACTTCCGGTGAGAGTGCGTTCCTTTAAAAAATAAAAAATTATAATAATAATTAGAGCGGCTGGCTTTAATCTAACTTTACGTTTGTGTGCCTCCTCCTCGCAGACAAGTGCCCGGTGGATGCGGCTAAGCTAACGGTCGTGGTCAACAACATCGCGGTCGCCGAGCAGATCGGAGAGCTGTTCATTCACTGTAAATACGGCTGCAGGGCCACGGCCAGCGCTGCAGGCGGGGCCGACGCCTGCACCTCCACGGTGGCCGGCAAACCCGGCGCGTACGAGGTGGACCCGCTGGGCTGCCCGTTCACCATCAAGCTGTCCACGCGCAAGTAGGGGCCGAGTGTTTGAACGCATTGCAAACCCTGTTGCCCCCCCCCCCCCCCTGCTGTTTTTGTATTTATTTATTCAAATGTTTACCTTCTCTGCAGAGAACACGAGGCCAGTTGTGACTACAGGCCGGTCCGCTGCCCCAACAACCCTTCCTGCCCCCCGCTGCTCACCATGAACCTGGAGGCTCACCTCAAAGAGTGCGAGCACATCAAGTGTCCACACTCCAAATATGGGTGAGTCCTTAAAAAACCCAAAAAACACACACTTTAATTTCTTGCATATTATGCTACTGCATACTATTTGTCTGTCAATGTGTGCTACACACTCCTCTACCGTTTCACTCATCGGCCTCTCCTCTTCTCCAACAGCTGTACGTTCATCGGTAACCAGGACACGTATGAAACGCACCTGGAGGTGTGTAAATTTGAGGGCCTGAAGGAGTTTCTGCAGCAGACTGATGACAGGTGAGCAGACACACGGAAAGCTGAGTGTCTCCCGAGTATTTCTCAAATTGAAAAACAGAGACAATGATGACTGTTTGAAACCCCCTGACCTTTGACCCTGCTTAGGTTCCACGAGATTCAGCTGACTCTGGCCCAGAAGGACCAAGACATTGCTTTCCTGCGGTCCATGTTGGGCAAACTGTCTGAGAAGTTAGATCAGCTCGAGAAGAACCTGGAGCTCAAGTTTGGTAAGACACAGTAGAGACGGACATTCCTCTGTTTCAGCCCAAACGAAGAATGCACTCTGCTGTCTCACATTTAAAGTACTTACCTACAGAAGTGAACTAATAGGAAGTGTCAAAGTATCACGCCTGTCTAAAGCCTGTGGTGTCACAGTGACTACTACTACACTGATTTCAGATCAGTGTTTTGAATCTGAGTTTGGGTCTGTGAATTAGTATCAATGGAGGCAACGCTGCATTTGTGCATTCCTTATTCCTTGTTTAAGCACAGCATCTTCACTGCAGGCTTTTTCTTAAAGTTAGTGTGCATGTGTCTGTCTTTCAGATGTGTTGGATGAGAACCAGAGTAAACTGAGCGAGGACCTTATGGAATTTCGTCGAGACGCTTCCATGCTTAACGTAAGTGTGTGTGCACCTTGCAGGGGAGAGAGAGAAGATGTGTATGTGTGTTTGTCTGAATGAGGATGGAATACACGGATTGGGGTTGATGAGCTGTAGCTGGAGAACAAATCGCTTTACGGTGTCGTCTCTCTGCAGGATGAGTTGTCCCACATCAATGCCAGGCTCAACATGGGGATCCTGGGATGTAAGTGTCTGCCCCGTCCGTCCTCCTCTTGAAGAATCCTTTTTGTCTTTTCAACGTTCTTCACATCTTTCAGTGGAGTGAAGCATTTGATAAACACATTTTAAACAACTTCTGTTCCCTCCTCTTCCTTACTCCCCCTCACCGTCTGTCCCTTTCTTCCTCCTTTCCTCATCTGCCCGTCTCTCTCTCTTTTTCTTCTTCATCCTCTCGTCTCCGCTTCAATCGTATTCCTCCCTCCTTTCGCTTCCAATGACAAACACATATCCGGTCTTTCCCGTCTCTGCTCCTGTGTGTAGCATACGACCCCCAGCAAATCTTCAAGTGTAAGGGGACCTTCGTTGGCCACCAGGGCCCCGTGTGGTGTCTGTGTGTCTACTCCACCGGAGACCTACTCTTCTCCGGATCCTCAGATAAGACGATCAAGGTAACATCAACACCCCCCCCCCCCCACACACACACACCAAGCCAGTATTGTCACGACGCTATTAGAGTGGACCCAATAGCACGACTCAGACAGGAGTAACAAAGTTTACTGTCTTTGGTTGGAAACAGGCTGGGTCAAAACCGGGAGATCAGTCGAAGAAGCAAACAAGTCCAAAAAGGGGCGGGGCAGAGAATCAGAGGTCAGGGCAGGCAGGCAGGGTCAGAACAGGCAGGTCAGGAATAGACTCTAATAACACTGGAGAACTTGGCACGAAAACACAAGACAATCTGGCAGAGGACAAGTGGAAGTGAGGGAGCTAAATAGTGAGGGACTAATGAGGAGCTGCAGGTGAGAAGGGCGTGAGGACCAGGTGAAGGGAATGAGGGACTAACGAGGTGATCAGAGGCAGGTGAGGGGAGTTGGACTGACGAGATGGTGTGACAGGATGAAAACAACTATTACAAAAAGGAAGGCGTGGAGCTAAACTGTTACAAGGCATTCTAGAGAAAATCATCCAACAAAAAAAGTACTTCTGCCATGTTGGGAAAGAGACAGGGCCAAGCAGGAGTGTTTCGCATGGAGCAGTGAAAAATTAGCCAAAGATATGTCATTGGATCAGATAACATTCACCCCTGCAATACCGCTATCAATTACACCACCATGGCTATTTCCCTCAGTGTCAGTTGATCTTTATTTTTTAGACAAAGGCCAAGCATTTAAACACAATAATAACGTGGCAGGAATGGTGGAGGATAGACTGGAGACGACATACTTATCATTTATTCCAGCATTTACAGATGGATCAAAAGACCCTGAAACAGGGAGAACTGGGTTTGCAGTCACCATACCGTCCTTAAGATATGAAGTTAAAAAGAGAACCTCAGAGCATCTGTCTGTGTATACAGTGGAGACGTGGGCCATTTTAACAGCACTGCAGTGGGTAGAGGAGGTTCGGGTCGAAAAAGTCATTGTCTGTTCAGACTCTAGTTCAACACTATCCTCATTACAATCATTTACATCACATAGCAGGCAGGATTTAATTAATGAAATATATGAAACACTGTTTTGTTTAAAAAATATGGGTATTGTCGTAGCCTTTATGTGGGTACCAGCACACAGGGGGGTGCAAGGAAACGAAAGAGCAGATACACTAGCAAAACAAGCGTTAGAAAGGCAGCACAAGATGGACATTTTACACAGCAAAGCAGAAGTTAAAACAATTATCAAAAGAAACATTATTAAGGAATGGCAGCATAGTTGGGATGTAGGGGAAACAGGAAGACATCTGTATGCTGTGCAGAGGGAAGTTGGCAAAGGGAGGCCAGCTAGAAGAAGCACCGCAGAAGAAAACATAGTAACCAGACTGAGGATTGGGCACACAAGGCTGAACAAAACAATGCATCTCGTAAATAAACACCCAACAGGACGATGTGAGCACTGTCAAGTACCAGAATCTGTAGAACATATAATTTTTCATTGTCAGAAATACACACTTGAGCGACACATGTTGAAGAGGAAGCTGGGAGTGGAGGAACTAAATCTAACAGATGCGTTAAAATTGGGGGCAGGACAGGTATTACACAGGGTGTCCGCGGGTCCTTAAAAAGTCTTAAATTGCTTTTCCTAAAAATAAGGCCTTAAAAAGTCTTAAATTGTCTTAAATTCAGATTGGATTGGTCTTAAATTTTTTGGGTGTCATGTCATTAGGAATATGAGGCAATCTGTTCCGCCAGGTCCGTATTTTGCTCCGGTCGCTCTGCGGTGTCTCTGGTGTCACCGGGGCCACGCCCCTTCTCTTAAAGGGGCCCCGCGTATTCGGTCCCATCCCCGACAACGTGAAGCATCGACTAGTTTAGAAAACATGCAGGATGCAAGTTCAACAACGGCTTGAAAAGAACGAGTGTTTCTGGTCACGGTCGGTGAATTGCTTCTGAAGCTGCGTTATGTGTCGGGAGACTTTCCAGCGGTGGAATCTCACGAGCAGAGCAAGAAGCACAGAGACTAGCGAAGGCCGCCAGCAGCGCGCGGGGCTAGCTGCTGCTCCGCCGCGAGCTGCTGCTCCGCTGCTCGCAACGACGTCAACGCTACAACGCTGGAGGTCACCGGAGGAAATCCAGCGCCGTGCAACAAAGAGCTCATCACCGAAGACCAACGCTGCGGTGCGTTCTTCATTCTGTTCCACGAGACTCTGGACCAGACCACCGCGAGCAGACAGCTGGACTTCATGTGCGTTATTGGTGAAATGACCACGTCCAGTCAGGATCCTCTGGAGCTCATGGGCCATGACACGCCCAGGACCTACTTCAGCACCTCAAAGTAAGTCTACCATAAATATATGTATTAACTATCCTCTTGTATATGAGTATGTGTATCATATAGTTAAGCTTTACTCATGTGTCAAGTTAATAACAGCTATGCATAGGCGCACTACACATTAATTAGACTAACAATAGTTTTAGAATGGTAGTAAGTAGAGTGGTGTTTACCTGTCAATATGTCTACATAGTATTCACTAGGCTCAAGAGATGGCTCATGTTGCTTAATTTGTAAAAATGGTATTCATTCATATTTATCCAGTCTGACATTAATCTGAAGTGGTGTGTCATAAGAGATGTGTTGACTGTTGTATGGCTAATGTCTGCCTTTTTTCTTTATTTTTTCCAGGAAAATGGACCAAATGTCAACTGGAAGTTTTTATATTCATACAGTTTGAAAAGGATTGTTTTCCTCGTATATTCACAAAAGCTCAGGAGTAGACATGAACCTGTGCACAAACATCCATCACATAGAGACATGAGAACTCACACACACACACACACACACACATACATTATATTATGTAAATTAATTTGCATTTTAAAAGCAGCTGGAATTGTTATTTTATAGATTTTTTTGTTCAAAAGGAACTATGTTGCACGTATTTTTTAAATATATTTACTTAATTTTATAGACATTTGTTCATGGGACTTAAATGTTCTGAAAATGTATTAATAAATATAATTTACAACAGCAATGACATTTGTGTTATCCTTTTGCATTACACCATACTGTTAATTTTGAACAGACATCAGTGTGTTTACTTTGAATTAATTAATTTAGATTAATGTATATTTCCATCGTAAGTTAGGTCTTAAATTTTATTTAGACGTGGTCTTAAAAAGTCTTAAAAAGTCTTAAATTTCACTGGTTCATTCCTGTAGACACCCTGTTACAATATTTGAAAGAAACAGGATTAAGCAATAGAATTTAAAGCACTGACATTTTTGAATCTCCCTTTTGTTTTGTTTGGTTTATTGATTTTGTTTTGTGGGTATTTTGTTGGGTTTGGTTTTGTTTGTTTGGTTTTGTAAGGGGATAGGGTACTCTGGTCCACACTCCACTACAGTAGGTGGCGGAAATGCACCGTTCACTGGATGCCATCCGCCTAAAAATTTAAAAAGGAAGAAGAAGAAGTAAACTGTTACAAGTATAGCGCCTTCCAACTCACGGATGTCCTACTCAAACTTCTCCAGTGTACATGTAGCAACACACCCACACCAACGCAACAACCCTTTGCGGCCTCACGCGCTGCTATTTCAGCCACCCACTTCTGATAACCGCCGCCCACAACCTTGTTTGGTAATGTCAATCTGGATTCATAGATTTGTTTTTTAATGCTCATCATTTACTCAAGAACTAGAAGAAACATGAGCTACCCACATGAGTATGAGCACGAGGGCAAAGCAAAGTACTGCTGTGGTACAAGAAAGTACAAAGATCTGTTTGAGCGTACGCTATATTTAGAATACGCTCAGCGCTTTACCTTTCAGAAGGGGAACTGAAGCCGTTGCATCAGTCTATGCTCTCGGCACGTTACGAGACTCCTTTTTTCACAACATTTGACATTTGAACTCGCTGAACACAGATGTGGCCGGTCTGCCACGGTTTGGGTCGCTAGCCGGGGTTAATGCTTGCCTTTGGAGAATCAGCACTAACCCTTCTTCAAACACCAAACGTCACACAAACAAACTAACCGATCGAGGGAGCGGTGGAGGAAACAGCTTCAGTCCCCTTCAGAAAAGAGTCGTTAGACACTGGCCTGTTAAGAGGCCTAGAAATGCACACAAACACGACCGGTGTTTTCATTTCCCCTCCTCTCTTGCTCTCAGGTATGGGACACCTGCACCACCTACAAGTGTCAGAAAACCCTCGAGGGGCACGACGGCATCGTTCTGGCTCTGTGCATCCAAGGGTAACAGAAAGCACACAAAACAACACACCCGAAGTCGCACGTCAACTGGGAATGACGAGCCCCACCCACCCACCCAAAGCATGACTCGTTGATATTTGTCTCCATAGAAACCGGCTGTACAGTGGATCTGCAGACTGCACCATCATCGTAAGTGGCCTGCGCGTCTCTAGCTTCCTCTTTTCCTTTTTTTAAATGCCAAATGTGCCCAACTATTGTTATTTGTTACATAAATTGTGTGTTGTGTCTCTGTTGCATTTGGCGTAGGTGTGGGACATCCAGACGCTGCAGAAAGTCAATACTATCCGTGCCCATGACAACCCTGTGTGCACGCTGGTCTGCTCCCACAGCATATTGTTCAGCGGCTCCCTCAAGGCCATCAAGGTACAGTCATGTTACGGTTCATTGAATCGTGTGAACGCAGAAGGTGGAGCGCCATCTTGACCGACTTAATAGGTTTCAAGTGACTGTCAGGAAAAACATGAAATTATAAATTACAGTATCAAATAACGACCAGGAAACCGTTTAATTAAATTGAGCACTAGAGTTTAAAAGTGGTTCGGTGAGAGAAGACTGAAGGTAAGGAGCAACGTTTTAGTTCCCATGGTTACAAGATAGTGAGAGAAGGGGATGGGATGATTGTGGTACTTTGTGAGAGTGTGATGTCAACCCTCTTCCACGGGGCTTTCCTTTTCTTACCTCCTCCACCCCACTTCTTTCTGTTTTAGCTTAGTGACATCATGCACTTCACTTCATTTCCCCATGTGTGTGTAGTGTGTGTGTACTAGTGTGTATGTGTCTTCTTTAAAAGGCAATGTAATTACAATAAGAAATAGGATAGACCTTTAACAGAGTTCTCCTTTTTTAATGACTGTAGGAGCCATTAGTTATGTCTGTGTGTTATATGTGTGGGTGTGGAGTCTATCAGGTTGACCACGGGTGGCAGTGTGTACTAGTGTGGCGGGTAGTTTATATATGGGGCACAGAGGTAATGATGTATGGCTGACGGGGAGATCGCATGGTTTTTACCGCAAGCAAGACACACCAGAGGAAGACCAGGAAGTTAATTTATATACGCAGTTGTATTGTCAGACGTAACCGGAATTAAACGGGAACCTCACCCAACGCTAGAAGTGGCCTGAAATCTCTTTGTTAAAGCGAGTAAGGAACAGGATCTTCTCCCGCACCCGGCCGAGTGGCCGAGGACGGAAATCAGTCGCTACCCCAGCAATATTGTTATGATCCCCAAAACTGCAACTTTTAAAAGTCGTATGAGGTTTTGTAAGGTGTAATATTCACAAACAACCAGAAGAGGAAAAAGCTAACTACACCAAAATAAATAAATTAAAACAGGCAGGAAACCAAACCGACTTTGATAGTGCACGACAAAAGATGACACGACACTGGACTAAACTTAAAGTAACCTTTTTCTGTATTCTGTGGGTTTGAAGTTAAAGTGTTTGAGTCTTCCTCGTGTTCAGGTGTGGGACATCGTGGGTACGGAGCTGAAGCTGAAGAAGGAGCTGACCGGTCTGAACCACTGGGTCAGAGCACTGGTGGCCTCCCAGAACCACCTGTACAGCGGCTCGTACCAGACCATCAAGGTAGGAGGAGACAAGGGTAGAACACGTCCACAGGACCACTTCCTGCTTTGATTGTCCGTGAATGAGTTAACACCGTTTTCCACTAAAGCTTTGAATGTCTGTCGTCATGTTTTTATGACATTATCGCGCTACAAATAATCAAATGTAATTGAACGATAAAATCCTCGGATTAAAAAATAATTCTCAATTTGAAAGAAATTGTGACATTTAGATTAAATGAGTCGGTCTTTTTATTTATTTAAAAGGCCAACAACTACATACCGAAGCAGAATATTTAACGAGATAAAAACATCTTACCTTCTTTCCCTTTACGATGCTCTGGAGTTACTGTAAATGTCAATGCTACAAAATTATGAATTTATACGGGTTTCGAGGGAAAGGATGAACGGAAACTTTGTGTGTGTGTGTGTGTGTGTGTGTGTGTGTGTGTGTGTGTGTGTGTGTGTGTGTGTGTGTGTGTGTGTGTGTGTGTGTGTGTGTGTGTGTGTGTGTGTGTGTGTGTGTGTGTGTGTGTGTGTGTGTGTGTGTGTGTGTGTGTGTGTGTGTGTGTGGAGGCTAATCATTGACACGTCCTAGAATGTCGATAATATGGGGCATTTGCTGCGGAAATTGCTGTGACAAAAGCTGCCAAAGATTTAGGGAACAAAACCAAAAAAACCATCTTTTAATATTTTCTCGATAAACTTTGATAACGTAATTCTCTTTTGCACAGATTCCTATTTGGAAATGCAAGGTATAAATGTGTTTTTAGTTTTCATCAGCTTGCTTGCACACTGTAGTTACTGTAGTACTGTCTGATGAATTACAGAGGAAACTTGTAATAGTTGTGCCAATTATTTTTTACGGACTGCCAAGTGGTGCTTTATCCTTTATTGGATGGAATATGTGTCGAGAGAAATAAAGGAAGCTGCCTCGGGACAAAGTTCATCGACAAGACACAAAAAATAACAAAGGTCACAAGTCATTTTGACCAAAAATAGTGCACTATTACATTTAATATGAATTTTAAGCTTAAATTTAAAACACATCAAAGACTTCTGGACTTGGGTTTGACCCTGTTTGGTTTCAATCGTCATTAAATATTCTTTTGATTCTTAGTTTCAGTTGGGTAATATAATACAAATAATGACAAAGACATTTGTGCAGCTGTAAGCAGTAAATATTTAGTTTGTGAAAAGCTGACATTTCTTATTTCATTTTTTATATTTCAAAAGAACGGATCAAATGAATCCATAAAATCATTGCTGAGGGCAACGTTGCCGTTTAGGCGTCACCAACCGTACGGCGACGGACGACGACGCGATCGATCTCAAATGTATATTAATACATTGACTGATCTACGTGCGCAGATCGATTCTCCACTATGGAACAAAAGGACGTGTCATCTTATCCATCGTGAGAGCCATGGACGGGTTCCACATCCTGTGAAAATAGCTTCAGTCTTTGTCTCTCGGTGTGTGTGTGCTGTCAGAAGCAGTTTGTAGTTGAACCATCACTTATTATCATTGACTCGCAAAATCAATAATGCTGATAAATTCTAATTGTTACTTCTCCTTTTTCTTTCTTTTCGCAAACGTGCTCGCCGGCGTGAGATTGTTCATCTGTCCATAAACTCTATAGGGTCCTTTCTTCTGGAGGTGTTAGTGTTAGTTAACATGTTCAACATGACTAAGCAGAAATAAAAAGTTAAAACAACAGAAAGAAAAGTGTTGGATGAGATATGAGAGTCTCATCTCTCCATCTCATCGTGTGGTTTGTGGCCTGTTTTCAGTGCTGCACTGTGATTGGGCAGGTAGCTCAGCGGATTAAACTTGTGATCACTCCACTCTGTGTTGCCATGGAGATGAAAAAGGACAGCTTGCAGCTGTTGAACAACTCACTTTTTCCACTGTTGTGAGAGTGTGTTTATTTATGCGTTTTTCCACCCTTCACTCCCTCTAACGTCCTCGTCACCATCCTCCTCTTCCTCTTTTTAAAGTGTCTTTTTTTTTGTGGGGGGTGGGGGTGTTTCTTACCCATTAGCTCTCTCTGACTTTGTCCCCCCCCCCCCCCCATCTGTCAGATTTGGGACATCCGCTCTCTGGAGTGTGTCCACGTCCTGCAGACCAGCGGGGGCAGCGTCTACTCCATCGCCGTCACCAACCACCACATCGTCTGCGGCACCTACGAAAACCTCATCCATGTAAGAGAGACACACACACACACACACACGCACGCATGATTGACTTCTTTTATTTGTACTTTTTTTCATTCCTGCCTCATGAGCGAAACACAACCGAGTCTCGCCCTCTCTCTGAAGTCACGAGGTGGTTTCTGGTTCCACTTCTACTTTACAGTGTTTGTTTTTTTATTTTTGTACCGCTGAGTAATCAGATTATATTCACACATGGTGATCTTCGCAATAAAAGATCTTTGATGTGTCCAGTCTTGGCCAATCAGCGTTAAGATGTCTACAGCGTCTTCAGTGCACTGTTCAGCCCCTTGTCATGCCGCCTGCATGACAAGGGGGCGGGGCTGCCCAGCGCTCGCTCACAGCGATTGGTCGTGACATCGAGACAGACAGACTTACAGCCAGGGAGTTTAACTCAAAGTAAATGATGAACGGAGTGAACTTGTACGTCGAGGTAGTTACAGAATGTGGTTATTGGTAGTTCTTAAAAAAAGTTCCCGGTTTACATTTAGCTTTACTTGAGGCCAATGAAAGGAAACTTAGAAACGGTCTCCAGTGAGCGAGAGTTTGAATGAGCAAATTCGAAATACAAGAAATGACCATCGACATTTCTCTATTCTTTGCATTAATGTATATACTTTTTTTTTTTTCATTGAATGGTAGATTTGACACTGAACTCGTTCATCTTTATCTCAGTGATAGAGTCCAAATGAGCATAAAATATCACAATGACCCTGGAGTTGTGTCTCTAGCGATGGATATCCGGGACCCCCAAAAAGAATAGGGCGCAGAAGGCCTGCATAGCCGTGTCTGATCACTGCGATGAAGGCACCGTGTAGTTTCTATGAATATCTTGCTGTAGGCTAATACTAATATCAATACCATTTGTTCAGTGTTCAAAAAACTGTGCCGGAAGAAGCTGGTAAAAAGGGAACCATCAGGAAGTTTGACCCATGAAGACCAGACTGAGATCGGACACGGACCTTTGACCAGCTCACAAATCAAAGTCTGAAGACAAACTACAACGACTTCGAAGATGGTGATGATGATGATGTTTGGTGTTTGTCCTCTGCCCAGGTTTGGGACATTGAGTCTAAAGAGCAGGTGCGGACCCTGACGGGTCACGTGGGGACAGTTTACGCTCTCGCTGTCATCGCCACCCCCGACCAGACCAAAGTGTTCAGCGCCTCCTACGACCGCTCACTCAGGGTGAGGAGTGTGTGTGTGTGTGTGTGTGTGTGTGTGTGTGTGTGTGTGTGTGTGTGTGTGTGTGTGTGTGTGTGTGTATGTGTGTGTGTGTTGCCTTCACTGCGGTGTGTCAATGCTGAAGCTAATCAGTGACACATCCTAAAATGTGGATAATATGTGGCATTTAGCAAACATCAAGGGTTAAAATTGAGAAATATAAAAAGAATATATACACACATGTAACACATACACACTACCGGTTAAAAGTTTTAGAGCACTTTCCCCATTTGTCAAGTTTATATTGAAATGTAAGCAGTTCAAGTCCAGTGAATAACCTGAATGGTACAAAGGTCAGTGGTAAACTGCCAGAGGTTAAACAAAAAGGTTTAGGTTACCAAAAACTGAAAAATAATGTACATTCTCCAAAAGGCTTTTTTTCTGGGAACAAGTGATGAGTGATGAACTTGCAGCTGGAAGAAGTTTCTGAACAATATTTTATTTCCACTGTAGAAAGATTGTTATAAGAGTGTTTGGCTGTTGCAATAACTTTGATGAGTCAAACATTTAGATTACATCTTGTTAAAAAAAACAATTACATGATTTATTTTTTATCTCCAATTGTATATTTGTTCTCTTGAGAAATTAAACTACATTTCAATAAAAATTGGAGAAATGTAGGTGTTCTATATATATATATATATACATTAGGGCTGTCAATCGATTAAACAAAATTAACTAATTAATCGCACATTTTGAAATTCATTAATCGCGATTAAAAGTTTTCTTCTTCTTCTTTTTAAAGACAAAACTTCACACAGCGCTGTGTTTTCAAAGAGGCTCCTACCTATAAAGTGCCAGCGAGGTATTTAATATCGTGGATGATAAATTGTTTCTTCAGTGAAACATCCAGATTAGTAAAAAAAAAAAAAGTATATTGAGACCCCATTGGTCCTGTCATCTTTAACACTGGACAGCAGCAGAACCAGTGGCCTTGGTAACTGACTGACATTCAAATATGTCACATTAACCCTCTGGAGGCTGGGCTCATTTTCTCCATTTTACAAAAAAAAATTAATTCACCTTTTAAAGGCTTTTGCATATGACACATACCCACGTGTTCTACATCAAACATTCCAGAACAATCTCAGCTCTATATATATTGAAACACATTGTCCTCGCGCCGTGTTCTCTGGTTCTCTAACTGACAGGCTGCTAATGAGCCTCACCTGTGAGGTGGGAGGTCCTTTGTGATTTACTGAGTGTTCATTGGTTGTTTTTTTCGCTAAATGTTGACAGACAAACGGATTGACAAATCACGTTGAAGGTTTCGTGTGACGAGTTCTTTCCGCGCCGCGTCACCCGACACGTCACCCCTCCATTCCTCTGTGTATCGGAGGGGGAGACGGGAGGAAGGAGGAGCAGGAGGAAACCAGACTGATTCATCCACGAGTTTAAACTGATTACTGCTCCTTATTTTCGCGGAGAAATAATTGTTTTAAAGACGGAAACAGTGTTAAACCGTACTGCCGCGGTTTGACACTCAGGGGAGTGTAAAAACTTCAACAAACACCGGAAGTAAACAAAGTTGCGTTAATTGCGTTAAAATATTTTAGTGCATTAACGCGGCCAAATTAATCGCATAGATTAACGCGTTAACGCTGACAGCCCTAATATATATATATTATATAATTGTATGCCAGTGATGTTGTGATGCAGGGGGGTTAACGTGTGTGTGTGTGTGTGTCCTCTGATGTGTGTGTGTGCTCTCCAGGTGTGGAGCATGGACAACATGATCTGCACCCAGACCCTGCTGAGGCACCAGGGCAGTGTCACGGCTCTGGCCGTCTCCAGGGGGCGCCTCTTCTCCGGAGCGGTCGACAGCACCGTCAAGGTACGCTCCGCCCGCTGCTCCACCTGCTGCGTCTGTCCGTCTGTCCATTTATAATTCTGTTGCTCAAGCGGCTGCCTGTTTTATTATCAGTCTCTACTTTGGTTTTCGGTTTCATCCGCCCAGCGGCCGTCAGCCCAGTGGCCACCAACAGCTATTTTTTGAGGTCCTTTTTCAAAAGAAATTTTTTTTACATTTATTTTTTGAATTAACTTTTTCTGTACCAACCGAGCTGTGGACCGGTAACGGGATTCGGGACCGCTGCTTTAGCCCATCATGTGCGTCAATATTACTGTTGATTAGTTTTACAGTTTCCTGGTGGTAGACCAGTGGTGTATAAAGTACCCAAAAGTCATACTTGAGTAAAAGTAAAGATACTTGACTGGAAAATTACTCAAGTAAAAGTAAAAGTCACCTATGAGAATACTACGTGAGTAAAAGTATTAAAGTATCTGATTTTTTTTGTACTTAAGTATCAAAAGTAATTTTCTGATATTAAATGCACTTAAGTATTGAAAGTAAAAGTAAATGCTGTTAATAAAAAAAACAAAGGGTCAGAACTTTTAGAATTATGAAATTTATTTGTTTGGGTGCTGTGGCCGCCATGAACAAGGAGTATGAGCTCAGATGAACTTAGCAATATATGAATACTATGAAACTACTAAAATATAAAAACACGATTAACACAGAAAAAAGCAGAACCAAAAGTAACAACCAGAATCATCACTTTAAAGTGAAAAATGTATTGTTCATCTTCAAAAGAAGTTGATTTTCAAAATGGACAGATTTCAGTGTCGCTCTTCTTGGACTGAAGACGAGTCCTGAAGAGCCGTTCACCTGGTGCAGGTAGAGTGTGTCTAGCTTCACAGGCCCTGATGATGCAGGTAGTGTGTCTAGCTTCACAGGTCTGGTGCAGGTAGAGTGTGTCTAGCTTCACAGACAGCAGCACACAGTTGGGAAGCATTTCAGCAAGTCAACTGATCCACGTCTCCATCCAGTTGTTTGCTGCTGTCATGCGCTTGAGATGACGAAGAAGAAGTCCTCTTCATCAGATGAACTGGACCTGGTGGCATCACCTAGCTGCAGGGAGGGTTCTTCCATGTGCTGCTTGATTAGTCCATTCCTGAAATAAAGTGAGAGTATTATCGACATGATAGAATTAATAACACTTCCTAACATGTCATGACCCCAACCAACAGTTTTGTACAAAATAGTTTGTTTTAATTTGTGGTTTATACATTTAGTTTCATGCGCTGTCCGTGCATCCAGAGTTGATTTGTGAATATGTACTTGTATCTCTGCAGTTAAACACAACAACAGTCCCAAATCAATATCGTCGCCATTACTGGACCGTCACTCTTATAATATTAATACAAATAATAATAATAATGCTGTAATGATTAGCATTATATTATAGCTAAGACGACTCAAATCAACAAATTCTCACAACTGTCAACACTTCTTCAGCTCATTAACTCGCTAGAGATCCGTCTACTCCACTCACGATAATTGTCTCATTTAATTGACGATAGCTAGCGAACGTTAGCCTAACGTACAACATGCGTAGGACAATCAGACACCTGTCTCCCCCTCTCCTGCCAAAGATATAACTTACTCCAATCCTGAGGACAACACTGCTAGATATCTTAACAGGTTTATGATGATTATCAAAACTAAACATTAACGTTGCGGCTCATGGGATTAATCTTAATTTACCTCAATGTGTTTCCTGAGGTTGGATAGTGAGTTGTTGAAGGCCAATATCTCCGTAGCTTTCGGTCGGCATGAGAGGCACTTCATCCGGTAGGAAGGAACTTTCACTCCGACAAAAGAAAAGAGTTCGCCCAAATATGGCCTCGGACGTTGATCTTGGTCCCCGTGGTTGTTCGAGTAGCTTCCATTGCTGCTCCACATGAAATGAGTCGTATCTGTAGCCACTCGCTCGCTAACATCCTGGGCATCACTGGGAAGAGAAAACACGCGGCAAGGACCACAGATCCCCAACCTGGTGTTCGTGCTGCGTTCAGGTGCGCTGCGGTGTGTTCCACAACAGTCCCCGATGTGCTGCGTTCAGGTGCGCTGCGGCGTGTTCCACCACAGTCCCCGATGTTTCTCATGATTATTTTTTTCCGTAGTAACGAGTAACGATACTGTTTCAGGGGAAATGTATCGGAGTAAAAGTACAAGTTTTCATTGCAAAATGTAGTGAAGTAAAAGTAAAAGTAAACAGAAATATAAGTAGTAAAATAAAGTACAGATACCCAAAAAAACGACTTAAGTAAAGTAACGAAGTACTTCTACGTCGTTACTATACACCACTGTGGTAGACCAGCTATATGAAAAGTTTCAGAATAAAAGCGTCACAAAGTCGTATCACAGGAACTACATCTCTTGATCTTTAATTTCCTCAGTATCCCTTTTCTGTAATTGCAACTTTATTTTATAATATATTGCATCCTCTCTCTCTCCCTCTCTCTCTCTCTCTCAGGTGTGGACATGCTAAACCAGCTGTTTGATCTGCAGGGGTCCAGTCAACTCCTTTACCAACGGTAACCTTTCCACCTGCCCCCCCCCCCCCCCCCCCCCCCCAAAACACACACACACACGTTCTTTGATTGATTTTAAACGGCTGCAGACCAATAATAATAACCGCCACTTCACCGTTGAGCAAAGCGTTTCTTCTAAAGCTTCGATCGACGGCGCGGCACCAGAAACTGTTTCCGATCTGGACCGACGACGCATACCATTAAAATACGTCTGAGGGCTGGTTTCACAAATGGGGAGCGTCACCACGCTCATTAAAATATGTTTATGACCCCCCCCCCCCCCCCCCACGCACCAGAACAAAGCAAGACGAGGTCATTTTGTGCCAATAAAGCAGCAGCGGTTTTACATTAAAATGTACGTGAGGATTACGTCGGCCTCTTTCCCCAAAGATCAGCTCATACTTCCAAAATCCAAACTATTCCGTTAATGTTACACGAAGACTCCAGTTGTGATGAAGGACGTCTCGATGAAGCCGAGCGCGTTCCCCGTCGGTCCGTTTAACTCCACGTTGTCTCAACCCCCGAGTCCAGCACGCGTTGGCCGATATTTCATGGTCGTCACCCACAACTGTGAAACCAGCCCTTTTTAATGAAAAAAACAAATTACGTTTTAATAAGAGAATGACAGATCTATAGATTTACTGAGTTTTATATTGGTGCCATGGCGGAGCTGAACTCGGAGCCATTACCGGTTGTACAGTCGTGTAAAATAAGATGTGGCCGCCCATGAGACGACTCACTCCTTTCAGACGACGGTCCTTATGTATATGTGAGTGTTTTAATGAGTGCCATATGTCCAGGTGATAACCAAGGAAAGACTGTTCTCCCCTCTTTCTGCCTGACCCCGCCCACCCTGGGGTCAGGGTTCACATAACCACAGATTAATGCTGACTGTTGTTTCATGACTGTAATATGGACCGACGGCAAAGGCGAGCGGTGGGATTGTGTGTAATTGACCTTTGAACTCCCTAAAGGCAAATTAAAAAGAATGTGTTGAGCTAAAGAAGTCCTGCTTTCCTGAATTCTGTTCCAGGACCCATATTGGGTCGAAAACATGAAAACAGAGTAAATATGCCTGGGAGGGTAGTTTCAAGAATCATGTCCATCCAGTTAGACACGTGGGCTAAAACTATGTTTTTACACATGTTCAGCATTATGTTGCCTTCATTTAATTGCAGAAGTGGCCACAACTTAATGTAGCCTTGGTGAGGCGCCTGCACTGGTCACGGTTTCAGTGATGCCTTGTATACTTGTAAGCCTGAGTTGATCACGGATCAATAAAACTGTTGTACACTTTCAGAGTTGTTGCTGTGTTTTATTTCAACAATGGAGCATGGAATTACTAATTCAATTCAGTTTATTTTATATAGCCCAATATCACAATTAACTGGCTACAATCTGTACACATACGACATCCCTGTTCTGAGGACCTCACATCGGATCAGGAAGAATAAAAAAAAATAACAGGAGGCCGGCCCACCAGGCAGGAGGCATCAGACCCAGCCAGGTCCAATGGACCCCATGAGACCAGAAGTCACAAAGACTCCGGGGAGGAAGCAGAGTTAATAATGTGCAATCGAGAGATGGAAATTCATCCATAAGGAGAGAGAAAAGAGGAGAGAGGTGCTCAGTGCATCCTAAATGTCCCCCAGCAGCTATAAGCCTATAGCAGCATATCAAGGGGCTGGACCAGGTGAACCTGATTCAGCCCTAACTATAAGCTCTGTCGAAGAGGAAAGTCTTCAGTCTACTCTTAAACGAGGTGACTGTGTCTGCCTCCCGGACTGAAATTCGAAGCTGGTTCCATAGAAGAGGAGCTTGATAACTAAAGGCTCTGGCTCCCATTCTACTTTTTAAGACTCTAGGAACTACAAGTAGTCCCGCATTTAGTGAGCGCAGCTCTAGTGGGGCAATATGGTACTACAAGCTCCTTAAGATATGATGTTATCAAGCTCCTCTTCTATGGAACCAGCTTCCACCTTCAGTCCGGGATGAATTTTCATCTCAATCACACGTTACTAACTCTGCTTTCTCCCCGGAGTCCTTGTGACTTCACGTCTCATGGGGTCATCGGACCCTATGAGACGACATAGATCCTATCTGCCTGATGGATCATCGAGGTCTGGGTCATGGAATTCCTGCTCCTGACTACGCCACTGTCCTGTTGAGACTCCGCCCACTCCTCTCTACCTCCATCTGCCTGATGGATCGTGGAGGTCTCCATCGTGGTATATGCCTACTATGAACTATTCATACACTCTGTCACATTCATTGAATGTATTTTAACTCTAAATCTGTCCTTCTGGTCACATGACATCTCTTGTTCTGTCCATCCTGGAGAGGGATCCTCCTCTGTTGCTCTCCTGAAGGTTTCTTCCCTTTTTTTCCCCCTGAAGGGTTATTTGGGAGTTTTTCCTGGTCCGATGTGAGGTCAAAGGTCAGGGATGTCTGTGTACAGATTGTAAAGCACTCCGAGACAAATTTGTAATTTGTGAAATTGGGCTATACAAATAAACTGAATTGAATTGAATTGAATGGTGCATCACCAATCAAGGCTTTGAAGGTGAGGGGATTGTATCAATTAATATAGGCTGAAAGTATTTATTTCCTCTTGCACAACAGATACAGCGGCATCTGAGCTCGGCCTCACGGGCTAAAACGTTTTGATGTTATGAAGACTAAAAAGTGAGATTATAATATATATCACTATCTAAACATCTTTAACTTGGCAAAGCAAATTGCGTAGTATGATTGCTGTTCTTTCAAATATGCAGGCAGTCCAACATTATGACTTTCATGAATTGTTTATGCCTCATGAAGACGTACGGAACGAGAGGCTGGAGGAAAACACCTCATAGACTCCTTTATTAGTGGACATGTCATATTTTCTATTTCTTCTTTGAAATTATTATAGTTTTTCTCCATTGCTTTCGCTCAATTCTTGAAACAGAGATGACATTCTCAAAACAACTCATGCAAACCTCCAAACCACTGGGCACTTGTTCACAACAGATTTGAATTTCTCATTCCTTTAATCAAATTGCAATTGTTTTAGAAACTCCTTGCAAATGACAAGTACAATTGCCTACAGCTTGCACACATTTCAAATGATTTAGCACATCTGTGCAAACGGTTAGGTACAATTGCCTTCAGTTAGCCCAATTACCAATTGAATACATCTTGCTGGTCTAAACTGACTGTTGCTTCTCAGTCAAGTGGTTGTTCTCTGCAAAACATCTTGGCATAATTTCCTTGTGTACATCATCACCTGCACAATAGTTCACTCCACTTTCAAAATCGTTCAGGCACATAATACCATGAAAAACATCATGGTATATATACTGTAATATGGATCTCTTGGATCATCGGCTTCATTTTCAGGTTCAACTAGAACTTTACTAATCAAGGGGGAGTTTCTCACATCCGATCACCAATCAGTCATTTTAGTTAGCTGACAGGTGCTATCCAGGAGTATAAATGCTTCCATCAAATATCTAGGGCTTGACAAAGTTCAGTACACTTTACAGTATGAACATGGAAGCACCTGGCCAGGTAAACGAACAAGGGCAACTGCCTGTTCGAGGAAGAAGAAGAGGAAGAGGAGCAAGGGTGCATGGTGGTGGAGGGTGTATGGGCATCGGGCTCTAAACCAGAGGTCCCTTCTCCAGGCAATGGATGCTGCTTGTGCCGATGTCACAGCAGATCAGTGCAGGGGATGGTTGCGGCATGCACGGCGATTCTTCCCCCGTTGCATCGCAAG
Organism: Pseudoliparis swirei; assembly: GCF_029220125.1. Lineage (NCBI taxonomy): Eukaryota > Metazoa > Chordata > Actinopteri > Perciformes > Liparidae > Pseudoliparis > Pseudoliparis swirei. Next base: position 20,122,350 of record NC_079410.1, on the reverse strand, counting down.
GGAGAACATCAGATGTGGCCAGACAGACGTGAGCGCGAGGATGAGCAGGAGAGTGAGGATGAACTTCAGCTTTGCATTACTTTCCTACTGTATGTTTTGTTACAGTAGTGTAGGCTATACTTAATTTTCAGTTTTATGTGCTTTTTGTTTGACATTATTTTTTGCTGTGTACACATTTTCTGTTTCTGTTTTGCAATTACTGTAATAATTTCCATGGCAGTATAAGTGCAATACAGTATGTGATGGGAAACCTTGTTGGCTCCTCTTGAATGAATCTTTGTTCTGTTTGATACACATAGTATTCTGGAAAGAAAACATCTACTCCAGTAACCATTCAGTGTCAAAGGACTAAGCCAAGATTGAAATGTGCACATGAGGGATATTTCTATGGTCCACTGCCATACTGACAAAACATCTAAACATTTTGACCTGCAGTGTTTAAACAATGACGAAGGGACTTTTCATTTTGGGGGCACTGATTATTTGTATGAGAAAAGGAATTCGTTTTGACTGATGAGTTGTCTGTTTTGGGAGAGATATGACCTTTTGCAGGTGTGCCATAGTGTTTTGCTAAACCATCTAGGTTATTTTGGCAAATGTATTTAAAACTTTGAGAATGTCCTTTTTTTCGAGAGAGAGATGAGCCACAGCAATCGAGAAGGAAGTTTTCATTTTGGGGGCACTGACTATTTTTATGAGAAAATGATTTGGGTTTGAAGCTTGAGTTAACTGTTTTGGGTGAGATATGACCTTTTGAAGGTGATCTATGTAGTTGTGCTGAACTATATAGGCAATTTACCAAATGCACTAAGAGCTTTAAGAATGTAATTTCTGTTTCAAGAATTGAGCCAAAGCAATGGAGAAAAACTGTAATTGTACGTTGAAATAACTAACCCTATCTCATGAAAAAGTTGTAAAAAAGTATTGATGTGATGAAAATTCTTAGCTTTTACAAGATCTGTCAACCCCCCCACACACACACCACCAGCCACAATCACGTCGCCAAAGCCGTGATGAAGACCATGAGATGCGGCTGGAGAGCTGTGGACCTTGAGTTCAGGTTTCCTGGACGGGCAGCACACATATAACTCAAGAATTTGCTAGCTTTAATATTTTTCCGTCGATGGCAGGAACAAATAAACAACAAACGGAGGCTGAGGGCGGTGCAGTTTGTATAGAACATTTATTTATTCAGAGCAGATGGCCATAAGATGCAGTCACTGCAAGCACACCACTGTCCAGTCACTACAGCACACACACACACACACACACACGCACACGCGCGCACAAGGTTCATACGGTCAATAGCAGAGCAACTGAGAACGCACACACGGCCTCTGGAGCATTCACATAGTCACTGCGGGGCGAGGAGACTTGAGCTCTTATCTGTTCAGATAAGTACGAACCAAATAAAAACAGCTTGGCTCCATCTTTTAATAAGAAAAGAAAAGAAAAAGATGTACTTTTTGTTCAATAACAACTTTGTGTGTATTTCTCCGCCACACAAGCACACACAAAAAAACATAACGCCTACAACATGAGCGCCGACCAGAATGAGGGAATGCTGCTTCCACGCGACGGGTTCAGAAAGCGGTGTGTGGGGATGAAAGTGAGTGAGGGAACGGGAGTTGACCTTTGACCCCTGTGAAGCCTTCGATCAGGGGGATTGACCATGGGTTCATTCGCGTGCTACAGTATATATTTGAGATACTTGCTTCCTGCTTCGAAAATGTCACATAAACACGGACGAGAGGGTTGACGCCGTGACGCTGGTTAGCATAGCTTAGCTTCTCTGTCTTTTATATCTATGCTACGCTAAGCTAACCATCTGTAGCTTCATACTCTCAGCTAGAAAGAAAAATAGCTTCTTTTTTAATTTTGTATGTAGCACATTATTTCCGTAATTATTCGGACAAAAATTGGAATACGTCGTTCTCTCATGGTCCGGTCCGATGGAGACGGTGGAGAGATGTTACCTGGGTTTTGCTGAGTTCTGATGATTCTATGTTACAAATATCACATCTCATCTGTGAGGGTGAGGGGGGGGGGGGGGCATATGAACTGAGGGAGCTAAACAGAATGAGAGAGAGAGAGAGAGAGAGAGAGAGAGAGAGAGAGAGAGAGAGAGAGATGCTCATATACAGGACTGTCTCAGAAAATTAGAATATTGTGATGAAGTTCTTTATTTTCTGTAATGCAATTAAAAAAACAAAAATGTCATGCATTCTGGATTCATTACAAATCAACTGAAATATTGCAAGCCTTTTATTCTGATTTATTGCTGATTATGGCTTACAGCTTAAGAAAACTCAAATATCCTATCTCTAAATATTAGAATATCATGAAAAAGTATACTAGTAGGGTATTAAACAAATCACTTGAATTGTCTAATTAACTCGAAACACCTGCAAGGGTTTCCTGAGCCTTGACAAACACTCAGCTGTTATAAATCTTTTTTTTTACTTGGTCTGAGGAAATATTAAAATTTTATGAGATAGGATTTTAGAGTTTTCTTAAGCTGTAAGCCATAATCAGCCAAATTAAAAGAATAAAAGGCTTGCAATATTTCAGTTGATTTGTAATGAATCCAGAATGCATGACATTTTTGTTTTTTTAATTGCATTACAGAAAATAAAGAACTTTATCACAATATTCTAATTTTCTGAGACAGTCCTGTATATCGTACATAACCATCTATTGTACTGTAGTCAGACCAAAATCACAAAGCAAGGCACATGTTTCAAAGAAAGAAAACGGAACATTGCATTTGAACTCATACAAAAAGAATAAAACGGAACAACGATAATCGCTCGTATTATACACATCGCCACAGCTGGACACACAAAGAAATATGGAAATATCCCAACATGGTATCCTACAATGATTCATCAGCTCGGACCACTGAAGCGTGGAGAAGCAACTCAACACTCAGATTAGACCTGTTTTAAAAATAGTCTTCAGGATGACACACACACATCATAAATACATTTATTGTTTGTTGTTGCAAATATCCATATATATAATCTTATATGTGATCATAATTTAAACACCACAACTATTCTCTGAATTCTTGGTCATTTATATAAGGGGTGTGGCTGCCATGGAGCTTTGGATTTTTGTATGGGATATCGGAGTCGCCGGGTTCTGGTTTGTTCAGGGTTTAAAAGAGGCCCAGCAGCCTGACTCCCTACCAGTCCACTGGTCCTGGTACGTATATAAATATCCTTTGTGGCTCTTGAGGAGTTTTGTCAAATCTAAAATAATAAGTATTAATGATGTAATACTGACGTCATCAGGGTTATTATTTTATAACTGAGAGCCTGTTTAACGTTTGGAAGATTTGGGCGTTTACTGGGCAAAAAGGGTCTTATGAAAGAGATGCATTATGGGTAGTGCCCCTTTAAACTGCACTGAATCAAACCATCCAGCTTCACAGACCTCTGTTGCCGCTCGCTCCATCAGCACTTTTTTTTCTTCTTTTTTTTTCGTTATCCCAAGTCGCGGCGACACACTGCGTGGTCGCCGTGGCGATGGCAACGCAGAATGGTGAGGGTGATGATGTAGATTGTCATGGCAACGGAACGGGGTGATTAGGAGAGCGTGGGACGAGAGAGATGTGGATGGAAAGAAGACTGCTTGGTAGTCCTCTTCTCTGTTTATCGGGAGAGGAAAAGGTTGCATCAACTTAAAAAGTGTTTTAAAAATTGCGTTTCAGTCAAAAGGTTGATCAGTTTTCTAAATGAGGGGGGAGGAGACAGAGGAGACAGGGGGGGGGGGTTAAGTGTGTTGCTCCGCGTCTCCTTCAGAGATAGCAGGAATGATTCGAAACTGTCAAGTTGGTCCGGCTGAGTTCGCTCTACCTCTCCCGATCTGATCTCTGACCTTTGACCCTTCGAGAAGAAAAACCTCAGCGACATCTTAACAATCCTGTATAGCTTCTCTTTCTTTTGACATCCACATTGTGCGGGTTCCACTGTGTGCGTGTGCGGGTCATTGTGCTTGTTTGTCCTGTAGGTGTGCATCTATGTTGGGGGGGGGGGGCATGAGGATGCAGCAGAGTGTATGAATGCAGCCAGGAAACTGAATTTGATCCTGAAATTCCGACAAGCTCACACACACGTCCGTCACACTGTCTTATCTCACTCTCACACACACACACACACACACACTCTCTCACACACACTCACACACACAAGCCTCATGAGCTGAATAGTCTCGTTTTGGTCACAGATTAAAAATCTTTCCTTTACATCGTCACAACACCAGAGGTCACCATTCAACACAGAACCAAGACATCAAACCAAAGAGATAGAGATTCATATTTATCGGTATATTATATATATATGTATATATATATATATTACTGTGCTAATGCAGGGCTTTTTTTTCAGTAGATATAAACTCTCCATGCTTAGAATGTACACACGCCATACTGTGATTTGTTACACAGTTGTTTTTTCAATCACTATTATTAGTTTAGTTTATTTGTTCGTCCATGTGGAGTTCTGGAAAAAAAACAAGTTTTTTTTTTCATCCGTTTTTGTTGCATTTCTTCATCTTTTCATTATTATTTTTTTCTCCCCACATCATCTGTTTTTGGTCCTTTTTTAAAATACCATCTCTCTTTTAGTGTCTCTCCTCCATTACATCCTTGATTCTTGCTCTCTCTCTGCCACATGTCAGTCCAGGCCTGTGGCGCTGCTCCTCATCAGTTACATCATCAACAGGAGGCGAGAGGAAGAGGAGGAGAGATGAGGTGTTCCAGAGCGGCGGCGGATGAACGACAGGAGGGGTGAAGAGGGGATAAGCACGGCAGAGAGAGAGAGAAGGATGAAGAGAGAGAGAGAGAAAGAGGCTCGTCGCCCATTGTGCCATCTGAGTCAGTCCTGTTGCAGCGTTGCCGTGGAGACACGCCGAGCGGTTTCTGTGGTTACTCCAACATGGCGTCCAGCTGGTCGGCGAGGTCATCAAACATGCTGCCGATGTCGTCGAGGATGCTAACCGTGGTCTTCTGCTCAGCCACGGAGCTAAATACACACACGCGCACACACACACACACACACACACACACACACAAACACACGCACACCAAAGCTTAACAAAAATATATTTTACAAGTGCTCTTCACGAGCAAGCAAAAAACATGTCTTCCAAACACACGCACAACATATTTCTGATGCTTCATAAACAAATGAACTACAAATATATTGCGCAAGAACCAACAAATGTGTGTTGGTGTGTGTGTGTGTGTGTGTGTGTGTGCTTACTCATCCTGCCGCAGTATCTTATCCTCCACAGCCTGCAGAGCCGCGGCCAGCGACGCACTCGTCTCCTCCAGCTTCTGATGCACCAATGAATCGGCGCCAAAATCCGGAGTCGTAGCGGCGGGCGCCGCGACTCCGCCTCCCGCCATCCCGCTGTCAACCGACACCCCGCCGATCGAGGAGCGTGGGGGCTTGACGGGTGGCGGGGTCGGGCTGGGGGTGGCGGGAGTCTGTGGCGTGGTGGGGGTCTGCGGCGTGCGCGGGCTCTGGGGAGACGGGCTCGGCGACTTGGCGTTCGGCGGGCCGGGGATGTGGGAAGGAGGGAAGCAGGGCGGCGAGCTGACCTGTCGGGTCACCGCGGGGTGCTGTTTGACCGCGGCAGAGCTCGGGGAGGAGGGGCTGGTCATGGAGTGGATGAGCTTGGCCGGTTTGGGTGCTGTGGGCGGCGGCGCCGGTTTCGGCGAGACGGGGGGCGGGATCTTCTTTCCTTCCACTACAGGAAATGGAGAGAGGAGAAAATAAGAGCGGAATTGGATGACTGATGCGTCTGAATCCTGAATTCTGAAAGTTTGGGCCCGAGATGTGTTCCGTCCTTCTCTATGGCGGCAGCCTTTGGCTCCGCCCTCAAGTGCATCTGTTCAAAACCACAAAATAACGCACCAATTATTGAGTTTTTTTGCATAAAGACGCCTTTACAGGGGGGGGGGGGGAGATGGCACTATGGCTACTGAGCACCTTGCTTCAGCCAAAGGGTTTTACCAATCGGCATCTGCAAGCTCCTCCCCCTTCCACCTTTCAGACGTTCACGGCGAGTCGATAGCGTCCTAACCACTGCTGTAAGCCTGAAACCACCAATCACACGTATCGGTACATCGATTGGCCGGATGTGTCGAGGCTCCACGAATCCTTCTGTCACTCTCCGGTGAACAACCTGAACGCCCGAACGCCCGAACGCCTTTCGTTTGCTAACGCGGTCCAAAGGGCCGCATTCAAAACCGGTTGGTACTACAAAGCAACTGATGACCCCCCACCTCTAGAGGCCTTTAGAAGAGGCTACTACCGTCACATAAGACTCATAAGTTGTGTTTTGACACTTGTAAATTAACGTTAACTTGTTATCAGCTGTGTCGGTGTCTCCGGGTCAGCCGGGTTTGGGTCTTTCAAATAACAGACCGATCCAGTTCAGTTCTGTGTGGTACATTTCTGGGTTTGAGCAGGATTATTTTGCGACCCTTATTGACCCCCGAACCCATTCTCACCCCCACGGGACAGAAAACACACAATCACACAATGTGAGTACCTGGGCTTCCCGGCGTCCCAGGGCCAGGCAGGGGGACCCTCTTGTTGGAGACCAAAGGGGGAGGAGTCTGTGGGCCCGCCTGTCTCTTTATCTGTGCCACGACGGGCTTCGGGGAGACCGGAGGCTTCGGTTTTCTCACGGGACCTCCTTCATTGGCCACTGGAGCGCCTTGATCCGTGCTGGCCCTGCGGGGTGCAGCAGTCATTTGCGGCTGCGGCTGCGGCTGCTCGGTCACTCCAGAATCGGACGGCGGGCGGCGTTTCACTGTGGCCGTGCCGTTCTGGTAGGGCACCGGTTGCGTGGTGTTTGGCGGCGCCAGGTCGGCGTAGCCCTCCGGCTCCTTGTCGCGACTCTTGGGCCGCCGCTTGACGGTGGACGACTCCTGGAGGGTGAAGTCGGCGCCGTTGGGGTGGGGCTTGGAGCTGCGGGCCCGTCGCTTCAAGGTCGCCGTGGCCTCGACCCTGGAGATGTCCTCCTGCCTGTAGCCCCCGTCTCCCTGGGGATCCTCGCCGTCACCCTGCAGACAAACACAAAATACACACTAACGGAAAATTCATACATTCGTGACAAGAGGTCATTATTTGCACAAACAATCAAAAACATTGACAAAGAAAAATGAATAACAGAAGAAAAACAGAAGCTTCACTATGGATTCATCTCACATTAAAGCACATTACACTAGATATATAGACAGATAGATGGATAGATGGATAGACGGATAGACGGATAGATGGATAGACGGATAGATGGATAGAATTGAATGGATAGATAGATAGACAGACAGATAAATAGATGATATATAGATGATAGATGGATAGATAAATAGATAGAAGGATGGATAGATAGACAGACATATAGATAGATAGACGGGTAGATAGATAGATGGATAGATGGAGAGACGGATAGACAGATAGATGGATAGACGGATAGATGGATAGATGGATAGATAGATAGACAGACAGATAAATAGATGATAGATAGATGATAGATGGATAGATAGACAGATAGATAAATAGATAGAAGGATGGATAGATAGACAGACATATAGATAGATAGACGGGTAGATAGATAGACGGATAGACGGATAGACAGATAGATGGATAGATGGATAGATACAACATTTTATGTTTTGATCCATATGTGTGTGTACTGTCTGTGTGCCTGTAGTAGTTGGGAGGGGGGGGTTAAAGGGTTAGGGGAGGGGCTAAAGGGTTAGGGGAGGGGCCGTCCAACTCCTCATCTCAGAGGAGCCAACAGACCTCGGTCTTTGGACGGTCCTCCATTCGTAAATTTTTTCTGTTGTTAATGTCTGTCAGTATGTACACGTTATGTATGTACTTATGGAAAATAAATTACTTACTTACTTACTTATAGATAAATATATGGATAGATAGACAGACAGACGGATAGATGGATAGATGGATAGATGGATAGATGGATAGATAGATAGATGGACAGATAGATGAACATATATATCTACAGATAGCTACCTGTCCTTCTCCTTCTCCTCGACCCTGGCGGCGGATGGTCAGACTTCCCTCATCAGCGAATGGCAGGTTTTCAGAAGAACTGCCACTGTCTCCCGAGCTCGGGTGGGGGGAGGCGGGAGGGTTGGGGGAGGAGGGATGGTCAGGTAGAGGGTTGTTTTGGGCCTGGACGAAGGGAGAGGGTAAAGCAGAGGGAGCCGGTTGTTCGCGCCTGGCAGCCGCCACCAGCTCAGTGACCGGGCCACTTATGGTCCGCCGTCGGTTCACCACCTCACCGTCCAGGCCAATGGCATCGCGTGTTTTCCCCACCTGGTGAACACACAGTAATACCATTGGTAGATCAACCTTCAGCTCTGCATCAACACATGGGTGTATTTCACATTTCAGAGTGAATGAACGCCTGCATCTTCTAAAATACCTGCAGGAAATTCTTTTGCAGTGCGATGCCTTTGGCTCCGCCTCCTATGGAAGACATCTCCAACATGGCGGCGATGCTCCTCACACTACCCACGCTGCTCTTCTCCACAGGAGCCGCCTCCACGGACATCCCCAGGTCGCTGGCCCGTCGCTGTTGGTGGTAAGGCACATCCAGCACCCCCCCCGTGGTGGTGAGTTCGTGCGGCTGCGCGCTCGCCTCCGTCAGGTTGGAGTTCGAGGTGGAGATGGCGGAGCTGGAGCGTTTGGGCGGCGGCGGCGGCGGGCCCTTCTTCTTTTGGCGCAGGGGAAAGGGCATCGTCTGGTTGCGGTTGGCCGTCTTGTCCTGGTTGCGCACCGAGTGGCTGCGGCTGACACGGTGGGTCACCGTCGCATATTTGACTCGCTCCCCTCTGGCGACGGCGGAGCCCTGATCTCCGCCCACCACCTCCGCCTCTCCTCCTCCCTCCCGTCCCCGACCTCCTTCCGCCCTCTCGTCGCACTCGCCGTCCGAGGCGGCGTGGCGGCTGAGGCTGTGGGGCCGGTTCTTCTGGAGCGCCGAAGACTCGTCCCCTTCTCCCTCGGCCCGCTCCGACTCCGGTGGGAGGCGGAGGAGCGGCACCGGCGGTTGTTGGTTCTCTTTCACCGCCGTGACCTGCGTCTGCGGTTGGTGCTGAGGGTGCGCCTGGTGGTGCGGCAGGACTTGAGGCTGCTGCTGTTGCTGGGTGCACGGCGGCTCGCGTTGGGTCGGAGACTGAGGGGGGTGTGAGCGCGGCGACTGAGGCCCCTCCCCCTGGGCGAACTGGGGACACGGCTTATGTTTGGCCTGCGGAGATGCTGAGCTCTGGACAGAAGAGCTGGAGGAGGAGGAAGACGAGGTTCTGGTCTTGGTCGGAGTGTGAGGGGGCGTGTAGGGAGGTGCAGGCTGCGAATGGGAGTGGGAGTGGCGGTGTTTGCCTTGAGAGGAGATACTGCCTCTGTGGGAGGAGGCGCTTCCCTGGCTGCTCTGCTGCCTCATAGTCCGCGCCTCCTTCTTAGGTGGGCCAGCACCTCCTCCTCCTCCTCCTCCCCCTCCCCCTCCTGTCATCCCCTCATCGTGGTCCTTGCTGCGTGTTCGCTGCACTTTGACCTCCTGGCCTGGCTGGGTCATGGCGCTCTGTAGCTCGGAGCTCAACTCACTGTCCTGGAAAGTGTTCATCTTCGGAGACATGACCTCTGAGAAACACAGAAAGTAAGCCTTGAAATGAATGAACTCGATCAAAATTGATATGAATAAATGAATACAAATAGGAAAGGAAGTCATGACTGGACTGGAGAGATCTCTTTCCAAGTAAACGTCCATCGTCAGACGATCATCTGGTCGCTCACCGTCTAGAGGTGGACCGTCCAGCGACAGGACTTCCTGCTGTTGTGTGATTGGCGGGGGCTTCTTCCTGAGGGAGCCCCGCCCCTCTGAGCTGCGCTGCAGTTCGGCCAGCCGCTTCACCGCCAGCATCAGCTTCTTCTGGTGGCCTAAAACATTGAACAGTTACAGTTCCTGTTTAATTAAGTGTATGTCTTTAAAGATAACTTTAAATATGAAGTTAGAATCAAAAGAAATCACATGTTCTATTTCAATGTGCATGGAATATCATTATATAGGTTGATCTTCCCTCACATGTTTAAATTGTCTGCAACTATGAAGCCCTGAAAACCAAATATGGCAAAAGGTTATCAGACGTGAATGTAATTGACCACGTCAATACATTATATTGTTAGTTGAATGAATAGAATGGAGCGAAAATACACTTTTTAAAGTTTTATACGTTATCTTTTCACTTTAATTTTCACTTTAATTTTCATCTTCATTTGCCTATTTTCTGATCTAGCCAGTCATATAATAATTTCTCTATTCCTTTTTTTTACCCAAATATCATTTCCATTTTCATAATCAGCCATTGAGAGGACTATGGCTAACACATTTTAGCCAGCAAGTTAACGCTAACACTGAGGAGCTAGCTAATGCTACTTGAAATTGTACTGACGCAATGCTTTTTTTATTCATTACATTACAGACAAATAATTAAATTAGTTAAGTCGTTTTACCAACTGCCGGTTGAAAGACAAGTATAAACCTTTTAACGTTTTATTTTTTATTGAACCTTATTTAACACAGTAATGCTTTCTACAGATCTAACCCTAGACACATATATATATATATATGTCTATGGTTAGATCTGTAGAAAGCACTACCGTTCAAAAGTTTGGGGTCACCCAGACATTTTTGTGTTTTCCATTAACTTTATTTATCAAATGAATTGCAAACTGAAGACAAATGATAGTCGAGACATTGACGAAGTTAGAAATAATACACAAGGGTTTTCAGGGGGTTTCTAATCATCCATTAGTCTTCTAAGGCGATTAGCAAACACAATGTTCCATTAGAACACTGGAAATGGGCCTCCATAAGCCTCTGTAGATATTTCATTAATTTTATAAATTTAATTTTATGTTATCTTCATTGACACATGGAACACATGACATCTATTGCATCTGTCCATCCTGGAGCGGGATCCTCCTCTCTTGCTCTCCTGAAGGTTTCTTCCCTTTATTTTCTCCGTGAAAGTTTGTTTTCTATTTCTTGGGAGTTTTTCCTGATCCGATGTGAGGTCAAAGGTCAGGGATGTCTATGTGTTCAGATTGGAAAACCCTTTGAGGCAAATTTGAAATTTGTGAAATTGGGCGATACAAAATAAACTGAATTGAATAGAATTGAAAAAAACTGTGCTTTTTTATTTCTTTTCTTTTCTTTTCTTTTGATAAGTGACCCTAAACTTTTGAACGGTAGTGTATATCTTTATAATCTCTGTTTGACTTACCCAGTTTGATGATGCCTATTTCCTGCAGATCCTCCCAGGTGATGTCAGTGATGAACTCGATGTTCTCGTAACCGTTCTGCACCAACACTTGGTGGTACTGGTTTAGACCAATAGCAGACAGCCATTCTCCGAGATTGGCCTACAGGAACACCAAGAACACGACGGCTCACCAGGCTAATCGACTCTGCAGCTGGTAACTTGCTTTTGAAAACAGGCGCGGCTCCTAAATGGTGCCTGAACTACGGCGTTGGTGTGTGTGTTTTATTGTACTCACGGGTTTCTGTTCAGGCAGCCGCTCGGTGACACTTAGTTTGTTAATCTCGGAGGTCATCTTCTTTCTGTGACCTGGTTTAGTTATTCCAATAGCTGTCAGATCCTAGACACACACACGCACACACACACACACACACACACACACACACACACACATACAAAGATAGTGAGATAAAGTGGTGGCATGTTCAGGCTTTTTCCTTTTTTCACCACAAAGTAAATTAAAATCCTCTCCAAGACTCCATCAGTCTCTATTAAACACACATACACACGCGCTTGAGCACACACACAGGAAAACACACACACACACGGAAGGAAAGCTTTCAACACAAAGAAACAAGTGACAGTGTGACGTCGAATGAAATCGTCTGCCAGTTGAGAATAGAGCAGAAATGTAAATGTCTCAAAATCATAAGAAAAGCAAAGGAAGGCAAAAAAGCAAATGTCTTCAGCAAGAGGATGCAAAGAATCGGCTCACTTTCCCACAATGTCTTTTATATTCAACGTCTGTGGCAGCCAAACACAAACTTATTTTGAAACCGTAGTTATAGTTCACAAATACAGTGCATCATCCTGTTATTGTCCGTTTACTTTTGTTTCTGTGTATTTCAGTGGCAGACACACTTTAACACACACACACACACACACATGGACGACCACAACACTCACCCCCCCCACACACACAGGCTTGCTGTTAAATCTCTAGCCCAACCCGAGACTTCCCTGATGACATCATATCTGCCTTTCATAAGTGAATTCTGGTGAACATCGGGTCATTCTAGTAGCCTTGGGAGGCTTTTTGTCATTGATTTCAATAAGAGTGAGAGTTAAGCATTTCTGCAAAGCGTCCACCGTCGTTCTCTCTCTCTCTCATTGTAGTCACCGACATGATATTTGAATGGGAAGTTGTTCATCCTGGTCACATGACATCTATTACTTGTGTCCATCCTGGAGAGGGATCCTCCTCTGTTGCTCTCCTGAAGGTGTCTTCCCTTGTTTCCCTGTGAAAGGGTTTTTTCTATTTTCTGGGAGTTTTTCCTCATCCGGTGTGAGGTCAAAGGTCAGGGGTGTCGTATGTGTACAGATTGTAAAGCCCTCTGAGGCAAATTCGTAATTTGTGATTCTGGGCTACACACCATCAACTGAATTGAATTGGTGTTCATAAATTCATGTGGTATTATTACCAATTAGGCAGCCAACAGTTCATGGCTCATGTTTATGTTGGTTTATATTACTTTCTTATATTATGCAAACTGTTAGGATTTCAGACATGTTATTGGGAATGTACTGTTATTAATGGAATAGTTTTGGAAAACACATGTATTTGCTTTTCTCGCGAGAGAGGGAGTTGGATGAAGCGTTTAAACCCGCTCTCTCGTCTGGATGGTAAATATTAAGCTCGCGCTAGCAGCGTAGCTCACGACAAAGTCACCAAACTGGGGGAAACCAGCTAGTCTTTGTGCTAAGCTAAGCTACCAGGCTGCTGGTGGGGGTTTCACATTTAGCCTACAGAAATACTTCATTCACATGAATATACTCATAGACGGGAGGCAGGGAGACTACAGCTGAGATCAGTAAGCCGAGGGGTTTAGTCGTTTTGCTCATTGGAGGATTCTTAAAAGGAAACGGCATTCATGCATCTGGAAAACATCAAGAACACACAGAGCAGAGTCGTACAGACTCGTTTCCATTGTGGTCTTTGGAGGTGCCTGTGACCTCTCTGGGGGGGGGGGGGGGGGTCATGGGGGGTTTGGGTGCCTTACCTCCGGGGTCATTCGGCTAATGGTGGGCAAGTCATACCCAGCGCCCAGGAAGTTCGGAGCGTAGACCTGCAGCTGAAAGTCGCTCAGCCATTGGACAACGGCCTCTGAGCTCTACGGGAGAGAAGACAGGGGGGGGGGGGGGGGCATGCTGTCACTCGCTCCATATCTGCTTCTTCAAGTCTCTCAGCAGGGGGCCACAAGGGCTAAACAAGGGGCCACAATAGCTACTGTAGTAAGGAACTGTCCAAAGACAAATTATTATACATTTTACGGATGATTCTATAGATCCAACGGCCGTGTAACCCAGCTGATTTCTAGCCCTGGTTAGCCCTACTTGGTCCTGTTGAGAAAACCAGGCTAACGTTAGGAGGGAGAAGGACCCTGACTTTCAGTCTCTCAGAACTACAGATCAGCAGTGGGCTAATCTGCTTTTGGCACTACACAGCTGGAAAAGAAAGACCAACTAGAATTCATGTTGTATTAGAAGAGGCCAGAAAACGCTGTATTGTGTGTGTGTTTATATATATATATATATATATATATATATGCACACGCACACTCATTGTCCTCACACACACAAACAAACACACACACACGTCTCCACGAGAAGTCACACACTTGGGATTTTTAGTTCGTGAGAGGTTGGGTCAAAAGGCTGCACCAGCTGAGACGAGGGTAAAAACAAAAGCTTAAGATGAACATTGAGGAAATATGCGCATAATAATAAAAATAATTATACCACCTGTGCTACATTACATGAATAATAAGCTACATTGCTCATGACTCTTGATTTTATATTCGAGCTGAGCTTCTACATGCTTTATATCTATCTATATATATATAGATATATATATCTATATTTATATAGATATATATACATATATATGTATATATATATATATATTTATATATATAGATATATATATCTATATATATCTATATAGATATATATATATACATATATATCTATATATACTGAATGTATTGTCAAAACTTGGTGCTGTTTCATAGTGATGTGAGAGTCTAGAAGCCCTTTTTAAAGGCTGGTTCATGTCCTGCTCTAAATGCTGACGCGCTACAGGGGACAGAGCATCAGGACGGCATGACTTCTTCCCACGCACACTGGATCTCTTTAAAGTCCATCACTCCTTCTGTCTTCCTCCATCTCCTCTTCTTCTCTCCCTCATCTTTTCCCACGACCCTCCTCCTCCAACTCCACACTGTCCCTCGAAGCTGATTGGCTCCCACCGTTCATCATCGTTATCATCTTTACCCTACCGAGGAAACATCATTGGTGCTGAGGAATCGGGACTCTAGCTAACAGATGGCCATGGGAACATGCCTCACATGGCAACACACACGCACACACACACACACAAACTGTAGGCAAGCGATGCACACACACACACACACACACAACCACCACGACCACCTGCTTTTTAAATATGGTCATTGGTTTATCACACTTGGAATTATTAAACAATGAAGACATGCACTTAAAGGTGGGTCCACACTCATATAGATATACACACACACACACCCACACACTACAGTAAATCCATGTACATGGTGTAAGATCGGATTTCACACTTCTTATGCCGAGCTAGTCCACCCACGGCATGCACACGGCTGGGCACCTACCAGCACACACACACACACACACACACACACACACTCCGATATCTTGCCTGAGGCGCACCTAACGAGCGTCAATTGAGAGACATTCGTCTCTGCAACAGAAGAAGAAAAATACCGCAATGGAAGAGGCAGAAGCTGCAACTAAAAGGAGTGAATAACAATGGACAGCAGGTAGCAGATAAACAAGAGAAGGACTCTCTCTCTCTCACTCTCACTCACTCAGTCATTCACTCACTCACTCCTCATTCCCAAACCAAAACAAGATCAAAACGGAGATCTTCCACTAACTCACTCACCGTGTCATGGCTGCATCCGAACACTCGCAGCACAGACGAGGCCAGTTGCGAGAGAAACCGCTGTGACATCTTGGTGTGTGTAAATATATATAGTCTGTGTGTGTGTATGTGTGTGGAGGAGAGAGAGAGGGATGTGGTTTGGGTGACTGAGGAGCTACATTCTCATCACGCCCACAGTGGGATGAGGATGCGACTCCTTTGAATGAAAGAGGGAGAGAGGACTGAGACTGCAGTGAGACTCTGGGACTGTCCTACCTTCCCCTCGCCTTGCCCCTCCCCCTTCCTGGTCGTTGCGACATCGTAAGGCGGCGCCTCGTGGAGTGGACAGCCCGATTGGCTGGATGTCCGAGAGGAGCTGGCGGAGCCTTTCCGGGAGAAACACCATTGGCCAGTTAGAAAAAAATGTTTTAAACATCCCTGTCGCTGTAAACTTCCTGTTGATCTGTTGATCCACTGACTCGATCAACAGAAGAGCTGATGAGCGGACCTCTTCACTTCTCAACGATGGATTTCTGCTCAATATCCCTCATTGCTCCGAGAGGGAGCCAATCCCATTCCCGCCCTCCAAGTCATGACGAGCCTTCTTAACCAATCCCACCATGCTACACTTCCCACATCCCCTCCCTTGGCCATCTGTCTGTTTAACCAGCCAAGATCTCTGTGTTTGTGTTTGTGTGTGTGTGTAGACGTGATGTAAAGAATTACTTTTTTTAAGATAAGGTGTTTATGACTTGTATTTTTCTCCCTAATTGTAATATTGTTTTAATATGTCTCACCAGCAAGTGGGAATTCATGTCCTAAAGCAGGGGTGCTCACACTTTTTCAGCACGCGAGCTACTTATAAAATGACCAAGTCAAAATGATCTACCTATGGGGGGGGGGGTGTAAGTTACTTTTTTTTTGCGAGACGGAGAGCCGAGAAGTGTTAACGCGACACGTAGAGACAGAAATGACATGCTGCTGTGTAGACACGATCAACAACAGACGTTTAGTTTAATAAAAGAACAAATACGTGCTATAGAGACAATTTCAGGGGGGCGGGCCATTTTTTTTTAATGTCATGCAAATCTACCAATACTACGCTGCGATCGACTGGTAGGTCGCGATCGACGTATTGAGCACCCCTGATCTAAAGAGTTCAGCCGGTGCTCCTCCTGTGACTAACCACAGTGAAACCGTATGACCCTCCCCAGCCGACCCCATGTCCTACCTGCAGGCTGGTCCACAGACTTGGACTGCTCCAGCAGATGCTCCTTGGCTTTGGCAGACTGGGACAAGACGGTGGCCAGAAGCTGCAAGTGCACGGGAACACAAACGCACATCCCCGTGAGCGGGCAGCGAGTCGTCTAAAAGAAGTGGACGTAGCCGATGATGCGATGTCAACCATTGGTTTGTGGAAGCCTTGAGTTCGGCATGAGGGTGGAGCTAAATGCAACCGAATAAGACTTTTGTAGGCAATAAAAAATCTTTGCGATGAACTCTCGTGAAATAAAAACCCACTGGACTTGTTTGGTGCTGGGCAGGTCGTGTTCAGTGAGTTTAGAGCTGCTGCCTGCTGGGTTGGGGAGGAGCGTCAAGAGTGAAGCAAAGCAATAAAGCTTTGGGTTGTAACCAAAACAATGAGCTGCTGATGCTCAAACTGAGCTGAGAAGAACTGCAGCGATGGATGATAACTCTATAAAGGTCTATAACTACTATAAGTGACCATGTTCACGTCACATTATATCAATGCAAACATGTTTTTTTTTGCAGCTTTGACAATCTTCTTGAAGGGTATCTTGGTCCTTTAAACTCGATTAAGTCACTTTTGGCCACAAGTGACAATTACAAGAGAACTTGAGTGACACAAATGTAGTATCTCAAGTGTAGTTGAGTCATAAAGACCACTAATTGATTCAGCAACGTGAGTTAAACGCCGATAGTTAGCTACGACTTGCTAGTATTAGCTAAGATTAGCCACCACAAGCTCCTGGACCAAGTCAGGCTGTCGTGGCAAAAGCTCCTGATGCTGCGTTTACACCAAAAGCGCTGCGGATATTCGCCAGCAGGACGACGTCAGTGATGACGGGCGGAGCATCTCAACGCTGATTGACTTTTGCAACTCAGTGTCGGGCGAATTAAACTCGAGGCGAATTTTTCTCTTCGCTCTATTCGCGCCGCCTTGCGAAAATGTGCGTCAATTGCTTCGCGTCTATGCATCGACTTTGCATGGGATCTACTCGCGTACAAAATTTGCAAGGCTTTTGTTGTGAGTGTGTTGATTCGAGCCATGTTGTGTTTTCTTAGAAATTATTTAAATTGTTCGTTTGTTAGTGAACAGACGTGTTGTTTGTTTAACATACACACTGGAAAAGAATCATTCAAATAGTTTATTCTAATGTAAATCATAAAGTACCATTTATATATCATTTAATGTTCTCCTAATGAATGACCGTAATACCTTTGCACGATTTGGTTGGGTTTTCTTTTTTTGGCGCATTCTCATGAAGAAAAAACAAATATTCTAAAATCTCATCTAAAATCCGATCAGATTGAGCAGGAAAGTCTGTCCGGAGAAAAAAGATGTTTGCCGTCGCTACATTAATCACATTTAAACCTCGGCCCTGAAGCTTCCACGACGAGCGCTGCAATCTAAATCAGACGCTGGTGAGGAGCGAAAGCAGCGAGACGACGGGGGAGACGGATGCTCCCCGTCAGTCTGGGTCTAATTCAGCTGTGTGGATGTTTCAGGCGGCTTAAAAGTGTCTCACTCGCACTTTCTTAAGCACCACGTTAGTCGGAAAATGTGCGACGTGTGCGGCCGGCTGCCTTTCAGAGTAGAAATAAGCAACTTGTTGGTCATATTTTGTCTTCTTGAAGCTAAACATAAAATTGCAATGGCTTGGAAATGGGGCACTGTCGCAGTCCCTCGCCCTCCAGAAAGTTACAGATGTAGTTAAAAGGAAATATAACACATTTGCAAAGATTTGGAGCTCATTTATGTAGTTTCTGGAAAGAGGAAGATTTAGTTGTATTGTCTAATGTGTATCTATCTGTGCACGTACATATCTGTTATCATGTATTTCTTTTTTTGTCAGTAATACCACTGATATCTCTATTTGAAATATCTTCTATATATACGTGTTGATGTGCCTGGTCTTGTCCTGTTTGTGTTATGGGAAAAAGACGTAAAAAAACATTCGTCAAAAACTTGAGAGACAGCTTCAGGTGAAGAACACATGCGGAGCATTACACATTAATGTATTATTATTATTATTATTATTATTATAAATGTATTATTAATGACCGTAAATGCTGCAACTTAAACTAAGTGATGGTTGGGTCCGCTGCTGCGCCTCCTCCGCTGTTTTCGTTTTTCTTTTTAAGTTTCGTATTGATGTCTCGTGTGAATGTTGGACTTTTCTGTTTTAATGTTGTTTCTATCTTTCATGCTTTTATCTTTTATCCTGTATTTTTTTTACTGTAAGGTGACCTTGGGTGACTTGAAAGGCGCCTCCAAATAAAATGTATTATAATTATTATTGTTATTATTATTATTACTGTGGTCGTCCAGTAAATGTGTATGTCAGTGTCTACCTGTGAGAGTGTTAAAGCGTGAGGACGTATGGGGTCAGATCAGTCCCAATAAATGCAACTGCACACAGAGAGCCTCACAAATGCAAACACAAAGATTCACAAAAGTATTAGATTTACAGACGCATGCAGAACAATTCACAAATACATTCCAATGTACACATGAATAAATTCTGATTTATATAAATGTTAAAGAAAAATTACAAATATATTTCTCTATTTTTATGTGGATTTTTCTATTTGTTTGTGGATTTCTATGATCAAACTGCATTTGTTTGTGGATGCTTCAACATTTGTGGCTAGGTCTATGTGTGCATTGGAATGTATTTGTGAATCTTTCTGTGTGCATTTGTAAATCAAATATATTTGTGAGTTGTTCTGCATCTGTGAGTCTCTCTGTGTGCATTTGCAATTATTGAGACTGATCTGACCCCGTATTCACAAGCCGGTCTGCGAGTGGCAGGTAAACGAGTCTCTGTTACACGAGTAATGCAATTCAATAAATTCATAATTAATGACCTGTAAAATAAACCTTGACGTCTGTTTTTCAGCAGGCGATTAAGTCGTCTAAACTCTTCATTTCCCAGCAGCAGCTTTGTTATTTTGTCACTGTGTTGTTTTCTTTGTTTGTGATGATCGTGATGATGGTTGTAATACGTACCTTAACGCCCTCAGCCTGTGGATGGAGGACGTGCTGCCCACTGCCGGCGCTCTGACCGCTGCCCGACGACCTCACGCTGGCCACGCTGCCAGAACTACCCATACTGCTCCGGTCTCCAGCTGCAACACACACACACACACACACACACACACACACACACATCCACACAAGCATTCACACACGCATGCAACCGCCCAAACGATATGTATAGATTTTGTACATACAAACGCACGCATGCAACAAACAGATGGATGCACACATTCGCCAACACACGCACACACACACACACACACACACGCACGCACAAACAGACACACACACATTGAGTGGTTTAGCTGATATCCAAAGCAACGTGGTAACAGGTGTGACTCTCCGTTGAAATGCACTGGGCAGCATGTGGTTGGGTGGACGGACGGACAGGGTGACGAACGATTGAGCGAAAAACACACAGGTGGAGTAAACGAGACACACTTTTTCGTTTCACACACACACACACACGTACACACACAGACCTTTTCTCTCACTCTTCTCTCTGTTTCCTAATTTCTTTTTTTCTCTTCTCTCTCACACATGTGTGCACACATCCGGTTGGAAAGACACACATGTTCCTACACATCGGGCCACTGAGTTGAGCTGAGCTTTAGATGGAGGGATAAGCAGGACATGGGGGACTGTCAGGAGCAGGTCAAAGAGTATCTGAAGGCCGTCAAACAGCATCTTTTATTTTATTAGATGATCATTGAGCTCAAAGAAATAGATGGAAGGGTTGGTTCTGCTCTCTGGGACATTTGGACATTATTCTCATAATATATTTTTTTTAACGGGCGTCAGATACTGTTTGGCCCCCCGGTCAGAGTTTAAAGGAGTCGAGGGTTGAGGGCTCAGCGCAGCGCAGGGCGGCGCGGCTTAGTTACCTGCCACGGGCTTGCGCAGTACCCAGATTTCTTCGTTGGAGCCTCCATGGGGCCCGCAGGATGTGGTGGGAGAGCTGTGAGGACTTGCCTCTGAGCCGCGACAACCTTCAACACAGAACACCACCGTTAGCCGCTAACCGACCCTAAACTGGACTCGGACGCATTGCTATCTTTTGAGATCTTTAGCATTTTAAAGCAGCAACAATTGATGTTTTGGTTTTTTTTGTCAAACTTTGAAGCTGTTAAAAATACAACACCGACAAATTATTAGTTGATACGGCTAACATATCAACGAATACGTTAGCCGCAAGATTAGCATTAATTTGGTGAATTTAAGTCGAATGTTGATTTGCTTTTTAGCTCCTTTTTTAACTCCAAATATTAAACTCTTTAGCTGCTAAAGGCACCGCTTTGTTTCTTTGCCGATGGTATTTAGTTATGTTGTGGGTCGTAAAAACCAAAACAATTAGCTAACAGTGCTCTGTAGAGCTGAGTAGAATGGTACAAGTGACCCATCATACATTACAAATTGGATCCATGTTCCAGATATATTGATTAGGTTTACGTATAGCTTAAACTGAATTTGACATCGGCGTCAGGGAAATTTTAGTAATTTTTCAGAGCATTGATAGTATTTAAAATTAATTACGTTTTTTGTCACATAATAGTGCTAAAAAGAGCTAAAATCATCCACAATGTTGAGTATAGACACACCCACTGAAACTGACAATGCTACATAGAGTATTTTCTATTTTACAAATATACTTAGCAAACCATCTCACTTCACTAACGACAGTTTACAGCGGAAAGCTTTTTTTTTCAGGTGGGTAAATTAAATTAAAAAAATCTTAAATTTCTCGCAAAAAAGACCGAACTCACAGAGGGGCCAGTAGGAGAGCAGATTCCTTTTTTAAAAGGATAAATATATAAGTTTCACTTTCACACCACACTTTACATTCCCACAACACGCTCGCACACGCACACACATACACAGAAAAAAATACAGCATATACAGGACTGTCTCAGAAAATTAGAATATTGTGATGAAGTTCTTTATTTTCTGTAATGCAATTAAAAAAACAAAAATGTCATGCATTCTGGATTCATTACAAATCAACTGAAATATTGCAAGCCTTTTATTCTGATTTATTGCTGATTATGGCTTACAGCTTAAGAAAACTCAAATATCCTATCTCTAAATATTAGAATATCATGAAAAAGTATACTAGTAGGGTATTAAACAAATCACTTGAATTGTCTAATTAACTCGAAACACCTGCAAGGGTTTCCTGAGCCTTGACAAACACTCAGCTGTTATAAATCTTTTTTTTAACTTGGTCTGAGGAAATATAAAAATTTTATGAGATAGGATTTTAGAGTTTTCTTAAGCTGTAAGCCATAATCATCAATATTAAAAGAATAAAAGGCTTGCAATATTTCAGTTGATTTGTAATGAATCCAGAATGCATGACATTTTTGTTTTTTTAATTGCATTACAGAAAATAAAGAACTTTATCACAATATTCTAATTTTCTGAGACAGTCCTGTATATATATAGATATATGAAAACATTTATATACCCATCGTACATAAATAAATCCATAAACATGAATATCTGCGTATATACACATATATGCCATAATGTACATACACATACATATATAATGCAGCCGTATGTGTGTGATTATATATGTAAGCCTGGTCAGAATGGGGCAGCTGTAGTGCATTCGGAGAGTGTCATAAACCATTATAACCCCCGGGGTAAGGGTTTATAAATGGTTTACATGTGTCACCGACGGTGCTTTAGAGAAACACACACATTGAAAAGAGATCATTCCATTTGCTTGTCATGTCATGTCGCAGCTCCTTCTTGTGGCCATTTTGCATCCCTCCAAGAGAAACAAAGGCCTGTTGTCAGAGACTTTGAACAGCCTTTGGATTTTACTTTCTTTTTCTTGTTGACATTTGCTGTTTTCAACCAACGTGATCAAAGCTGAAGGAAAATGTACCCGGTGTATTTATAAGTAAAGGTATTGTACTTTTCTTTAATTGGGGACCCCATTCCCTTGGACTTAACAACAATATATTTGTCTGGAGGGGGGGGGGGGGGGGTATTCTCCTGGAGGAAACAAAGTGGTGCCCAGTGAAGGCTCGCATTCATAGAATGTTTCCAGTCAGTGGCCAGTGGATAACTTACCTGCACAACATCCCGGGTGACATTTTAGAACAGTGGACTCTTACTTGACATTTTACACGTTACAATTTGCACGCATTTGCATGTAATACAAAGTTTTAGCATTTATGTCTCATACCATATGCTCTCAATCTGTATGAGAGTGCATTTGGTTTATTCACTAATCCGAATGTCTTACTGGACACTTTTAGCTCGTCAGAAAATATCACCCAGTAATGTCAGAAAAAGCCTTTTTGTCTCATCTAACTAAATCTCCCTGACAACCAACACCAACCCTTTCCAGAAAACACACATATGTTTTTTTTACCCAAAGTCATCACAACTATTTGAAATCGGTATTGTTTTAAATTATAAACTGAACTGTTTTCAGCATATTCAGAACAGCTCGAGACCTGTTCCCTTTTCCGAAGCCTTCACCAACACCATACACACACACACACACACACACACACACACAACGAACAAACACACACTCTCTCTCTCACACACACGGACACATTGAGGGTAGAAGTGCAAGGTAGGTAAAGTGGTGTTAGAATGGTCAGACATGACAACAACACGCAAGACGAGGCAGGACAGGACAAAAAATAAAAAAATAAAACACACTTGTCTGGTGAGGAGAGGGTTGCTGTGTAGGATGTGTGTGTGTGTGTGTGTGTGTGTGTGTGTGTGTGTGTGTGTTTAAGTTGTCTGAGTGGCTGGGACAGAGGTGTATACGGGGCAACGAACGAAGAGGGGAAAAAATAGAACATTGAAGTGAAGTGCAAACTGAACAGAGGTCTGTAGTACAACCTGACACCGATTCTTCTTCTCTAGCGGATACAATCACAAGATTGTCTCGTGTGCGGTTTGGCCAAAATTAACAAAACACACTCGTGTATTAGCATTACTCTGTTATGTTTAATACAACAGAAAAGCCACAGCAGCAAACACACCTTCAGAGGGGGAATCCAGACTCCTCCACTAAGGAAGACATCTACTACATAGAGTGGTAGTTACAGACCATAAATAGTATCAACAATGGGGGTTGGTTTTTTAAAAAAACCTTCAGGACTCACACCGAAATAGTCTCGTGCTTCATCAACATATTTTAAGCCATGAGCCATAAATATTTCCCTCTTCATCTCTCATTGGGTCCACAAGAGTAGAGCTCTTTATTACCTTCGCATTGAAAATGCCGGAAGGTTATGTTTTGATCGCCGTGTATTTATTTATTTATTTATTTATTTGTATGCGTGTTATTCGCAAATCTCAAAAAGTATTGAACCGAATCGCATGAAATTTGGTGGGATGATTGTTTATTATCCGGGGACCAGTTGATTAGATTTTGGGATCGATCGGGTCAAAGGTCAAAGGTCATGAACAGGTCAAAATCTTTCGCAGAACTCAAAAGTATTTAACCGAATCGCATGAAATTTGGTGGGATGATTGTTTATTATCCGGGGACCAGTTGATTAGATTTTGGGATCGATCGGGTCAAAGGTCATGAACAGGTCAAAATCTTTCGCAGAACTCAAAAAGTATTGAACCGAATCGCATGAAATTTGGTGGGATGATTGTTTATTATCCGGGGACCAGTTGATTAGATTTTGGGATCGATCGGGTCAAAGGTCATGAACAGGTCAAAATCTTCGCAGAACTCAAAAAGTATTGAACCGAATCGCATGAAATTTGGTGGGATGATTGTTTATTATCCGGGGACCAGTTGATTAGATTTTGGGATCGATCGGGTCAAAGGTCATGAACAGGTCAAAATCTTTCGCAGAACTCAAAAGTATTGAACCGAATCGCATGAAATTTGGTGGGATGATTGTTTATTATCCGGGGACCAGTTGATTAGATTTTGGGATCGATCGGGTCAAAGGTCATGAACAGGTCAAAATCTTCGCAGAACTCAAAAAGTATTGAACCGAATCGCATGAAATTTGGTGGGATGATTGTTTATTATCCGGGGACCAGTTGATTAGATTTTGGGATCGATCGGGTCAAAGGTCATGAACAGGTCAAATCAAAGGTCATGAACAGGTCAAAATCTTCGCAGAACTCAAAAGTATTGAACCGAATCGCATGAAATTTGGTGGGATGATTGTTTATTATCCGGGGACCAGTTGACTAGATTTTGGGATCGATCGGGTCAAAGGTCAAGAACAGGTCAAAATGTTCTTGAATCGCATGAAATTTGGTGGGATGATTGGTTATTATCCGGGGACCATTTGATTAGATTTTGGGATCAATCGGGTCAAAGGTCAACGTCAAGGAAAGGTCAAACTCTTTTTTTTACCATAGCACGATACATTTTTGTCCAATTGGCATGCAACTAATGCCAAAATGTTCATAATTCAATGCCCAATCTTGTGATACCGAGTGCCCATTCTAGTTTCTACAGTAGTAAGTGGCTTAAACATATTAGAGTCCTGGCTCTGGCTCTCAGTAATGGAGATGACAACAGCAACAACAGAAAAAGTAAAAAAGTGTTGACCAACACATAAAATTACATAAATAATGATCCATAACAGAAAACTTCAATGGATGCCTTCTTAAAACAACATTGCAAGCATCAATAAGAATTTGACATGACCAATCAGTTTTCTTTTAGTACAGGCGAAGGAAAGCATCCCTTGAAGCTTTAATAATAATAATAATCATAATAATAATCATAATCATAATAATACAAATAATGAAAAAGGGGCCGTGTACCTGGGGCAGTGGGTGTGTCTCCCAGTGGGGTTGTCACGGGCGACTTGCTATAGCCAAAGGAAGTGAAAAGTGGAAGCAGTGGCTGATGGGAATGTGGTGGAGGAGGAGGAGGCGGTGGAGGCAGGATATGGATCTGATGGAACGTGGTGTCGTTGCCGTTGACTACCGCGTTGGCAGGGGCAACCGTCGCCGGAGGAACCAGCGGTATCTTTTGAAACTGTTGGGTGCAAATGACTGTGCTGGCCAAACCTAGATAACACCCACCGTGACGTCACACCAACACACACACACACACACACACACACACACACACACACACACACACAATCAACCAACAGTGAACCATCGCCACACAAACAACAAAGAACAGAGAATTACACATAAGAAAGAAGGAGAGGGGGGGGAGGGGAGAAAAGAAAAATTAAAAACAATGGCTGAAGTTACTGAATTAAACGAACGGCTGATGTTAAAGGCGGGAGGACGAAGAGAAGGAGAGGACGAACAGATGAAATGTGTGGAGAGGTGGGAGGAGAGGGGATGGATGAAAAGAACTGCAGCGCGTTGGTCGTCCTTTGCAGGTTTTGTGCGTTCAAAAGCAACTCGTGTTTCAAGTAAGGAAAGCCTCACATGACCCTCCTTCTGACGAGGACTTTGTTTGAAGTCCACTAACGCATTCCCCATTCATTACCTTCGCATTGAAAATGCGGAGGTAATGTTTTGATCGCCGTGTATTTATTACCTTCGCATTGAAAATGCGGAAGGTTATGTTTTGATCGCCGTGTATTTATTTATTTGTATGCGTGTTATTCGCAGAACTCAAAAAGTATTGAACCGAATCGCATGGAATTTGGTGGGATGATTGGTTATTATCCGGGGACCAGTTGATTAGATTTTGGGATCAATCGGGTCAAAGGTCAAGGTCAAGGTCATGGAAAGGTCAACATCTTTTTTTTACCATAGCACGATACATTTGTGTCCAATTGGCATGCAACTAATGCCAAAATGTTCATAATTCAATGCCCAATCTTGTGATATGCGAAGGTATGCGCTCTACCGAGTGCCCATTCTAGTTTATTTATTTATTTATATGCGTGTTATTCGCATAACACAAAAAGTATTAAACCGAATCGCATGAAATTTGGTGGGATGATTGGTTATTATCCGGGGACCATTTGATTAGATTTTGGGATCAATCAGGTCAAAGGTCAAGGTCATGAAAAGGTCAAAATCTTCTTTTTACCATAGCACGGTTAATTTTGAAACTAATGCCAAAATGTTCATAATTCAATGCCCAATCTTGTGATATGCGAAGGTATGCACTCTACCGAGTGCCCGTTCTAGTTGTCACTGTTGTTGTTTTTACATTGTGCATAGATGTTGCTACTCTGTTGTCTTCGATGTCATATTAATATTTATTCTGTTATTTGTAAATGACATGCATGTACGACGAGAGTGTAACCAGAGTCAAATTCCATGTACGTGCACACGTACATGGCTAATAAAGCTGCTTCTGATCGCTGTGCCAACAATATCAGCACATGTCCTCGTCACTTCTGGATACAAATGATAACTTTGCGCACAGACAAAGCGTGATCATCATATCCTGAATTCCCCTACTCAAACTCTTTATTTGCAATTAGGATGTGGCCTGCATCGCTGACTCACAAGCTCCATGGGTCCATCGTCACCACTCTTGTGATTGGTCCCTGACTTTTACAAAAGTAGCCGTTGTAGCTTATGTGCTTCAGTAAAGTTAGCTCAGCTGGTCGCTTCCCCCACTGTGGTTGTGATGGACGCTGCAATATTAAGGTCAGCTTAGTAAATTGACTTGTTCATATATCTGTGTCGTGTGAAAAGAAAAAAAGGCTAACGTAACATCCCTGTTGGCGTAAAACGAAGGAGCGAATGAGAGGTAAAGGCTCTGACTGGGGTCAATTGATGGGGGGGGGGGGGGGGGGACAATGAAAAATGTATAATAAAAATAGTTGAGAAAATGAAACCTCTTGCTAAAACAGCTGCTGTAGCCCAGAGAGTGTGTGTGTGCGTTTGTGTGTGTGTGTCTATGTGTGTGTGTGTTGCAGCGGTTTTTGTACTGTAACCACAGCTGCTACATAATGCACTGAAGCTAAGGACAGATGCAGCCGCAGCAGAATGTCCCTTGACTCATGGAGGTACAGAGGTAAATGAACGTATACAGGACATTACTAAGTGATCAAAGAACGATGGTCTCCATGAGAGAGGAGAGGTGGTATGAAAGTGAGACGTCTGTGATCTCGGGCAGATGAGGCAGACAGCAACAGGGAGACGGACAGACAGACGGAGACAGGTCAGACCTCATCGGCCAACGACAGGGAGACAGACGGATGGACAGACAGAAATACCAGACCTCCAGACAGACACCAATACACAGGGAAAAAAACATCTGAGCCTCTTTGTGGCTGCGCAGTGACACGTTGGGATGACGAGATGGGTGTGCATGTGCTCTGTGGATCTCAACCAGAGAGGCTTAAAAAAGAAAAAAGAAAAGCTCATCACAGTTAGCCTATATACAATGGAGAAAGGAGGTTCAAATAGCTTATTTGGGAGATCTGACACCTGTTGAGTAACTTGGATAACCGCAAAATCCCACCTGTAGCCCCAGCAGGTCTTTGACTTCATTATCATACATATACATTTTGTGAATTACGTACAACAGATTTCTAGCCGCGCGTTAGATCAGAAGATGAACGTCCCTCTAACGTCCGTACGCTAAATATGTAAGTTAGCGTAGCTTAGTACAAACACCGGAAACAGGTGGAAACTTTGGAAGTGATAGTAATGAACCCTACAGGCAAGTCTATTGCCTTCACGTGGCTTTCAACATGGCTACCGCCGTGAAGTGAGGGAAGTGCGGCTAGCTAGTGGGGCACTATTTACCATTATATTACTGATCTGGATACCGCACAGACACATAACTACATCTACATGAAACTAGCATCCGAGAAGGTCAACTTTAACCTCATATAAATGGGACACAGCTTTAGCTAAGGCCCTGAGCGATGCGTAAACATAGGACATAGAGTATTCTATAAGCTAACGCGATAAAATAGTGTCAAAGTGTTTTTACACAATTTAAAGTCCATTTTGATCGGATAAATCAGGTCTTAACTTGCAGATTTAACTAACTAACTAACAGGTGCTTAACCAATCAGTTGTTTCTGGTCTTTACGCTAAGCTAAGCTGAGCTAACTGGTCAGTGGTATCAATCTTCTTATACAATTCTCGGCAAAAAAACAACAACCGTACTACGACAAAAAATCACAACGAACGACTGTAATTTAGCAGAAACAGCGTAAGCAAAGACAACTGAAACCCAAAGTCATCAGCCGGGACCATGTGGAGGATTTTGGGCTCCGTATTCTCATTACTGAACAGGTACTTTTCCCGTAGGGCCGAACTCCAAAAACTGCGTGTTTTCAATGTTGTCAGATGTCAGGTTAAGTGCCTTTCCTCAAGGGGGTTCATGGGATTGGCTCAAACATCATTTATTCACTTAGCTTTACTTCTCTTTATCTTTTTTCTATTTTCCTCCAAGTTTCCTCCAAATATGCGTGATGTGTCACAGACAGTTAAAAAATTTTTTTTACTCCCAAACAAACACGCACACACATACACACGCACACACACATAGGAGTAAACACACCTGTGCGCTTGCTGATGACTTCCACCATGGTGGAAGGGAAGTAGCCCACTCGGTCATTTCCTGTTCGGTTGTCATGGATACAGCCTTTCCAGCGACCGTCGGGGTGCTGCTCCAAAACCTGTCAGGTAGGCGTGGTAACGACTACATTGAGTTTCATCTATGTTTAGCATTCAAAAAGTTATTAAAAGAAAACCATTAAAGAAGCATCTCTTTTATTTTTATCAAAATATTTTTTCTTGTCAAACACAAAAACAAAACAGAGCATTGCGGAGCGGTCTAAACGCGTGTCAGACAGCAAAGCCAAATTGTTCATTCAGACCTCGAGGGAGAAAGCACAGGCCCTGCTTGGCTTCCTAATGACAGTAACTAGGACCCGGAGGCTGCAAAGATGCTCATAAATATTCATGAGTGCTGAGTGCACTGCAATTTACACTCCAATTTATGATGCCTTTTACTGTGAAACATATGCATAGTAAATGAGGGAAGCTGAAACCACACATTCTCGCATATTCAGTAGTAATCGCACATCGAACGTGGCGCAAGCATTTCCAAACGACCTGCCAACAAGCTTCCACGGAATTAATTTATCCAAACTCAAGAAGTGAGGGAAAGAGTCCCCTTTCTAAGTCTGAAATAAGTTCTTAAAATGTTTTCATCTGTATTATAGATAATTATTTTTAAATGAACCGTTGTGTTTGTTGTTGTAATACCCATGTTGTCCACTAGAGGCCAAATCGCACAACTTCCCCATCGGACTTAAAGTAGAATGCTTTTACAACAAGGGGGAGTGCACTTCAGCCTCTTCTGGCGAAATGAGTAAGTTACTACCTAAATAAATTATCCTTACAAAAGTTAATTAATCTGCCAAAAGCTTTTGTCACCCGTTTTCAAACTTTTCTCCAGCTGTTGCACAGATTTTTTGAGTTTTGATGTCAGAAATGCCCATAAAGACATATTTATTGTGATAGTCGACATTGAAATGGCCATTTTGTGTGTGTGAGTGTGTGTGTGTGTTACCGTAATGACGTCTCCTGCTTTGATGTTCAGGCTGGTCAGGTCGTAGTTGTTGCAGTAGTCCTTCAGAGCCCGAACCTGAAGGGCTGCTGACGCATCTGCGAGACAGTGAGAGGCTGTGCGTTACAGAAAATGTAAATATAATGTCATTTAGATGGGCGTGTAGACACAAATGTGCAATACATGGTGATCCTAACATTTCCCCACTGTGGGACTAATAAAAGAATATCTAATCTAATCTAATCAAAATCAGCTGGAGTTAGATAATCTGGTAAAGAAAAGCAGGTTCCTCTGCCTCCTCTTTAGGGTTCCCACTGGTATTCATAAGATTCCAACACGCCCGAAGGAAAAAAACAGTTTGACCAGAATTTCTGAGCAATAAACCAAGTTTATGATTGTTTTTTTTGTTTTTTTGCAGCATTAAATCAGAAGGCTATACCAGAACCTCAAAACAATACTTTCAACATCACACCATAACCTCATCGAGGAATCTTACCCTTTAAAATTATGCACGCATTTTGTAAGCATGAATTAAAGGATCAGTTTGACACACTTTGGGAAATCCCTTCCCCTCCATCCATCCCTCCCTCTATCCACCCATCCATCCATCCATCCGTTCGTCCATCTGTTCTTCCGTCGATCCATCCTTCTGTTTGTCCATCCATCCGTCCGTCCATCCATCTATCTGTCCATACATCCATCCGTCCATCAATTCATCTATCGGTCCATCCATCCATCCGTCCGTCCGTCCATCCATCTATCCGTCCATCCTTTCATCTGTCCCTCCATCATCCATCTATTCGTCCATCCATCCATCCATTCGTTCATCCATCCATCTGTTCATTCGTCCATCCATCCATCCATCCATCTATCCATCCATCATCCATCCATCTATCCGTTCTTCCTTCCATCCATCCATCCATCTATCCGTCCTTCCATTCATCCTTCCATCCATCCATCCGTCCCTCTTACCCCTCAGCAGTTGCTTGATCTCTCTGCTGGCTTGCGTTGCAGTGAACTGGTAGACGATGTCGAGTGCAGTCTGGCTGTAGGTGTTTCTCACGGCGGCGTTGATCCCGCTCTGTTGGAGAGGAAAGAAGATTTGGTTCAGCATGTTGACTTTCAAGTTCATTTGTTTCCTGCGGACCGAAAGTGAAAGATGAGAGAGTGAAATCCGAGTGGAGGGTTTCATTTCCTGCTCTGTATCTCACGGTATCTGGGATGTGACGGGTACCACCATGACGTCAGCAGAAAACAAACCACAACCACCTCTATCTTTTTCAACTGAAAAACCAACATCACTTAGTTAGGTTAGGAAAAGCATCATGGTTGGGCTTAAAATACATACGTAAACTTATAGAAATATCCAAAAAGAAACTTAAAGAAAGTTCCCATTTGGGATGAATAAAGCATATCTATTCAATTCAATTAATTTCAGTTTATTTTGTATAGCCCGATATCACAAATTACAAATTTGCCTCAGAGGGCTTTACAATCTGTACACAGACGACATCCCTGACCTTTGACCTCACACAGGATCAGGAAAAACTCCCCAAAGAAATAGAAAAAACCATTTCACAGGGAAAAAAGGGTCTCCTGGTCTCAGTTAGACCAGGAGTCCTCTGTTATATTGAGACGTGGTATTGAATCAAATGCAGAAGAAATCGCTTCTTTAAATTTAGCTACAGCACTGTCAGTTAGATATCTGGTGTAGAAACTTTTGACTAACGGTGTACACTCCGGTAGTATGAACTTAAAAGTTATGAGGTTGTGGTCTGACAGAAGAGGATTCTGTGGGAAGACCTTCAAATGCTCAATGTCAATGCCACATGCAAGAACAAGGTCGAGGGCGTGGCCAACGCTGTAAGTGGGTTTCTGTACTCTCTGACTGAAGCCAATCGAGTCCAACAATGAGATGAATGCAGCACTAAGGCAATCATTATCAACATCCACATGAATATTAAAATATCCTACAATAATAACTTTATCAGTTTTAAGAACTAAACTTGATAGAAACTCTGAAAATTCTGATATAAATTCTGAATATGGACCTGGTGGCTGGTACAGAATCACAAATAGAATTGGCTGTAGTGTTTTCCAGGTTGGATGTGAAAGACTAAGAACAAGGCTTTCAAATGAGGTGGAGTTTAATTTAGGTTTAGGATTTATTAATAGGCTCGAGTCAAAGATGGCTGCTACTCCACCTCCTCGACCGGTGCCTCGAGGAATGTGAGTATTAATATGACTTGGAGGAGTCGATTCATTTAGGCAGACATATTATTCATGACTCAGCAGGTTTCAGTAAAACACAATAAATCAATGTGAGTGTCTGGTATTAAATAATTAACTAATACAGCTTTAGATGACAGAGATATAATATTTATGAGTCCACATTTAATGTTTCTGTTTTGTTGCACTGTTGAAATAGTGGTGTTAACTTGTATGAGGTTATGTTGTACGACTCCTGCTTTCTTTAACCCCGGGAGATCTTCAGGTCACCAGCACAAATCATCACTAATAACAATATAATAATAGGACTCCGACAATCAAAACATGTAATACTTCCCAAGGAACACTATATAAGAATATTTTTGTGACAACAGGAGGGGTCAACACAGTAGTGGCAGAGTAAACTCTTTCTCTGAAGGAAGGACAACTTCATTTATGTTAAATTAGATTAATATTATGTTGTATTTATTATTTTTGAGCTTATTTCGAATTATTTTAGTATATAAATATATATACACATTTATAATCAAATTAATTGTTTCAGTTTCAAGTGCATTTGTAAAATAAATAAATAAATGGAAGGTACAAATTAAATAGAAATGTGTGTTGCAGTTCAAGGAAATCCACAAATGTTTATGAAGCTTTGCTGATTAAATCTTTTTACTTTTTTTTAATTTAAGGCCATCCCAGTGCTTCAATAACTACATGGACTGGGCTACATGGTACAAGCCATATAAATAAGTCGGAACATATTCATTGTGATATGGAAAAGGTCTTCCATCACCGCAAAACGGGCAGCCTTATAATTTTCATTAAAAGAAAATGTTTTATTGTAATTTCAGGGAAATAGAAAAATGCCTCCCTTTTTACATGAGCTGCTGTCACAGCTGTAATACTCTCCGGCAGTGGGACAGCGGACGACTCGGGGGAGGCTTTGGCCTTGAAGTGTCCCGTCTCAGATCATAATTGTCCTTTCAGTGAACCCAGGGCTGGAAAGCGTTGGGTGAAGTTCCACTTACCTCCAGCAGGAGTCTCACCGCCTCGGTCTTTCCACACAGGGCGGCCTCGTGCAGGGCAGTGCCCGCTTTGGTCTGTCGGTTGATGTCGATACCTGCCTGGATCAACAGCCTGTCAGCAGAGGGCAGGAGAAGGGAGGAGGATGAGCGAGAGAGAGAGAGAGAGAGAGAGAGAGAGAGAACACAAGGGGGTAGAGGGAAGAGGAGTTGAAGGAAAGAGAGAACCATTAAAGTGAAATCACGTTATGGTGCTTTGCAACTGGTTTAAAGCATAAGTTTCTCTCATTGGCAACACATCTCATGAAATAACAGATAATGGTCTGCTCTAAGCAGATTTGTTCCTGCTCAAGATCAAAGAGAAAAGAAAAAAACAGTAGTTAAAACAGCTGGACGTCAAGATGTTTAGCAAACTGCCCAGAGAATTGTTGATGCTGTTTAAATTCCTCATGACTCCGACTATATCTGGATTAAAACACAGATTTGCACTTCAGTGGCACTTAAATAGCTTTTATTATGGTACATTTGTTGTTCGACTATGTTGAGGAAATGTTACTTCCTGTATTCTTGTTGTTCTTAGTTTATACTCTAGGTTGAATGCACTTGTTGTAAGTCGCTTTGGATAAAAGCATCTGCTAAATGACATGTAATGTAATGTAATGATGCAAATAAAAACAAACGTGCTGCGACTGAATTTGGTTGTGCATTCCTGTGTTGCACAACGGCCAATAAATGATCCTCGACTACGTGCACATGTCTCCATAGCGACGGTCCGAGTCCTTATAATTCGTGCCCAAAATCAAACTCCAAAAGATCCATGTAACCATTTTCACAAATTGGCGAAGCTGTCAAAAAGTATCTCAGCTCAGTCAGGCCCTAATGGCAGAGCGGCTCTGTGGTGCGGTCACACGTTAAGTCCAGAACATCACCTGACTCATACCTTCTTTGACGGGGTCAGGAAAATAGAAGGAAAAAAAGAGTCAAGGTTAGAAAAAGATCACATGACGTGAAGCAGCTGTCAAAAAGAAGCCGTCAAAGACACTCTTCGTCTCCCTCTGGTGTCAGTGTTTGAATGTGTGTGTGTGTGTATGTGTGTGTGTGTGCGCGCCGGCCATGCCTAATGAGCATCATTCATCAGCGTCACATCAAGTAAGGCTGTGACAGGCTTTATTCTCTCTCTCTCCCTCAGTTGCAGCCTTCTCTCATCTCTCAGAACCCCCCTCTCCCAAACACCCTCCCCCACTTCTCCTTCATCCCGAGGGTTCTTGCCGCGATGCTCTTTTGCGAAACGGTAAACGAAGATGGGATTATAACGACAGACTGCTATCTGCAAATCTGCAGAGTGCACGGTCTGTGACCTACTCTTAATTAAATCGTATGATTCCCCTGTTGTGTTGTGTATCTGTTTATTCAGCAAGCACAGGAGGACATTTAGACCCGGTGATTCATTAGAACATGTCGTGTGTGTGTGTGTGTGTACCTGATGATGTCGATGTGTCCGTTCTTGGCGGCCAGGTGGAGCGGAGACGTCCCGTTGGGGTCGGTGGTGTCTCCTTTCTTGGGCTCCAGCAAGGCAGCACACATGTTGCTGGACAGCAACAACTGGACCACCTACACATGGAACGCACACAAACACACACGAGCTGACACACTGGAGCATCGCTTCTGTCGATGGGCCTCCGGGGCGCCGCTGTCTTTCCGAGTGACGCCGTGACACCGGAGGTTCTTACCCCGACTCGGCCGAACTCGCAGGCCAGGTCCAGAGGCGTTTTCCCCGCGTTGTCCACCAGGCACGGGTTGGACTGATGCTGCAGCAGCATCTCCGACTGGAGACGGGAAACACACACATTGACTCACGTGAGGGGGGGGGGGGGGGGGTTCACGTGAACACCGACGAGGTATTTGAAGTCGCAAAATCAACCCGAATGGCGGCGTCCATTCGTAGCTTGGGGACCGAGAAAAGACCCACGACTATGACGCGTCACCAGGTGAAATCTGAGTCGAGACAAAGCTAAATATGTAAAGAAACAGAAGCAAGACGGAACTTAAAATTAGAGATTTTTTTTCTTTCTTTAAAAAAAAAAAGAAGTTTCACGACAGTAAAACATTTTCAGTTCAGCTAGATGCTGCACGTGTTGGCAGAGATATTCTCACATTCCGCTGCAGCAAACACACGTTATGTATTCGGCCAGTTATGGCTGCGTGCTCGAGGGCCTCTCCTCATTTCCCCAAAAACATCCTTTTCACCCTTTTATTGTTTGTTTTTTTACTCCCACTGATCACTGCTCTAAACTGGCCCCCACTAATGATAACACAGCTGAGTTGCATCGCTGCTCTGGGACCAGAGACAGACACACAGGTGCACACTCCCTCCCTCCCTCCCTCCCTCACTGACTGTACATCTAATGCAAAAAGCGGCCTTTTGCCAGTTCTCGCCCGTCGCTGCGTTCAAGAGAATCCGTCCCTCCACAAAGGCCTCAGAGGAGCACTGCGACGTCAAGTGAAAGCAAAAAGCTTGGTTAAATGGACTTAGAGGGATTCATTCTCACCAGTGGAATTAGCTCATTGTGCTTTCTAATGCACCTTTCAAATGGAGCAAATCCGGAGAGCGCATCAAATTAGATCCCCTCGTCTTTACTTGTTGTTAAAGCAAATGTCAAATCTTCCCGGCGCCTCGCCGGATGTTTAATGATTCATGCTATAATCTGTAGTCCGGTTCCGTTTTCTTTAATTTGCCCTTGCACACTGGAAGCATCTGAGGATGGAGAGCCTGTAGCTCCCGATTGTTACCCCGTATAAATCATGCTTCTTTAATCAGATAGAAGGGAGGGTGCCCCCCCCCCCCCCCCCTCCGGGGCATGTTAGCTGCTGTAGTGCGTGGCACGGCTATATTTCATCGTTGTTGCTTTGGCAGGGCCTGCAGCAGCACTGCAGTGCTTCACCCAGATTGTTTTTTTCCCCTTCTTTTCTGAGCTGCAAAAGCCTTCCTGAGAAGGAATGCTCTGGAACAATCTATATGACTGTTGCACCCTTCTGGATCAGAGCAATACAGACGTGACACACGGTGAAGGAAAGCCTCCTGAGTCCAGGTGAATCAGCTCACACACATCTCACATTTTTATTCAGCGATTGGAACAGGCCCCTTTCACAGCAGACTTGTCACAGCCGGAGAAGCTATTACACCGAGAGCGGCGGCGTCCTCCTCCTACGTAGCCCGGCAGCTACCGAGCGCTACATTACGTAACTACCTAAGCGATGGAAAAATGGTGAAGGTGGAACGGTGACGTGAAGTGAAAAGAAAAAAGGTAAATTCTTTGTGAAACCTGCAATAACTGTACAATAATTTGGCCACTTGAGGTCAGCAGAAACATGCTGCAAATACTGCCATATCAGCACTTTTAAATACCTCTTATTTCAGTTTTTTGTAAATGAGTTTAAATGAGTTAATGGATTTTGCATAACTTTTTGGCTGAATGCAAGTTTTTTATTTAGTTTATTTCAACCTCACCTGTAATAAGCAATAATAAACTGTGTAGCCAAAACACAGACACTCAGACCCTGGAAGACAAACATGTCCCCATTTAAACCACAGATGTTGACCCTAATTGCCATTAAAGCATAACATCTCCAATCACATCAGGCTTTGAATATAAATCATAGATTTTACAGTTTTCCACCAGACTGAGACATTCTTTGATGTTTGCTCTATGAGATCAAATAGTGTACATGCTCTTTTCCTGCACAATAAAAAGAAAATGCATCATCAAAATCAATAATGTTGGTAATAAATTACACATCTCAGCATTTGGAATACAGAATATAAAAGTATAAAAGTAAAAAAAAACATTTTATGGGTGAACATTAAAAAAAGAAGATTTGGTAGGTATGTAATAGTTTGATGATAGCTTTATAATGCCAATAGAGTAACCTTGAGTAATTGTATCAACTGTTATAAAAATCTGATCACTTCAAAGGTGCTAACAAATAATAACAATGCATCCTTTTTGCCTCTGCGGCAGCCCGTTCTGCTATAACTAAAGGATGCCAAGTCACGTGTGAATAATGACCGACAGCTTTGTGACCCTGCCGTGAACCTCCTCCACTTTCTGCTCTGTTTGCGGATGAATCGTCGTCACTCACCACGTCGTAGTGGCCGTGCTGTGCTGCCAGGTGGAGGGGAATCTGTCCCTCATCCGATTGGCCGTTGACGGACGAGCCGGCCTTAAGCAGCATCTTCATAGGCTCCGCCTTCCCCTGCCAGGCTGCGTAGTGCAGCGGCCGCATACCTGCACACGCACATGTGTGTGAGGGTGACTCAAACAGTAGCTTATGGATGTGCAAACTATGTTTGCATAGAGTGTGTGTGTGTGCGTGTGTGTGTGTGTGTGTGCATGTGAGCGCATCATCCCCTCACCTTTCTGGTCTC
The DNA here is from genome assembly GCF_029220125.1 of Pseudoliparis swirei. Taxonomy (NCBI): domain Eukaryota; kingdom Metazoa; phylum Chordata; class Actinopteri; order Perciformes; family Liparidae; genus Pseudoliparis; species Pseudoliparis swirei. Next base: position 20,084,654 of record NC_079410.1, on the reverse strand, counting down.
TGATGTCGACAGCAGCCTGTGACTCCAGCAGCAGAGTGATGAGCTCCAGGTTTCCATTGAGCGATGCATGATGCAGTGGAGAAAACCTATAACACACACACACACACACACACACACACACACACACACACACACACACACACACACATCAGATTACATCTATTTTTTTGCATTTTCTTAATGACAGACACTTGTACTTGTTGCTATTGTTATGGCTTTCTAACAAACAACCATGTTATAACTGGCCCACAGAGATGCATACTCACACACACACAAATACACACACAAACACACACACACACACATGGGTCAGTGATAATGGTAAAAGCTTAGCATGACAAATACATTTAATAGCAGAGAATTAGGACCTAAGGGAGCGATGGAATGGTGAGAGGTGAAAAAAATACACAACAGCAATATTATATATTATGTAAGGGATACAGTGTGTGTGTGTGTGTGTTGTGTGGAAGGCCAGAGGCAGTATGTTGAGTAGATAAGATTGACAATCAGCCTTGATCGCTCGGTATAACAAGGAATATAAGGAGCACAAAGCATCACTTCTGCTGAGAACACTGACAGGCAACAAATGCCCATAAACACACACACACACACACACACACAGACACACAAACACACACACAAACACATACACACACACACATAATCCCTTTCTGTGTTTTCAACACACCTTTTATTTGACTCATATCAACAGTGACATGTGTCTCTTTCCCTGTCGTGAGATTTGCAGATCTGCAGTCAGACTCAGCCACAGACGCTTTACGAGGGTTCTGACCTTGTGATGATGACCCGTTTCACTAATGTGGCAGTTTAGTGGACATCAAGAGTCAAACGTTCAACAAACTGGGCTGTTAGTGCCATTCCAGCCAGGTCGATGTTTCCAGATGGTATCCTGCAGTTTGCTAATCACCCAGGAGATGGTTGGTTAAGCATTGTCTTAAATTAGTTACGGTTAGGCAATGACCTACAGTAGTTAAGGTTAAGCATTGTCCTCGAATGGTTAAAGTAAGTCATTGTACTCGAATGGTTAAAGTTAGTCATCGTCCTCGAATGGTTAAAGTTAGTCATCGTCCTCGAATGGTTAAAGTTAGGCTTTGTTCTCGAGTGGTTAAAGTTAGTCATCGATGGTTAAAGTTAGTCCTCGAATGGTTAAAGTTAGTCATCGATGGTTAAAGTTAGTCCTCGAATGGTTAAAGTTAGTCATCATCCTCGAATGGTTAAAGTTAGTCATCGTCCTCGAATGGTTAAAGTTAGTCATCGTCCTCGAATGGTTAAAGTTAGTCATCGTCCTCGAATGGTTAAAGTTAGGCTTTGTTCTCGAATGGTTAAAGTTAGTCATCGATGGTTAAAGTTAGTCCCCGAATGGTTAAAGTTAGTCCTCGAATGGTTAAAGTTAGTCATCGATGGTTAAAGTTAGTCCTCGAATGGTTAAAGTTAGTCATTGAATGGTTAAAGTTAGTCATCGATGGTTAAAGTTAGTCCTCGAATGGTTAAAGTTAGATATTGAATGGTTAAAGTTAGTCATCGAATAGTTAAAGTTAGTCCTCGAATGGTTAAAGTTAGTTATTGAATGGTTAAAGTTAGTCCTCGAATGGTTAAAGTTAGTCATTGAATGGTTAAAGTTAGTCATCGAATGATTAAAGTTAGGCTTTGAATTGTTAAGGTTAGTCATCGTCCTGGAATGGTTAAAGTTAAGCTTTGTTCCCGGATGGTTAAAGTTAGTCATCGATGGTTAAAGTTAGTCATCGATGGTTAAAGTTAGTCATTGTCCTCAAATGGTTACAGTTAGGCTTTGTGTCACAGCTCGGCCGTGACTCCTGTCGTTTTTTTTAATCTTTTCCCTTTGTTTCTTGTTTGTGTGTGTGTGTGTGTGTGTGTGTGTCATGGCTTCTGGCACCTTTACCTCATCTCCAGCACCTGTCTTCAATCATATCCTCAGATCCCTCCCGGCTTCCCTCTCTCCAGTAGCAGATCATTTCATGGTTTCCAGTGGTTCGACTCTCGGCCTCTCGTTTGCTACACTGGCTTTTTGTTCGCTCTGCTCAGCCGCCGGTCACGCCCCCTCACCGCTCGGCCTGCACTCACCTCCTGTCCTACCATCTCATCAGTGTTCCGTCATCGCATGACCTTCACCCAACCTTGCCATCCCCGTGTCTGCGTTTGTGTCCCTTACACATTGTGCTTGGATGGTTAAAGGTAGGCATTGACCTCCAAGGTTTTGGTTGAGCCATTGACCTTGAATAGTTAAGGTGATGCATTATAGGCTACATAATGTTACCATCTCATTCTTACAGGAATTGCATGTGTAGATGTACATTTTTTTACATTTCATTTAACTGATGCTTTTATCCAAAGCGTCGAAATTAGAGTTGAGTGTCTCACTCAAGGACACATCAACTAGGGCTGGCGGAGGCGGGGATTGAACCTCTGATTGAAAGACCAGCGAACCCCTGGCCCACAGCCGCCCACCACCAGGGCTGTGGACACAGCTATATTCAACATATTGGCTTTTTGTTATCTTCTTGTGACCAATTCAGTATTCATCTACACTTCCAGGAGAAGAACTTTTTTGTATGCCTTATGTCTGAAATCAAATCCAAAAACTAAGTGAACAGTGAACTGGAGTATCAGCGAATTAAGGGGGCTGGATGCATATATTACCGGTTTCTAATTTGTGCTCTTTTGTGATTCGACAGCAAATTGCAAACTGACTGTTACGTAACCAAAGTGGCAGCACCAGCGTTACCATCGAGAGTGAGTGTCAACAGCTTTCGAGCCACTGAATCTCCATGTGTGGATTATTTTGTGAGAAAGGCGGTTATTGGCACACAGGGCTGAATATAGGACTCACACTTGCTTTGAGTGTGAGTGTGTGGAGCTGCATACTGAAGAGCGCCGCACTCCCGGAGTGACCTGCTCTAGTTTATTCACTACACATCTTCCCCTCCTCTCCTCCTCTCCTCCTTCCTTCTGCCTGCACGACTTCTTCTGCGCTCCTTTTCTTAGTTTGGAGTCTCATCTCATTTTCCTCCAGAGTGAAGCCAATGAAGAGGTGGCCAAAAAACGTCTTCCCCACTGGCCATCAGGGATCAGGGGGCGACTCCTCCGGGTGTAAAAAGAAGTCAGACGATGTAAGTCAATGAGGAAAAGACTCTACTTCTCTCTTGATTTATTCCCTCAGTAAACATTTTACGTTTAAAATACAGCATGATGTCCATTAATTAAGTAAATGATGGTTCATTTAGAGTCAAATAGACCATACAGCAGGGTATACTTTAGGGGGGGCTTACTGTGGTTGACAGGTTGCTGTCGCTACCAGAGACGTGGAGGGCGTCACTCCTCCGCATTCCAAATATGGAAACTTCTGATCGTGGGCGCCCGTCATCCAAGATGGCGGCGGCCAAAATCGACAAACTCGATGCTTCAAAACCGCAACGGGTGACGTCACAACGACGAGGTCCACTTCTTATGTAAAGTCTACGTTCTCTGCTCCTATTTGATATTCCCCCGTTACCTCCTCTCCCCATCATATACCTAATATCACCTAATATTTACTCGACTACCACTAATAATATATTATTCTTGCCCTCCTCCCAGGGTTAAACAGGGATAGCAGTAAACAAAGCAGCAATAAGTTATTATTATATATTATACAGCCTGGCGGCACAGCACAATAGAGGAAAGATATTTAAAATAAAATGGATATACATAATTTGATGTTCGTGATAGTTTTTTTCTTTTTCTAAGTTATCAGTACTTCACATTTGCCTTTTATTATTATTTTTTACTATGTCTCTTTCTTTTTCGTTTTCTTTTTCTTTTTTCCTGTTCTGTTTTTTGTTGTTGTTGTTGCTGCTTGTACGACATTTTATGTTTTGATCCATATGTGTGTGTACTGTCTGTGTGCCTGTAGTAGTTGGGAGGGGGGGGTTAAAGGGTTAGGGGAGGGGCCGTCCAACTCCTCATCTCAGAGGAGCCTACAGACCTCGGTCTTTGGACGGTCGTACATTTTTTCTCTTGTTAATGTCTGTCAGTATGTACACGTTCTGTATGTACCTATGGAAAATAAATTACTTACTTACTTACTTACACTGGCAGAGTGTGTGTGTCAGCGGGGGTGCTCGTGTCGGGGAGGGAAGCCCCAAGTAGTAAAACCTACCCTGCAATATTTAAATATTTATACACCCTTTCTCTCTTCTTCTGTCCATCATCCTCCATATCACTCTCTCTCTCTCTCTTCAGCCTTCAAGCATCCTCACAGCTTGGTCCTCTTCATCTTCCCGTACTTCCTCTCCCATTAGGCCTCCTTTAAATCTCCTCTCCTTTACTCGACGTGAATCCATCAACCTTTACTTCCACTTGATAAATTAGTCTCAACGCTGGTGACAGCAGTTGCCCGTTTCACATCAAAGTGCCAGTGTGTGTGTGTGTGTGTCCAGGGTGTATCCAGATTAAAGAGAAGTCTTTCTGTTGGGACACGATATCTCTGGCTGCGTCTTTGCAAACATGGCGTCGGTGTAAAAGGCTCGCGGGCGTGTTCACGCAGAGCGTTCATTCAGCCGCTGCTTGACAAGGCGACAATCTATTCCGAGCGTTCTGTCGTCGACCAACTACTTCGTAGGCGCCGTGTGAAGATGACTCATCCTCATGGATACCTTGGAGATCGTCTGTGTGTGTGTGTTTGTGTGTTTGTTCATGTTTCCTTAGATCCTCTTTAGCGTAGAAACTAACCGACCAACCGACAGCATCGCTGCGGTTTTCTGAAATGTTCCCGCTCTCCGCACAATGTTCCGTCTGCATTCTGACGGTAAACAGCGGAGAAGTGGCAACTGGGACCAATCAGACCGTTTCAGATGTGGTCTGATTGGTCGGGAACATTTTGGGCGAGAGGGGTTAACAACGTTAAGCTCCCTCTTGTGTTTATGACTTGATGTTTTTAGATTCCATACAAAGTAAATGTATGAAAATGACATAAATAATACAAATATTGTAGACACAATGAATATATGTATAATATATAATACTATATTATATATGATGTTATTTTTGAGTGTTTGGTGGAGCTGCTACAATGTTAGCAAAGCACCGATCGATCAGAGCTTCATTGAGAAAACAAGCATTTTAAAAGTCGTTTGTGTCTCTTTTGTCCGTTAATTGCAATTCAATCAGTTTATTTGGGGGTTTTGGGATTTCAGAGGTTTTCAGTTCAGCAGCAGATTTGTATCAAATAAACTGATTGGATGAAATTCATTTTAAATGGGTTATAGACACATGGGAATGTTTTTTCCATGCCATTTTAGGACCCGAAAAAGTATTTGTCTAGATTTCCTTAACATTTCGAGAAGGAGTTTTTTTACTGGTACTGCTTTAACAATTGTGGATTTTAAAATGTGTGTCAAATAAATTATATAAAAAAACAGCAGATACAGAAATACTTTTTGTAATATTATTAGTGAAGTGGCTCCTTTTCTATATACGACCCACAGTCTTTTTGCATGTCTGCTACCATATGGATGCTATTTGTCTCTATTTGTGTATATATTTATATATACAGTATATATATGTTTTCTTTTTTCTGTAAATGCAATAAAAAAAAAAAATGTCATGCACTGTCTCTGAGAAGAAAAGAAGAATGTGATGAGTCTTTATTTTCTCTGTGCATGCAAAAAAAAAAAAAATGTCATGCATTCTAGATTCATTACAAATCAACTGAAATATTGCAAGCCTTTTATTCTTTTAATATTGCTGATTATGGCTTACAGCTTAAGAAAACTCTTAAATCCTATCTCATAAAATTTTAATATTTCCTCAGACCAAGTAAAAAAAAAGATTTATAACAGCTGAGTGTTTGTCAAGGCTCAGGAAACCCTTGCAGGTGTTTAGTTAATTAGACAATTCAAGTGATTTGTTTAATACCCTACTAGTATACTTTTTCATGATATTCTAATATTTAGAGATAGGATATTTGAGTTTTCTTAAGCTGTAAGCCATAATCAGCAATATTAAAAGAATAAAAGGCTTGCAATATTTCAGTTGATTTGTAATGAATCCAGAATGCATGACATTTTTGTTTTTTTAATTGCATTGCAGAAAATAAAGAACTTCATCACAATATTCTAATTTTCTGAGACAGTCCTGTATATATACGTATATATATATATATATATATATATATATATATATATATACTGTATATATATGATTGTTTTTTTCCTGTATGTTGATTTATATATATATATAAATATATATATATATTAGTGCTGTGAAAAATAACGCGTTAACTCAGTTAATTCAATTACAGGTTTAACTAGTTATTTTTTTTAACGCATGCGCAGAATAAGCTTCCAATCCGTCTGTTGTTGGTCGTCGGGATGAAAAAAAAGTCACTTGCAAAATGAGCTTCCAATACACCACTTCAATCTGAACTCTGTCCGCTCTCATGCAGACGGTCTGTTCATCGGTAATGATCCTTCCGCAGGTTCACCTACGGAAACCTTGTTACGACTTTTACTTCCTGTAGATCAGGGTCTCAACACGTCGATCGCGACCTGCCAGTCGATCGCGGCGTAGTGTCGGTAGATCGCATGACATTAAAGAGATTGGCCCGCCCCTGACATGTTCTCTATAGCACGCCTTTGTTCTTTTATTAAACTAAACGCCTGTTGTTGATCGATTCCACAGCAGTATGTCATTTCTGTCTCTTCGCGTTGCGTTAACACTTATCGATCTCCGCTCACGCGCCACAGAGCTCCGTCGCGCATCGGGACCGAGCAAAAAAAAAGTCACTTGTCAATCTGTCCACCTTTAGATTGTATCATGGTGGAGTTAATGGTTGACAAACAAGAGAAACATTTTCTGTTTAACCCTCCTGTTACCTTTATATTTACGAACATATTTTACCCTCGGGGTCAATTTGACCCCAGCAATTAAAACCTCCAGAAAATTATTAGAATTAATATTGCTTCCCAAGTTTAAGTGTGAGGTACTTTATGTTTGTTTGTTGACTACCTAAATAGCCCTTTAAATAAATAAAAAAGTTGATATTTCTTATATGTTTGACACAGTGAAAAACAGCCTGGGGTCAAATTGACCCCAAAGAACACCGACATTAAACATTGAATGGGGTCAAATTGACCCGAAAGGTAACAGGAGGGTTCAACATTCTGTTTAGGATGAAGATGTATTAATGTTCCATATGGAAGAAAACTGTTAAATAACTGCTGAGTTGCAGCACCATTGTATAGAAGAATGTATAAATGTATATATCCGTCTTTTGTCATAAATCTCTATGTTCTCACAAAATATACCGAGAATATCGGTAATATGTGATTAATCATGATTAATCCACAAAAACCTGTGATTAATCCGATTAAAAATTGTAATCGTTTCACAGCCCTAATATACAGGACTGTCTCAGAAAATTAGAATATTGTGATAAAGTTCTTTATTTTCTGTAATGCAATTAAAAACACAAAAATGTCATGCATTCTGGATTCATTACAAATCAACTGAAATATTGCAAGCCTTTTATTCTTTTAATATTGCTGATTATGGCTTACAGCTTAAGAAAACTCTAAAATCCTATCTCATAAAATTTTAATATTTCCTCAGACCAAGTAAAAAAAAAGATTTATAACAGCTGAGTGTTTGTCAAGGCTCAGGAAACCCTTGCAGGTGTTTCGAGTTAATTAGACAATTCAAGTGATTTGTTTAATACCCTACTAGTATACTTTTTCATGATATTCTAATATTTAGAGATAGGATATTTGAGTTTTCTTAAGCTGTAAGCCATAATCAGCAATAAATCAGAATAAAAGGCTTGCAATATTTCAGTTGATTTGTAATGAATCCAGAATGCATGACATTTTTGTTTTTTTAATTGCATTACAGAAAATAAAGAACTTCATCACAATATTCTAATTTTCTGAGACAGTCCTGTATATATATATATATATAAACATACATACAGGAAACAAACACAATCAGATTTGACTTCCTGTGCCAAAAAAGAATGTGCTGGCTGAGGTACGAGGCGTTCTCCGTCTCCTATTCGGCCCTTTCTTCTTGCACATGTTCCAGCTTCCCCCGTTCTGCACGCTCGTATTATTAACGTCTGCAGAAACACACTCGCATTCAGAGCATATATATATACAGTATACAGGACTGTCTCAGAAAATTAGAATATTGTGATGAAGTTCTTTATTTTCTGTAATGCAATTTAAAAAATTCATTACAAATCAACTGAAATATTGCAAGCCTTTTATTCTGATTTATTGCTGATTATGGCTTACAGCTTAAGAAAACTCAAATATCCTATCTCTAAATATTAGAATATCATGAAAAAGTATACTAGTAGGGTATTAAACAAATCACTTGAATTGTCTAATTAACTCGAAACACCTGCAAGGGTTTCCTGAGCCTTGACAAACACTCAGCTGTTATAAATCTTTTTTTACTTGGTCTGAGGAAATATTAAAATTTTATGAGATAGGATTTTAGAGTTTTCTTAAGCTGTAAGCCATAATCAGCAATATTAAAAGAATAATAGGCTTGCAATATTTCAGTTGATTTGTAATGAATCCAGAATGCATGACATTTTTGTTTTTTTAATTGCATTACAGAAAATAAAGAACTTTATCACAATATTCTAATTTTCTGAGACAGTCCTGTATATATATATACAGTATATATATATATCTCATCACACTGGAGCTCTCCTGTAAGGCACTCTGGTGTCTCACTGGGGATCTCCTTGTCAGAGTGTATAAGAGATCCTCCGAACACTCTAAGTGCTTTGTAGTTGTCACATCTCCAGTCTCTTGTGAGACACACACTTCTGTATTAGCATACGTGACAACACTTCTCTTTATGTGTTTCCTGTCTACACGTCCCCCTCACTGCTCCACTATTTGATGCCGTTTTCTAATGAGCTCGACCGCGTAGACACACGGACGAGGATTTGATGGATTGATGATGTCTTGGCACCAACTGATTGATACCACACTGCTGTCATCTGGCTGGTCTCTCATAGCAATAAGGATAAAGTCCAAACTATACGAAGAGGCTTGTCTTGGGACCCAAGTGACTGTGAAGGAATGGGTCAGCAATATTTCATTTTTTTAATGATTAAATGGTTTTTGATGGACATAATATGGGCTTTCCTGCTCTGCTATTCTGTTGTACACTTTTTTTCCTTCTTTTTAGCATTGATTGTCGATGTGTCTGGCGAGCATGTTGTACATAATCCTCCTTTTTGGGGGGGGGGGGGGGGGGGGACATTCGACAAGTAGTCTGGATGAATTGAAAATAAAATGGTTGTAGGAATGATATAAATACAATTGTTATAGTAGGTTCAATATGGAAGATGATGATTTATGATGATTTATGATGATTTATGTCCGTGTTTTTCTGTCCTTGTCTGATTGTTCGTATAGTTGGTTGCTATGCTGTTATGTCATTTTTATTTATTTGTCGCTGTTTTTTGTTGTCTGGTAATGTGTTACTTGTAAAAACTTTAAATAAACTGATTGAAAGGATGAAGTAAATAAGGATCTTTTGTTGTGGTAGAAACAGATTACAGCGTTAGGATAATAATAATAATAATAAACATTTTATTTATAAGGCGCCTTTCAAGGCACTCAGGGTCGCCGTACAACACATTAAAACAGTTACAGTTAAGACAACAGTGAGAAAAGGAGGTGTTGGTGGATGGGTCAAACAAACACAGGACTTTCAACCAGCAGACCGGTGTTAGTGTCCCCACCTATTGCCGTGTTTAGATTAGATTTCTTGAAGTTTCTGTTTACATATCTCTACGTCTACGTATGTATTTTCAGCCTAACTACATGGGTTTGGGTTTTTCTATACATTACGTGAATAGACTATATAGAAGAAGAGAATGTGGTCACCGTGACGACACCCGTTGGTTTGTGTGCTACGGTTTTAAAGCCACGAGTTTGGCATTTTGGCCGTTGACCATCTTGGTTTTTGGTCGTCTTAATCCTGGTTTTGTTTTTTTGCCGTCGCCATTTTGTTTTTTGGTCATCGCCAACTTGTTTTTTTAGCAGCCAGAAGTGACACAGGGAAAATAATGAGATCACGTTGGCTCACAAAGCAGATGAGGAAATTCTCCAATCTAGAGCATTTTTTTTTTAACACAGCGAGCTCCAAGCGATTTCAAAGAAGATTAAATTAATCTCAAATGACGGCGCCTGTGCAGCCTCATTATCCATGAGAGCTCATTATAAAACAAAATTCAACTTGATCCTTATATCATACACTTTATTTACGACTTACCCATGCACAGCCATGTTGGCATGAGCCAGTAAGGAGCATTTAATACTGAAGGAAATCACGGGCAGAGGCAATAACAGTAAACCGACTAATTAGATTGTTGCAGCACTGAGAGGATTGCTTTTGTACAGAAACCACTTCATTCAGCACGGTTTGCAGTCTTTCAGCTCCATTTAAATGACTCTCACACTGAAGCTGTCGTGACTCATAGACGCAGGAAATCAGCATTTTCTTCATGTATCATGGATGAACAGAAACAGTACGTGCAGAGTGAATGGAAAAAGGTGAGCATCTGAAACCGCTTCAATGTTCCAGAAATAAACAAGAACTTTGTCTTCTTTTTGTTTGCTTATGTCTCATCCCCTTCCACAATCTGGAAAGCAGCCGAAGGATATTATCCTTCAGCTATTATTCATTGTTCAGGATACACAGATATAAATTACAGACAATGCAGTCTGCTCTGCACTAATTAAAACGAGGAAAGCGCAGTTGTAAAGCTACACAAGCTTGTAAAATGAAAAAAAAAGCGTTGGCAAAGCAACTGGAAACTTGTAAATGTGGCTGCAAAAGAACAGGCGACTGCTGCATCACCACGCAGCGTCACCAACACCCTTTTTTACAGTCAAATGCAGCGCCTATACATGGGAAAAGCTGCTAAAAAATAGACAATTTCGGTGCATTCCTTATGTATGAAAATCACTTTTTGACCACAGTTGTCATCTTTTTCGATGTATTACAAGTCTTATTTTTATTGTTCTACCGATGCCATAGAAACGCAAACAGAAATGCCCAAACGGGGACTTTTAGTTCCTGGTTTAGTTCCTGAATTTGGTTCCTCTGGTTCCATCGTCCCGGAACTATTTGGTCGAGAAAAAGGTCAGAGAGGAAATAAATAGTAAATGCACAGCCCACGGGAGCAATTTGAGGAGCCGGGGGATCGAGCCTCTGAATGAAGGACGACCCGGTCTATCACTGAGCCACTAGAACGCGATGCAGCAGTCGGGCTGGGTATCGTTTCCAAACGTACTAACACCAGGACTCTGTTTTTCGGCCAGCAGTACATCATTTCATACCTGCTATTATACTTTATTCGATACCCAACATGAGAATGGAAGCGACTTCATGCCACCACAGCCGATGTGGGTTGTAGCGGCTGTGGTAGTGGGCCAATCATAGGCTGTATGTGAGAAGTGGGCGTAGTCGTTGTGACGCCACCCGTTGGTTCGTGGACGGCCTATTTGAAGCCTGGAGTTGGCAATTTGACTGTCGACATCTTGGAGTTGTCTGCAACCAAGTGAGCATGTCGGTTGTTGTGGCGCCGTGATGGAGACGCCGAGGTGGCTATGGAAGCAACCCGTCAATCACAAGGTAGCCCCGCCCTTAAGAACACCCTGCTTTATGGTCAAATTTGACTCTGAATTGACCATAATTAACTAAATGAACATCATGCTGTATTGAAGAAGACCTGAAACTAGAGAATGAGACATAAACTCATATTTACAATGTTCACTGAGAGTATAAATCAAGAGAGAAGTAGAGTAATTTACTTATAGACTTCTATGCAACCAGAATTCTTTTTAAGGAGTCGCCACCTGATTAGAGAGAATTCTGGCACTTCAGCATTGGCTTTACTTTCGTAGTTTGTCTGCAGGGTCTTAAACCATCAGTACGTGTCACCACATTCCTCCCCGTGACGTTGGCGTCTGTTTGAAGCCGTAACTATAATTACAATTATAAGCACTCAACAACAGGCACGTAGCCACACATGCACACGTGCAGGGCTTTCTGGTGGCATTAATGCGCCCTCTATTTCACACGTGGACATAAACACGCCGTGAACCCGGGTGGTATCTGGGCTTATCCTTCCACTTTTAATATAAGAGAGATGCTGGCAAAAAAACTGTGGTGACGATGCAGCTGTATGGAGGACTTAAAATGACTTAAGTATAAATAAATAAATAAATGCATGAATAAATACAAGAATAAATAAATAAATGCTTAAATAAATGTATAAATAAATAAATACAGGAATAAATAAATAAATGCTTAAATAAATGTATAAATAAATACAATAATAAATGTATAAATACAGAAATGAATGTGTGCCCCAGCTCATTTGAATATACGGACATGTAAATGTCACACACAAATAAATGAAGAAATACGTGTGGACACATAAATAGAGAAATAAATAAATGAAGAAATACAGAAATGTAGAAATACATTTATTTAATGATGTCCTGTTGAGCTATAACTTATATTTATTAATTTCTATATTTATTTATTTATTTATACATTTATTTAAGCATTTATTTATTTATTCCTATATTTATTCATGCATTTATTTATTTATACTTAAAGCAACACTATGTAACTTTTGGACCTTAAAATAACAGCTTGAAAAAAATTGTGCCGCTACAGCTGATCGACCAGGCAGAGACGTGGCGAGGCGCCGCGTTCAATCCCCGCGCTACTTCACCCTAGTCCGGTAGGTGCTGGGCCAGTTCACAGTGTTCCTGCGCAGTCTTCTATTAGTGATCCCGCCCGTTGGTATGAATCCAAAATAGAAAGTCGCCGGATTGCTGCCGTTCTGAGTCCGCCGTCGGTCAGCGCGCTCCAAACAAAAAACCTTGCGTCACCTCCCCCTCGTCACCTTTTATAACCCGTGACACGTACAAATAATAATAATAATAATATTATAATACAGGACAACACATGATCCCAACTCAATACAAGTGTATGTGAGGCTGCATCTATCGTCACTGGGTATTTACGATACTGAAATCGATACCTAAATACCTAAAAACCTGAAGGGGGCGCCAAAAGTGAAAAGTTACATAGTGTTGCTTTAAGTCATTTTAAGTCCTCCATAGTTTCTGGTATGAATGAGTGGGAGAGGACGACGGTTTAAAAGAAAAGGGGCGGGAAGAAGGGAGTGAAGCGAGAATGGGAGACGGAACTCACCCGTCTGTGTCCTGGAAGTTGACATTCACTTTCTTTGCCGACCCGAGGAGCTCTGAAACACAAACAAAGTGGAACATTAATGGATTTTTCCAGCTCATAAACGGACGATCGCCGCTTTTATACAACATCACATGACCATATAGGTGTTATATTTAATATTTATGTTAAAAGTATCATCATCCTTTTATCATCGAGTCACATCATCGTCATATTTCCTCGCCATGCCATTTCCTTGAGTTCAGGACCACATGGGGACAATATCTGTCTCTCCCTTCAGAGCATGCTTGCTTGTGAAGTGACGCATGAATGCAGAATTACATTCAAAATCTACCCCTTTAAATATAATATAAACTGACGCAATGTGCAGGTTATTATTTTTTATTATATAGTATTTAATATATTTTAAAATATATTATTTAATATATTATTTAATATTGAATTTAACATATTATTTTATATATTATTTTATATATGTATTTGATTATTAAGTGTGACTTAGTTATTTATGGTGGGTTTTTCTGACACATCCTGATTGAATCCAGGTTAATTTGAGAGTTTAAGTTTAAACGGCAATTCTTTTTAATTAAATGCCATTTTCTTCAAGAGGATCCAAAACCACATCAACAGCTACTTGTGCTAAGCTAGGCTAACCAGCTGGTGACTCATAATGAACTGTTGTCACACGAGAGTGGTATCAATCTTCTCCTCTGACTGTCAGCAAGGAAGCCGATGCTTGTTTTTCCCATCAGGTTGTCGAGCCGACCGCTTTAATGTGTTCATGTTTGCTTCGGCTCTCTTTTCTGTCTCAAAGTTTGAGAGTTGTTCTGATACAATTACCAGTTTCAAGAACCAGAGCGTTACTATTTCATTCATCAGCTCATTTACACGACACAGGAACTACAACACTCTGTTTCCTCCTGATAAACGGCACATCGGTGTGCACTGAGCATGAATTTAAATAAATACAGTTCGCTTGAAGGAGAGGTTTTCCACACCAAAGTAAAGATATATTTCATTAAATCTTTTTTTACTATAAGTTTTCGGCCGACACACGTATTCAAGTATCGGTAGCAGGAAGGAAAAAATTGTATCGGAACACATTCACAGAGATGACATCACCAATTCACCCACTGTTCCCGTCACAGCTCAGGAGGCCCGGTGACCTCTCTCCTGATCTGACGCTGCTCACCAGACGAATGATCGACGCCTGTTAGATCCGACTCATCATCAATTCTAAAGTTACTTATCTACAGGTAGAGGGAGTCAGAGCACAGCTTCCCTTCACCCACATCGTGGCGTTCATTTTCTGCTCCTTGTTTTCATGTCTAATGTCAGCTGACATGCAGCCAAGAGGAGTCTTCACCCTCTCTTTCTGCTTTCCCTCTTTCTCCCATTGCCACACTCACACACTCACACACACACACACACACACACACACACTCTCCAGGGTGCAGGAAACAGGACAGTCCCTCCATTGTAGGGGAGAGAGCTCCCAGCGCCACTGGGAGAGGGACATTGATTTCCTAACAAGCTATTTCTGGCCGCTAAATGCAGGGATTCACTCACATACACACACTCACACACACACACACTTACTATTTCTCTCTCTTTCTCTCGCTCATACACACATGGACAAAGAGCTTTTAAAGGCACTATCTGCTTCCTGTGTGTGTGTCTGTGTGTGTGTGTCTTCCGCAGACTGCCGGCCACTGTGTGCGTGCCTGCTGTGTGAGAGGGGTGTAACATCGTAGGAACCTGATATGCTTCCGCTCACATGCACTCATACGAGGGCGCGGTGAAGTTGCGGTCAACATGGAGAGAAGTTCGGTCAGAGAAACGATAACGCAAAACATTTTAAGAGAGAGGAGATAAAATCTATATATTACCAATAAGCTGCACAAAACGACTGGCCTGTTACCAAAAAGGGAGGAAAACACATTTGTGTCTTTGTTCACAGTGTTTCACATCTGTCCAACTGCCTCTGACTTATGACTCCATGACATCCTCTGATGGTCTGACCTGACCCCCCCCCCCCCCCCCGCCCCTCCGGTTGCATGTTGCCGCGGTTTTGTGAAATCCAATTTAAAAAAAGTGATGTCTGTACTTCGCCCCAAGCCTCGTCTGTGTCATTCAGTTATTTCCCGACATTTTCCCTAGAATGTCAACTCGCAAGGACATGGCCCTGAATTTCAGCGAAGTGTTGCTACACCCGTCAGCCTCTCGGTTTTCACGCGACACACACACACAATTCGATAAAAAATGGGTCCTTAATTTTAGACGGAGGTATCGTCTGTAGCTAGCGAGTAAATGAAGCTAACGTTAGCTCATTGAGTTGGTCGTTTCCTGCTGACATCTTCACGTTCACAGTGGACACAGGGGCTTATCTCTTTACTCTGTTATCATTTACACCATCCACCATGAAATAAATAACTACGCTTTCTGCTTTATACAAATTATTCGCTTAGCGTCATTCGCGTCTTGCTAGCAACGCTTTTGGTGTGACAACAGTACTGTGAACAGAGAAGAGTGAATATGATGATCGCTCTCAGAAGACTAATCAGGCTGAACACACACACACACACACCTGGTTCAAAAAACAAACCGGTGATAAATACCTCCTGTCAAAGTTGATGCTATTGCATCAGTGTGTCCATGTCTCTGTGTGTGTGTGTGTGTGTGTGTGTGTGTGTTGCTCTGAGATGCTGGACAGCAACATAGTAGTAGACAGTCATAACAAACAGTAAAACTATGGTTATGACGAAGCCACCTAGCTGAAAAACACACACTCCAACACTCCACACACACACACACACACACACACCTACACACACACACACAGATACTGTAGGAACTCATGAATACATACCATATCCTAACAGAAAATGCCACTCACTCTTAAATTCTGAAGAAATAACACATAAACATATTAAAAAAACATTGCTGCATTCATGGTTTCTGCCATGTTGGACGCTGCCCTGACTGCAGGCCTGTTGGAGTCACTGTCAAAGCATCCGACGTCACCCTTCTGTTTTTCCCAGTCTCCTGGTGGCCTGGACCCGCCTGCAGCGAGGACGCTATCTGCAGAGCAAAGCATAATAAAATGCAGCACTATATAGAAGTTTTCTAAAACATCTGTTTTTATAAAGTCAACTAAAAGTGTTGAACCCTTGAGGGTCTTGGAGAGATTTATTCTCTTTGTGTGCAAGTCGTTGTTGGCAAACTGCCGATGGTTATATAATAACACGAAGGAAAGAAAAATGAAAAATGTAATATAAACAAGTGAGTTAAGGCTGTGCAAGAGAAAATATATATATGAAATACTGCGAATGATGAAATGTTGCTTCAGGATATCAGAAACTGTTATTATGTTGAAATACGCTGTGTGTTGAATATTATTCGATATGAAAATACGTATATACAAGAAAGATATGAAGAAGGTAAATTGAAGGTAATTACACACAATGAGCAAATATATCCAAGTACATCCCGGGTTTCATGATCAAAGTAAATAAGGGTCAGGAACGTTTGAAGCATTTTTGTCTATTCCAGAAAACAACATTTATATCATTATCTGTTATAGTTCTTCCACTAGTTTCTATATACCTCACTGAAATCTCTCATTTTATAATTTCTTTATTGGTCTTAACAACAACAACAAAAGCTCTTACCTATTCATATAGTAAAATAAATGAGAATCTACTACAGCATCATTTGCACTTGAGTTGAAATTATTGCAATATTAACAACATTATATCGTCGGCCTATTAAAATCCAGCCTTTACAAGCCCAGCAATGAGTCATCAAAACTTGGTTTCCACCTCAACACTCTTCTAACGTCATTTGCCCTGAACAGTCTGAGAGGTGCGTATATTGGGTGCGACTGGAAAGCTCTTGTGGTTGTGGAAACACACGGCTTTTTCTTTGGTATTCCTCAAGGTCTTGGAGTCTTAATCTGGGATTTTGGAGGGATATTTTGACAATTCTATAAATTTTTGATTGGTTCAAAAATAGTTAAATTAAATATGAAATATTTGCAACAAGTGGTGTCTTTTCAAAAATGATTGAAACAGCTTATGGTGGAAGTGATAATGGGGATGGTCATCACTTCCATTCTAATGTTGAAAGCCCCTCAGCTACAGCTGATGACAACAATAACGTGTTAAACAGATTAGCACAAGCACATTTAAAGGATAACCTGAAGGGACGGTGAATGACCAGCCAACAGACCGCCATTGCCATGCCAACAGCCATGCTGCTAGCGTGGCTAAAAATTGCCATCCCTGTCTGGACAAATTAAACAAAAAGCATGCCGTACTGTTGAGTAAGGTCATGTTCCTGTCTGGATGTTTACTCATTTGCATTCCTACAAATGTCCAAGTGTTCTCACTTCTGGAACAGTTCCTGTTTCACTTCGGCTCTGTACATAAGTGACATATTAGCGTGTGAGCTAACACCACCATGCCGGTTGACTTGCTGGATGCTGATTTTAAAATGTTACTGTCTTCGCATGCATGTTAGAAAAGGTTAGTTATATCCATATTCCAATTATGAGTTGGAGGCAGTCAAAATAAAAGAGACTAAATGTTTTTTACAGAGGGATTATTTGCAGTCTGCTGATTCTCTGTTTTCTTACCCCCCGGCCAAAATGGGCTGATTTTATCCTCATGGGAGAGGAAAAGAGAACAGTGTCATTGCTTTTCTTAATATGCTGTGCTGTTATATAATATATCCTGGGGACGACAGAGTTTTTTGTACTGACAATCTTTAAACAATGGAGTTTATATTACATGGAATCCATTTAGTTTAGAGGGAAACAAATGGAAAGGAAACGTTAGCTTATAGCCTAAGCTCTCATGCCTTTCTCCTGTCTCTCCGAATTTATTTTCCCTTCCTCTCTGACTCTCTCTTTCTGGCAGTGAGGATGGAAAATAGTGCTGAACTCTGGAGTGCTCGCTGAAAGTGGACCTGTTGTCTCTGCCCTGATTGATCTGTCCCCATTCCCCCTCCTCTGACTATTTCATCCACCTCTCCGCCCCCTCTATCCTCATTCTCTCCTTTCTTCCTCTGCTATCAATTCCCTCGAGGTCTGCAAATGAGAAAGGTGATAGTATTTATTTTCCTCGGTCTGGCGTAATCATTTTCCTCTCAATTTCTTCATTGTAGCACTCCCAGTGCAATTGCATTGGCAGACACGGTAGCAGGGCCTGTATTCATGCATTATTGCTGCAATATTAAGGTTGACTCGTTATTCTTGAACGGTTCCCTGCAGAATCCAATCAGGATTATTGTAAAACCACACTGTCGTGTCGGTTTAACTTTTTCCCGAACTGCGGCGCACACGTACACACACCTGCGCGAATATATTAGAAATCGCTGGTTGTTGGGCTGACGGTGACGGTGTTATGGCCTAACCGCTTCATGCTTTCCTGTTCTGGTTCAGTCTCACCGCTCTCACCAGGGTTTTTGGCATCAGCATTCAGATGATGTTAAACAAAAAAGCTCTAAAAACCCACGAACTTAGCTAGGTTTAGAAAAAACACCTTTTTTCTCAGTAGTTCACGATCTTTTCCTGAACCTAGTTTTTCGGCAACGAAAATTTAAAAGCCCAACGTTAGCTAAACTTACAAACAGTGTATGCACTGCAGTTTGTAGGAAAATTAAAAAAAGCCAGGAATTATGAAGACTACATAAAGTCAGTGGAGGTGGGCGTGTCACACAAACAACGGTCTTTCCTTCAGACGAACATGGATCTTGCTGCGTGTGGAATGAAAAGTCAACGTTGATTTACGTGGCACGTAATGCAACTTAGGTACTTATGTTAACCCAAACTACAATCTTTTTCGAAACCTACGTCGTTTTGTTGCCTGAACCTAGCTAAGTAGTTCACAATATTTTCTTGAACCTAGCTAAATAGTTCACGATCTTTTCCTTAACTTAGCTCAGTAGTTCACAATCTTTTCTTGAACCTAGCTAAATAGTTCACGATCTTTTCCTAAACCTAGCTCTGCATTTCACAATCTTTTCCTGAACCGAGCTAAATAGTTCACGATCTTTTCCTAAACCTAGCTCAGTAGTTCACAATCTTTTCCTGAACCTAGCTAAATAGTTCACGATCTTTTCCAAAACCTAGCTCAGTAGGTCATGATCTTTTCTTAAACCTAGCTAAATAGTTTGCAATCTTTTCCTAAACCTAACGAAGTAGATCACAGTCTTTTCCTAAACCTAGCCAAGCAGTTTTCTTTGCTAAACCTAACAAAGTATTTCACGTTCTTTTCCTAAGCGTAACCAAGTATTTTTTCGTTGTCTAAACCTAAGTTGTATCCTTTTCAGACTGGGTGTGCTTACCAAGTTTCTGGGCATTTGTAGGAATGCACAAAAAATGAGGAATAACTTTCAATAAAATATTCAAACGAACTCTTAGACGAGGATACGCCGGGTGAAGCAGCGGTAAAGTGAGTGTGAATATTAGACTCACATTTGAACCCAACAACGACTTCAAATTAATTATCACGTTGCTCAGCATCTGCTAAATGTGTACGTTGGCAACCATTTGCTGATAAATTCAACACCACAACTTGAAAGGTGATAGATAATATGTCAGTGTTGTGCGCTCTACCTTTAGTCAGTGGCTTTGCCTCAGTGTGTTTGTGGAAACCCCATCAATCTTCATATTTTGCAATAAATGCATGGTTGTTGAACTCGATTGGCAGTTGTTTATGTTGTTCATTCTAACTGTAGCCTATTAGCTTTTAAACCAGTAATATGAAGGGGTGATGATCTTTGTTAAATAACCCCTCCCACTTCACAACTCCATGTAAAAGCACACACACACACACACACACACACACAAACAGACACACACGTAAAAACACATGCAGAAAATCCACACAATCCACTGGTTGAGAACCATTAAAGGCATAGGGACTACAGATGAAAAATAACCTCTTGGCTAACTCTGGCACATTTTTATTAATGTGCACTGTCCCTTATTAAATAAACCCAATAAAAAAAATAGAAACGCTATCTCTGTCCTTCAACCCTGTGTGGGTAGAATAATTGTTTTGCTTTGGTCTCTGTGACCCTCATCATCGAAGAAGGACAGAAGCTTTGTAGGAGACATCATATAAGGGCAGAGTGGGTGAGAGCGGGAGCTCGGCCAACATCGTCCACCGCCTGCCAGATGTACGCGCACACAGTAAATCGACACAGCCAAACCAACGACACAGGCATTACAGTGATTTGTGAAGCACATAACTCTGATGTCTCAGTAAAAATAATCAGCGTTAATAATGTATTCGCATATAATATCGGACAGATGAACTGTGCTAGTGTGCGTGCGTGTGCGTTTTGCCGTGGTAACCGCAGTTTGATCCTCGTTGACCCTCCCTGCTTCCTTTTTTTTTTATCAACCAACACTTGGACTGAGCTTCCTGAGCAGGTAGCACACACACGCCATCTGCTCACTGCTCTCACACACGCACATACACATACACATACACACACACACAGACACAGACACTTGTCATCCCTCACAATTAAGATTGTGGTTTGAACGTTGCGTTGAACACGGTGAGCCCACCGTCATGAAAACATGCATCAGTCCAAAAAGTGGGTTGCTAGATAAAACGTGTGGCTCATCTGGAACCCAAGAGTCCCGCCAGAGAGCGAGCCGAGTCGGGAGGAGGCGTCGTGGCGGTAATAGAGGGGGGGGGTCATTTTTGGAGCGTCAGTTCCACATCTGTTGCTGTTTTTCCATCCAAGTAACTGGCGCTCGGATGGAAACGGGTCATGCTGCAAAAGCATAAAGGCATTTGGATAGGTGGTATATTGTAGAATATATTGTAGAGCTTTTGGCTAAAACGAAACGTATTAAAAATTCATGTGATGTTTTCAGTTGCTGGTTGTTGGAACAGTAGAAAGACAGTTGTATTTCAGATTAACTGTACCAATATTTCCTTTCCCAAGTTTATATTTGACAGGAGAGCTTGTGGAACGTAGCAAACTTGTAGCTCGAACATGAACACATCCCCCAAGGAGAAACTACTGACTACTATTTGCCATTTGTTGGGCGGTTGTAGAATTCTAATATATCACCCAACCGTTACCGGACACAATCAAGACAACTTCATCTCCCCGACACCCCTCACTCCCCAAGAGGCCCTTTACGATTTCACTCCATCATCAGAAAAAACTGGAGAGAAGGCAAATCATTTTCACTTTTCATTCTTTGAAGCCGGGTGGAGCTACAGTATGCTGGGAATTTATAAAACCCTCTGGACCAATAATATAATAATAATTGATTAATGAGGTCATTTTTCCCACCCTCGTCAAGGCCAGTCGGTACACGCCCACAGATTGCAGTAAAGAGATCTAATCTGACAACATTTGGGTCCAGTATGGTTGAGTATGTATGTGCAACACCACTATAAGATATAGTAAAGGAATCATTTCAAAGCAAGTAAAACCCTGTACCAGCTGCACACAGACACACACAGGCGCACACACACACACACAAACACACACACTGAATATCATCACCATTTTGTTGCTTGCCGCAGCAGAACTCTGGGAAAATACTGATTTCACAATGTTGCTGCACACCTCAGCCTGCAGCCAAACCGATTCCCTGCCTACACACACACACACACGGGAGCACTGGGTTGCACAGAGGCGGTTGCCAGGCAACAAGCATCCTCCAGTTCTCCTTAAACATGTCGATGTGTCCTGCACATGCACATGATTTGACGTCACGTGCACAAACACACACACAGAGAGAGAGAGAGAGAGAGATACGTCCTCATAGCCGTAATGAGTGAGGCGACAGCGTGACATCCTTTCTTCTAGACCGAGTAAAGCAGCATCTGCCTCCTCCGGAATGAGACATTCAACTGACGCCAGATCAGCCGAGCTCGATGCAGCAAAATAGCATTCGGTTCATTACCACAGTTAACTCATCAATTACTGTAAGTATAGTCTCTCTCTCTCTCTCTCTCCTCACCGTTGACACATATGGGATGCGGGTGGTAAACGCACTAATTGTGGGAATCAAAGCAAAGCCAAAAGGGAGCCATTAAAATGGAGGGCAGTGCGGTTGGAAACCACAATCGGCGAAAAAAACTACAACGCCAGAGATGAACAGCAGCACGTTACAAATGAGGGATTGGGTCAACGTTGACGTGTGAGTGATAGGATGGATGTAGGATGTAGTTGAACGCTCTGGGGGGAAAGTTAGTACAGTAGGTGTTCCTTTTCGTCAATGGTTACAATTTATTTCCATCACTTTTAGTAATAGTTGTAAGTCATGAAGTCACACATGCCCCCCAACGTTGTGTGAATAACCACACAAACTATTCACTAAAGTGAGGATGAGAGACAACAACACATTTTTGATGCAGATGTCAATATTTCAAACGTTGTAGAGCTGAAGTGCATTCATTCATTATTTGATCAACAGAACATTTTAATTGTAAATTGACAATTAAATTAAATTAAATTCAGTTTATTTTATATAAGCCAATATCACAAATTACGAATTTGCCTCAGCGGGCTTTGACATCTATACACATACGACATCCTGCTGTCCATTTCATATAGACAGAAAATAATCCACAATATAAAGGGATAAGGAAAATGGGTGTTTATTGCAGCCGATATATTTTCCAAAAAGTTTAGCTGTAAAATAATAATAAAAAAATAATTTACATAACACAATTCAAACGAACTGTGTCATTATCTGGAGGACAAAGATCCGTCATTCCTGAATGTAGATCCCTGAAACCGACATTGGATGAGGAGCTTGAGTGCAGTCGTTTCTAAACGATTGAATAAACCAGACATAAGAACTCGATTAGACTAAAATAGAGTCGGACTGATGTCCATACTGCCTATATAATCTACCTAATTGAACCTGGGACCAACTCTGTCACTCACTCCGAGTGACATGGGACACTTTCATTGATTGCATTATGGGGGCAAGCAGCAGCCAACTATTGCACACCGTCAGCCCCGACAATGTCACATGACGCAACGCAGAGATGACACCATGACAACGTCACGAATGCATGCAACGTGCACTAACACACACACACAGTTCAGAGCGTTCCAGAAGAAGTCAGAGAATTAATTAAGCCAGCTGAATTAATTTACTATGAATGCACACCTCATATCCGTTCTAACTCTCCACACACACACACACATCACCCGAGAGCACATACGTAGGATACTGACGCATCTGTTTCTGAAGCCTCTGACACAAGAGGGAAGAGGAGAGTGTGTGTGATTAACTCCCACATGACTCCTGGGTGAAATATCTGTACGTTTTTCACGAGAGATGCACCGATCAGGTTTTTTGTGCCGATCACCGATCACCGATCACTGAAATCAGTATCTGCCGATCTGATAATACCGATCACCGATCACGGTGTCGATTGAAGCATTCTATTTATTGTGTAGCATTATTGCCTAGGACTATGAGGAAATACATATATAAAGCACCTCAAACATTAAAGAAATTACCGATTTCTTTAAACATTTAGGACTTTTAATTTGAAAAATGTCCTAATTGATACATTAAAATAGTTTGATTGCTATTATAGGGGATTTCAGTTATGTATGGAACACATCTGCATCATTCATTTCCTGGAACTCTTGGGGAAATCTATATACAGGACTTTTTTTAACATACAAAAGTCTGACTTATTTTTTATAAACTCTTCCTTGGCACAGTAAACATGTTTAATGTTAGCATAATTTAAGCTAAATCTCAGAAACGATCTATAAAGATACAAAATCAGTTCATTGTTTACTTTTATATGCTAGTGTATGATTTGTCGACATCTTATTTTGAAAAACGGATGTTGTTTCACGTGGTTCTTTCCGCTAACTTTGCAAAACCGGATGTTGTCACTTAAATCCTTCCGCTAACTTTATCAAAACCCTCGCACGCTCCCGATCGAATGTGTTTACCGTGAACATCAGTCTCTAGGGGCTCAGACATGTGAGAGTCGGCTGAGTTGACCTCGGAGATCCGAGTGTCGGCTGAGTCGACCCAGTGATTCTACTCGGGGGACGGGGGCCGCTCGGTGGTGAGGATCCCCTCGTGGACCTCTCACTCTGCGGCCCTCGCCGGTCGCATCGTCTCCGTTGCGGTGCGCCGCGATTGAAACGTCTCTGATAGTTTTTCTCGCAGATGTTACGTCATCTGATCGGCCGTTTTGAGAACGCCGATCAAAACCGATAATGGGAATATCGGCCGATATGGATCGGCGCCGATCAGATCGGTGCATCCCTATTTTTCACCCATTTTTGTAGTTAGTTGAAAGCCTGGACGCCTTGTGGTATTTGGCAAATTGGGGATTGGGGATGGCTTGCTAGCTAGGCAGCTTTTGACTAGCTAGTTAGCAAAATTGTCGTACGCTAATTTAACATTTGCGAGACGGAAGAATTACAATATGAATAAATAAATGTCATCATTCTCCAAATTCTGACCCTTTGCTTTTTTATGAACAGCACTTACTTGTACTTTTACTTTCAATATTTAAGTAGGCTACATTTAATATCAGAAAATTACTTTGATACTTAAGTACAGCGAATATCAGATACTTTAAGTCTTTTACTCAAATAGTATTCTCATATACGTGACTTTTACTTTTACTGGAGTCCTTTTCTGGGTACTTTATACACCACCGGCACTCGCTAACATTTTAGGTCACAGAACTGGGCTGGACACAACCGCTAACGTTAGCATCACATTTGCTGGTCTGATTAGTTTATTGCAGGGCTCTCAAGTGTCACGCATTGAGCGTGAGACTCACGCATTTCGGTCTTAAGTCACGCACTCCCGCCACACATCGTATTTCTCACGCTGAAAAAAACTCTCGGCTATTTAATGTTTTAATGTGCCGCAGCGCGCCAACATGAGCCGCGCTGCCCTCACCGTGGAGGAATCAAGCGCTCCCCTGGAGTTCTGCTGCAGGGTTGCCAGGTCTGTGTGACAAAACAAGCCCAATGGCCAATCAAAACCAGCCCAATATCAGAACTCAAAATATGCCCATAACACCTTCATGATGCCCCCCTGAGATAGAAAAGTGACCCACTGCGAGCGTTGTCGAACCAGCGGACAAAAAATTCAACCCGCGGCAACACTTCAAAAGTAGCCCAATTCCGCGGGAAAACTGCGGACCTGGCAACACTGTTCTGCTGTGAGGTGCCACTTATCAGCCAATCAAAAAAAAAGAAAATGGGCTACACATTAGCCAATCAGGGGGGTGGAAATGTCACTCTTGCCTGTCTTCAAAACTTGAGAGCCCTGTTATTGTGTAGTTAACTTTGGAGGACACTTTAAAATAAGTGATTTATTTTATATTGTTTATCTAAATGGTTTACAGCAATGCGGATAATTCTCCCCGGTGTGCATAGTTGTCATGCAGAAAATGTGTATGGGGGTATCTTTGCGTATTCCCTCACCACATTTTTCACTATTCTTCTTTTGGACTGAATCACACACACACAAATTATCTTTATGTTCCCTCCATCCTGTCTCTCAATTACGTGGACGGCATTATTGAACCTGAGTGCAACAGCCGCATACAGGTGTCATGATTGTCCACATGTGTGGAATACTCTATACACCTCTCCTGTCTTCTGGATGCACCTGTACGGGACATATTCAACACAAATCACCCTTGTCATGGAATTATACAAGAAAAATATATAAACATTAGTAAAGTCCTGGTAACAATCAGCAAACATCCAACAGCCCAGAATTCTGTTGGATTGTTTCAAGAAGAAAACTGAACCATAACATCTGAGCTAGAACACACATCATCGTCCGTTACTTTATTAATAATTCAAATAGGGCTGCAACTAACGATTATTTTGATAATCGATTAATCGGTTGATTATTTTATCGATTAATCGGATAAAAAACAAAAACACTTTAATTTTCAACCCTTTATTCAAAACAGGGTCCGTACGGTCATGGAAAACCTGGAAAAGTCATGGAATTTTTAAATGGCTATTAGCAGGCCTAGAAAAGTATTTGAAAAAAATAAAATCCCAAAATATTTGGAAAAGTAATGCAAATTTGTTTTATTCAAATGTTAATTTACACGGTATATATACGGTATGCTTTGGAATTCTCATTGTTAGTTTAAATACTACATCTTCTCACTTTGTCACGTATAGACAGAGTTTTCACAAAATGTTTAATCATGGAAATTTGGTTTAAAGTCATGGAAAGGTCCTGGAGACCCACTGGTCAGCATGTGGATGAACCTGTTCACTGGTCACCATGGTGATGAACCGTCACAAACAGACTGACAGCTTTCCTCTCCTGAGCAGTGGTCCCCATGTGGCCCCGCCCCCTGAACAATATCAGAGACGCGTTCCGATTTATTATTGTTTTCATCTGGCCCGCTGCCGTTGAGATTACAGTGAGACGCGGAAAAAATGTGGAGTGGTGCTCTTCACAATAAAACATCTTTGATGGGATGTGTCGAGTCTCGGCCAATCAGCGTTCAGATGTCCACAGCGTTTGGGAAGTTAGGTTAGCTTGAATGTTAGCCCGCTACATCTGCTGCTGTCACGCTGCACGGTGTAGCGATAATAACAAAGTACCCGTACGTTAAAAACGATGTGATTTAGCATATTTTTAGGATCGATACTTCATTAAAAGAGCGCCCGATCAGAGCTCACGCGCTGCTCCGCTCCGTTAAATGTCTGCACGCGCAGCGCAGCGCTTCACAGCGAGTGGCGTCGTGGCTTATCTCCGTTGCCTTTCTCCGTGGAAAAATATTTTCCGCTATCCGCCACGGAATAAATAACCACGTTTTCTACGTTATACTCTTGTGGAAATGCCACACACGTCGTGACATGTAGCGCCCTGGTGTCTGGGTTCATAACGTCACCCGTAGGCACACTTAGCTCCGTGAATGTCTCCGACGACGTGAATGACTTCCGCATCCAGCGCCACGTGAGCAGCAGCAGCCAATTAGATTCATCAACAGAGGAACAGCTCAGCGCTGATTGGCTCTCACAACGCAGCGTTCCGTCTGTCCTCTCCCTCCGCTACGCTCGTGTTTCCCCTGCGCCGCTCTGCGCTCAACTCAACTTTGTTTTTACTCCGTGATTTATTGAGCGCCGTAATAATCGCGCGACACAACGAATCGATAATGAAATTCGTTGGCAACTATTTTAATAATCGATTTTTATCGATTTTATCGATTCGTTGTTGCAGCCCTAAATTCAAACAAGTGTATTGATCTATTTCAATGGTTTTTTTTTAACCTCACTAGTGCCAGGGCTAAAGGGAGGGCAAAGGAGGTCGGCAGGCAGTCGTTCCACTTTAATTCACAAATATCTCGACAATTTCAATTCAATTCAGTTTATTTGTATAGCCCATTTTCACAAATTATAAATTTGTCTCAGAGTGCTTTACAATCTGTACACATAGACATCCCTGTCCCAGAACCTCACATCGGATCAGGAAAAACTCCCAAACAACCCTTCAGGGGGAAAAAAGGAAGAAACCTTCAGGAGAGCAACAGAGGAGGATCCCTCTCCAGGATGGACAGGTGCAATAGATGTAATGTGTACAGAAGGAATCATTATACACAAATTAAAACACAGTAACAACACAATCAGTGGATGGAATAAAACTGACATTTTGCACAGATGTTCATGGTCCCTAGAGGTTGAATCCTACTGAGGTTTAGAATCAAATACTGGACCTGCAAAACCCAAACAACCTCAGCTGTGTTAAGTGATTATCACCATATGTCAGCATGGTAACAGATTGTTAACATTAAACTTAAATATACAACAAGTTCTCACTCCCAGCTCTTCCAATGCCGACATTGGGTCATTGGCCCGACTCTCGGTACTATGACGCTATGGATACAAACGCTAGCCTCAGTTTTGACCTCGGTCTTTCTTTTCAAAATAAACTCGTGTTCACAGGAAACGTACAGCTTCCGCTCCTACATGCATTCACTCTCCTTTCAAAATAAACGTCCAACATTTTCGTCAGACGTTAGGTTTACTGAAGCAACACAAGTAAATGATGAGGCATTAACTCCATCCATCCATTCATATCCGGGGCCGGGTCGCGGTGGCAGCAGGCCCAACCACATTCTGGGAGATCCCGAGGCGTTCCCAGGCCAGCTGGGAGATGTAATCCCTCCAGCGTGTTCTGGGTCTTCCCCGGGGTCCAAAAGAATCAGCTGAGTTGGTTCGGGCATCTAATCAGGATGCCTCCCACTGGAGGTTTTCTGGGACTACATAAGAAGGTAAATAAAAGGTAATAGAAAAAAAGGTAAAAGTCAAAGTTGACTTGTTTTCACACGGGACACAAACAGCGGCCTCCTGGGTGAAAGTCCATCTTTGTTTGTTTGTTGAAAGCCTGGTGCGGGTCATACTGCTTTGATATTTGACAAATTGGGATTGAGGATGGCTCGAAATATCAGCAGTTTAGCGTCGTCATTGTGAGCAATTTAGCATGTGGATATCAGCATTAACCTCAGGGCACTCTGGTGCTTAAGTACAGCCTGATAAAAAGACGCTAGCATGGCTGTGGACTCTCGGTCACCTAAAACTATTCTACAGACGTGAAAACCTAAACAGTGTTCTGTAGATATTGAAGACGTCGCATTACAGCAATAAACTCTGGTTTAATCACGACTTTCACACACTCTGGGGGCATGTGCACTTTCAGTTACACCTTAACTTGTCCCTAAATGTGTGTGTGGTGTCATCCGTTACTATTAAGTTGGAGGAAAACTTTGTTCAAACTAATCGACAGTGGGTTTGAACTCGCACATATCTGGGGCAACAGCTTGAAGGCTCAGTATGAACGATCTTTCTGTGCACGAGAGTGTTTTCCTTTTGTGTGTACAACGGCTGGCAAAGTGCACAGGACAGGATGACGAGTGATGATTAGTTCCGATCCATATTTGCTCA
The DNA here is from genome assembly GCF_029220125.1 of Pseudoliparis swirei. Taxonomy (NCBI): domain Eukaryota; kingdom Metazoa; phylum Chordata; class Actinopteri; order Perciformes; family Liparidae; genus Pseudoliparis; species Pseudoliparis swirei. The sequence continues at coordinate 20,055,422 of NC_079410.1, read as the reverse complement.
GCTGCACACACACACACACACACAACCACACACACCCGCTGCCAGGTAAACAGGAAGTGGGGTGATTGAATAAGAGAGGAGAGACTTTCCGAACAGATACATGTCCATCTGAGAGAAGAGGACAGATTGATCCAGAGGGGAAGTAACAACAGACGGTGGGACAGGAAGCACCACAACAGGAAGTGATTATGGGACAAAGCGATCGATGCGAGCCGGCTGTAATAGACTGTATTACTTCCGCGCTGTTTAACAATATTAGGAATTTACACCAACATGTGGTTATTGTACGCTGACAGCTTAATGGTTTACATTGGTAGAATTATTTTTTCCATTATCAGTGTACTGTACACAACTGTAATGAACTGAAAGTAAAAGAGATGTAAGAGTGACGGGGATTCTAATCTTTGATTGCTAATTGACTGTTTGCTAAACCCAATGATTGTTTAATCGTAGGTTAGCAGCTGTAATGAGGCTCAGCAGCTCTGTTAAGCTTTGGATTTCTCCGCATGTTGAAGATGTGTGTACAGAGGGAGATAACAAGATAGCGTCACGTTGCAAAAAGCGTCGCTTAATCTCCACCCTGGAAGCCTTTCCTCAGGTAAAATTAAAACATGTTTGAAAATATGAACCGTTGAGCTAAACATGTAACAGTTTAGCTCCACACCTTCCTTTTTGTATGAGTTGTTTTCATCCTGTCACTAACTATCATGTCATTCCAGATCCTGCTTCCCATCTCGTCAGTCGAACTCCCTTCACCTGCCTCTGATCACTCCCTCGTTAGTCCCTCATTCCCTTCACCTGGTCTTCATGCCCATCTCACCTGTTACCCATTCCCTAATTAGTCCCTGTCTACTTAGGTTCCCTCACGTGCACTTGTCCTCTGCCAGATTGTCTTGTGTTTCTCAGACCAAGCCCTTGAGCGGTCCACAGTGTGTTTGTTTATTCGGTCTGTTCCGTTCCTGACAATACTTTCAGTAAAGGATCTTTATCAGCATTATCTGTCTCCTGAGTCGTGCATTTGGTGCTAATTCCGTCGTGACAAAACAGGCAAAACATGGTTGAGTTAGAAGAGTTCAGTCAGATCTTTCAGATGTTTTTTCCATGTCATAATACCAAGAGTAGGCTAACTAGTTTTACAGTGCAATGTTATTTCTTTATTTAAACTTACATGTCGTCCATGCAGGTGATTCTCAAAGCGGACTCTGTGAAATGTTGGCCGGTGGAGCATGTGGTAGGAAAAGTAATGCACTCTTGTGTAACACTGTAGGCTTTTACTAGGACGATGGGTTTATTTCCATTATAACCTGCTATTTATACACATAGTGAAACTCAAACCCCTGCTTTGACCACACACTCACACACACTCTGCTTACCATGGGAGGCTGTCTCCTTGGATACAAGAGTGGTCCTCAATAGCGAGCTGAAACGACTCTGTTATCTACCCAACATTGTTTTCTGAAAGGACGGTCCCATTGAAACTTGACCACCTGCGATCAGGGTGGGGAACGCCTCATGGTCGCTATCTCTGAGACGCAGAACGGAGCGGCCTGGCGGAGATAAGCAGAGCCGAACACACGCCACGGGGCCGAGAGGTCGAACGTGGCATCTCGTTGACCTCGATGTGTTGGGACTAACCTACAATGTGTTCAGCTAGAGGGAGAGATGAGGCTGCAAGCGGGTGTTGAGTTTCCCTGAAACGCCTCACATGTCAAAGAAGAAGAAACACATAAAGAAGGGAAGCAGATATATGTAGCATCATTCAATATAACAACACATATGTTGTCATTTTCTCCATCATTTATCTTTGAAACAGATTTGTCATACTCAGTATATTGATGTGTCTAAATACGTACAATCTGGGCACTTTTTTACATTTATTTGTAATTTATAACAGCTAATTGATCCTTTGCTAAGCCCCGCCCACTGCTGCTACTCCCTTAAGCTGTCAGAGCTGCCATGGAGCCCACGCTGACACTAACTGCACTCATTGAAAAAAAGAAAACGTGATTTCAGAGAAAAACGGACAGAAGTCCATTTAAGGATACATGCAGGATGTCAAAATTATTCAGCAGTGAACAAAAGTTAATAAGATAAAGATAGAAGCTAAAAGCTGAAAGCTACAGATCACAGTGTAAAAGTGAACCCCCGAATCACCTGGAGATTAAGACGGAAGAGAATACAATGAAGGAACAACACTGTTCCTATCTAGCCAGATGGGTCTTTATTTATGCTCCACGTTTTTACGTAGAAACGAAAAGTTTTCTTAACATATAATCTCCTATTATACAATGTTAACTGTGACAAGCTCCAATCCACAAAGAACATATGAAACGATCGCATGAGAGTTATACGCCGGTTGATGCTGTGCTCTGATTGGCCAGTCTGCTTCCGAGAGACGTGAATTAGTAAAGGGCCAATTATGTGAACTTCTTAAAAAAAGTGTGTCCCATTTTATCTGGATAAGTCCTTCTGCCGGAAACAGCAGTGCCGTCCTGTAAACAACTGTGTTACCGTCACGGTGACTGGAATAATCAGTGTGGCGAGGAGTCTCCGTGTCACCGGCAGCAGAACAGACGCCTCACACACACACACACACACACACACACACACACACACACACACGGAAAGCCAGAGCCATGTTTCTTTCATCAAGATTCCTATTAGTAGAGCTGAGCAGCGAGCACATCTAAAGTCCTGTAGGCTCCATCTGTTCATGACTGATATTATACCTCTTCATCAACATGATTTGTATCAAACGCTTCTCCAGAACAATTTTAAGGGGAGTTGTGTCCCTTTAAGCTGCCACCAAAACGATATAAAAGAAAAGATGAAAAATGTGCTTTATTTATTGATTGTCTTCGCTCATAGGACCTTGCTCTGGGAGCGTTGCATCTGCCACAGTCAAAGGTACTATGGGGCTCTATAGTTACCTAGCAACAGCTTTCTCACCCACAATGAATAAGATTAATGACACATTTGTTAGAGACACACAAATACACTCACACACACACATGCATGTACACACACACACACACACACGTGTGTGAATGCCATACACATTCCTGAAAACAAGGGTCCGCCCCCCCCCCCCCCTACACACACACACACTCCAATCCCCACCCTCTCCTGAAGATGCCGTTATATGGCTGGTCTGTGATGGTTCCTTCCTCTCTGAGCATTGGTGTGCTCAATGCATTTCAATGCAATAATAGTAATAATAATAACTGTATTTATATTGCACCTTTAAAAACTGAGTTTACAAAGTGCACTACGAGAAGCAACGCATCGTTATACATAACGACAATACCGGTTAACATTTAAGAAATACAGGAGGCAAAAAAGACACTGCCAAATAGGCAATGAACACAACAAAACCAAACACAGACAATCAAAAAGAAAAGAATAGAAAAAACAGACAAACAAATTCAGGGGAAGCATAGAACTGCATAAAAGGACGACATCACTTTAAAGCAATTCTATAGAAATGGCTTTTAAGAAGTGATTTAAGAGAAGTTACTGGTTCTGCGAATGTAGAGAGAATGTAGAGAGAAAGTTGAGTTGAGGGTGTTCTAAAAATCGTAAAAGAAGAATAAAATCCAAAACAAATTTCATGGACATTTAAGCAATAGTTTTTCGAATATCTTGGCCTGGAACAATGTTTTGGATTAACTGGCATGATCTCCCAATTGGTGTTCTTGTGTTTAGTCATAATAAGCGAGGATTAGCACGCTAAAACTAAATTAGTGAACATGGTAAACATTATACCTGCTTAGAATCAGCAAGTTTGGTCTACTTGGTGATTGTGCAACATATTCTCATTCAACAAAATATGAAGTTAATGTTTGTTACTTTACTTATGTACTAAAATGTGCTTTCTCTCTGACGTGGCCAATCTTTGGCCTAGCGATGTTAACACGTGTATGTGTACGATAAAGGTGAAAAGTAGGTTAAAATAAGTTATTTGATTGTTTGACTTCAATAAAAATGTATCCCCTGATTTACGGAGCGATACAGCAGCGTTGAGCCAAAAAGCCCCATGGTGTTATCTCTTTGCGTTTGGGCACTTTCGGTAACCACCTTGGTTATGCTATGTCACGCAGCCTTGCACGTCCTGAATAATCATTATTTAGAATATATACAATTTATTGTGCATAACTTGTTGTTCAACAGTATGAACATGAATGAGAGCAGCCTGAATTGTGAGCACATTAGCATAGTAATGTTAGCATTTAGCTTAAAGCGCTATTGTGCCAGAGTACAGCCTGAAGGTGCGTTCACACCAAAAGCAAAACTATTTTTTCGCGCGACCGAATCCCATGAGAAGTCAATGTACAGACGCTTGTGGCTGCGATAGACGCGATATTTTCCCGGGCGGCGCGTTTCGGCGTTTGGGGCGACGCGATGTGGGCGACGCATTTTCAGCGGCGCGTTTTCAGCGGCGCAATTCTCGCCCCGAGTTGAAATATTTCAACTTTGAGGCGTTCATCTCGCAACTCGGGCCAATCAGCTCTTGAGTTCCGCTCTCGTAGCGCTGGAAGCGGAAGTCTTTCAGACGTAACAGTAACTTCATCGGTGAAAGTGACCGAGCTGTGTGAGCCTATGGGTGATGTCATCAACCCAAACACGAGGGCGTTAGTGTGTGAGATGTCCACGACAAATATAAAGCAGAACTAGTGGTTAGTTATTCTGGTGGATGAAGGAGATGATAACGGTCTTTACGGAGACGAGACACGGAGATAAGCCCCGCCCCTCGCGAAGCGTCTCGAGAAAACCATGAAGCTTGGTGGTATTGCAATATACATGATTTGGAGGACAGTTTATTATCAAAGTGAATGCAAAGGCCTGTGGGACTCGCTGCAGTGGAACCTGTGTGAGAGCATCAAGAAGACAAAAGCATGTGCTTACATTTTTTTGCCCCTCTCCCAACATTTCGGTCTGATTGTCACAGGCGCCACATCCCATCCCCGTACACTTAACGCGTCGGGATGCGCAGACAGGCGAGCGCCCCAGCGGGGCAAAGACAGACTTCCAGAGGACCACGACACACCCTGGGGACAGTCACATGGACCGGTGATCAATAGAGGCCATGTGACTGCTGTAAAAAGATCCCTCTCTGCCTTTCTCTCTCACTGCTTTCTGCTTCCTTTCCATTGCTCTTTCCTCCATCCTCCACTGCTCCCTTGTTTTGTCTTATTATCATGCAAGGACAATTTGGGTTGTCTCTGAAGTGGTCCTTTCTTCTTGCCAACTCATCATCAAAGGATTTTTCATTTTCTTTCTCTCGCTTTTTCTCATCTTCAATTAGGGGGTTCTAATCATCCGTGGAATCACAAATACTTGGATGATACTTTAAATGAGAACCAAATTCATGCCACCGGCCACATTGTCCATCTTAGCAGCGGCAGTAAGGTCTCGAAGCCCAAATCCTAGCTTTGTGTGTGAGATGGTCGCATAATTGACAGTAAATCTGGGCCAGTGTGTTCCAACCCGCCCAGAATAGGATTGCTGATCCTGCATTACTCAGTAATTCATTCATAAGGATGAGAGAGGAAGACTTTCTGCAAAGACAGCACTCCTGTTTTCAGACGCCTGATGTATTGTGGACACTGGTCTATATATATTTGAGTCCTGGGCCAAAATTATGTGAAGGGGTCTGTTTCTTAATCTCCATGTAACAACAAACAATTTGAATGTTCCTCTCTGACCTTTAGGCTTGTGTAGTACGGCTACATAAAAAGTAATGATGCCAATAAAGTATCCTTAAAGCGGTGCTGACACCAATAGAGTACGTCATTCAATATCCACCATGGGAATGGAAGGTGTTTTCGTGCCGCACTGGCTAGCTAACGGTTAGCCGTCCCACATGGTGGGGCCGCATTGTCTTGGGAAGAGTAATGTCCATCCTCCAGGTTAAAATGTTAGCGCTGTCAGCACCGTTAGCCGCTAGCCTACTGGCATCTCTATTTTCACAGCCGTGTGGAGGCAGGCAACCCCAGCTGTCTGGGTTGTTGTCTGACTTGATAAGTGTTGATTCTATGTTGGTCAATACATTCACCCTCTGAACCCCGAGCAGTTTTGGTGCGGTTTTTTTCTCCTGTCACATTTGACCCTTTGCAGCCTTCACTTTCACTGCAATGTAAAAGTCCTGCATCTTTGGGGAAACAGCACAAGTGTGGCTAGAAGTAGAGGGAACTCAAAATGCGATAATGCCATGAATCATAACGAAATGTAAAAGTGCAAGTTGAATTTCTTTAATAATAACAAATATTGGGAAAAGAAATGACATTTTGTATAATATACACACATAATGTAATGTTTTTTGCATAATCTGGTTCAAGCAAAAAATGCATTTGAGGCAAATAAAATGGATTAAATGAAGTATTAGAGTTTTAAGCTTTGTTTTGACAAAGAAATTATCTAAAAGCGCAAGTTGAAACAATGGGGTTTGGCAATTGTTTACGGAAAACATGCTCTTCAATCCCACCGGCGGGTTTTGGGGTGAAGAAGTTTAAAGAGTATTGACACCTTTAAAAGCTAGAGTACCGATACCTAGCCCTAACAAAAAGGTGCGTTTGCAATGGGCAGAGGCCTTTGAGACGGCTGTTCTACACGGTGCTGGGATAATGGAGTTTAATGCCTGACCTATAACAAGACTGAATCTATTTCTCGGGTAAAAGCCATTGCCGACCAAATTCACAAAAGGCTTTTGGAGGTAATTGAAAACAGAAACGCTACCTTTCAAGGGCTGATGTATCAGCACATGGGATAAATACAAGGCTAACAGAAAACACTGCTGCCAATGCTTGTTAGCAATATTCCTTTGGTACTGTATCCACTATTAGTGTCAATGTAAACAGGGCTCAGATTCTATAGCCACGCCAGCGGCCCCAGGAGGCGGCACTTAGGCACAACAGATGTACTAAAAGAAAAGTTTAGAGGATCACCAAAGTTATTGCAATTCATCCCGAGGGGGAATAATTGTCTAAACCAAATTGTATGCCAAGCCAGCCAATGATAAATAGGTTATATCAGATATATCTGGACCAAAGTGGTAGACCAGGGTAGGAAATGCCCCCACTGATTCATCCAGGGGCATTTAAAAATAAATTGGGGGCACTTTTTGAAACTTGTGAAATAACATTTAACCTTTGTTCAAAAATAATAAATATACTTACTTCGGCTTGCAGTATATGAGCAATTGTCATAAAAATTGCAGTAATAAGACTATTAGGCAGTATAGTCTACAAATTCAAAGCGTATTCTTACATCTTTTGAACAACAACAAAAACAGAAAACATTCATTCAATTATATTCTTATTTCTTTGTGGTTATTTATTGTTATTACATTTTTTAAATAACTATTAACAATTATAACTTATTTCTTAGTTTATTTATAATTAAAAATTATATTTATTGATTTTGTGTGTGTGCACCTACCTAGTACAGGCAGATAGGACACACACTACAAAGAACACAAACAAAACGCGATTCAATTATCAGAATTATTAACAGGAATTGATGGGGGGATTTGTTGCCCCTCTCCTCGTGATATCAAGGGCAACATTATATTTCTTAGGGGCAGTTTTGCCTTTTGCCCTCATGTATTTCCAACGCTGTGGTGGACCGACCGACACTGCCACCACAGGAGCGAACATGGCTGAATAAAAAAAAAATCTGTTGTATTTGTCCTTTGCAAATACCTAAATGGGAGTTTAACGAGGTTAAGTGGTGCTGATCCGGTACGGCTGTGAGGCATCACACAGTGGAAAAATCCATTTAAAGTCAAAACTGTTGTTTTAGTGGAAGAGTATTAGTTTAGTGGGAAGTGAAGTTGTATAGAACAATGTAGCACTACTATTCTTTTATATTCTATCATTTAAAACTTATATTATGAAATAAAACACAATGAAACGCAAAAAGTAAGTTATATAGTGGTGGGTGACATAGGGTCAAATACAAAGCAACATGTCTTACCATATTATCTGATATGAATATTCAAAAACCCCAGAGGAGGATTCAAAATTATTCTGGTGACCTCACGACCTTTCACCATCAGGTGTAGATTTCTCCTGGACCAATACTTTGCTCTCTCTAATTGCAGGAACTCTATGAATCTGCCTGTGTTTGAATATAAAGTGGGACATCGCTGGAGGAAACATGTGATTCCCTCTCTACTCTTTGCTGTCGGTGCTGTTTAGCATCATAATACCAGCACAGACATGTTCCTAAAACCAATGAACAAAGGGTCAACTGCTGCCTTCAGGTTCTCCCTGCAGGAAGAGCAGAGAGCACAACACTTGCTCGCCACTTGTTGTGCAAGACGCACGTGTTCAAAACAATGAAACTCTTAGTATGCATGTGAGTGGAGTGTTACGTGTTATTGATCTTAAGAATATTAGCAGTGAGTGAGACTTGAGGTCCAGATGAAGTCACATTTTGGCACTCTGAGATTCTTGGATGAAGAGTGCCTTATCCATTATTATTATTGTAAATAACCCCTTAAAAGGTTTATTGTTTTGTGTTGATTGCCTTATTTTGTATCTGCTTTATTGGTTTTGATGTATGCCTTTTTATATTGTTTTAATGATTTTGTATATGTTTTAATCTACTTCCGCTTTGAGCTTTGACTTTTATTTTGAAATGTTAAAAGGAAGCGCAACTTTATTTTATGTTAATATACAAACTTGACGGTACGGCTAAGTGTGACGGACGGATGCGCATTTGATTTAAAGTTTTCATAGTTTTAATGGACCCGTATGAGGCTAATGCTCTTACGGTGGTGACAAGGTGGTTTTTATTCAAGAGTTTTGGTTCATGTTTATACAACGAAAGAAAGGAAATAAAGAAGTTCACCAGCAGTAAAGTCTCACGCCGAATGATATACGGGGATCCGTTACAATTATTATTCCATGAAAATGCTCACGTGTGATACAAAGCGTTCAGTCTCGTCCCGTTGCAAACTGTTCTACTCCACTTTACGCTCCTCATATGCATTTCTATAGCTCGAAACACACAAAATAACACCTCTGACAATACTTAAACCACGTAGCCTACCTAACTTCATCAAATAATAAAGTATGATCTGTATTTTAGCCCCATGATCAAAAGAATTGCAAAAGGTAGTCTAAACTGAAGAAATAAGTCTGAATAAAAGCTGTGTAGAGGTTGGTTTTAACGATGAGATGGTAACATCTTTGATTATGGCCTCCACCATTTGTACTTACCTAATGGAGGTTACCATATTTAGAATGCGGAGGAGTGACGTGGAGACACTGTCTGACTAAAACAGGGTATTGGCATCGATTAGTGGTCGGGACGCAGGAACTCTGACGCCACCTGTTCTCATCCCTCCTATCCATATAATTAAATTAAATTCAGTTAATTTTGTTCTGGCCTGATATCAAAAAATTACAAATTTGCATCAGAGGGCCATATACTGTCCACGTCCACGCTTCCTAGACGACAGGATCTACGTCAAGCGGACCCTGGCGGCCACAGAAATGCAGAAGTCATTTGGGCTTAAGTATGTAGGTTATGAGATGGCCTACATTCACAGTTGATATGTGCAGTAAATGTGGTGGTGTTGATAGTGCAGCTTTATCCCCATTAAACACAGTAGGGGGTGAAAGCCCCTGACATGCCATGGAAGGAAGAGACACAGAAGAAGAAGAGAGAGAACGGCAGGTGATTGAAAGGGGACATATTACTAGATGATGTCACGCCTTCTGGTTTTTGATGTCAAAAGACAGCTATAGAAACCTGTTAGGTTGTAATAGTTTATTTTGATAAAATGTGCAGAGGTCTTATGCTTTAAATTAATACATATAGAAAGATATTATAAAAGAAAATATTAGGGAGAATATTGATATTGTTATTAATGTATTATGAAGCTTAGGGGTAATGTTTACTCTATGCAAATGTAAATGGCAAGAATTAATGTATGTTGCATGAGAGTGACTGTATGTTAGTATTATAGATTGACGAAGCCGGTTGAATTCCGTGAAGTGACTTACAATAACAAGACGGGACTTTTATTGTGAAAGTGACTTTAATGCGGACAATAACAAGACGGGACTTTTATTGTGAAAATACTTGTTTAGCGACTTGACCGGAAGTGACGTTTTGACCCGGGGTTCAGTGACATTCGACCCCTCCATTGTTCTAGCGGGACTTTGAACCAATCACTCGGTGTTAAAGGCTGGACTCACCTTTGAGATTGAGGATTGGCTGATTTTGAGTCTAAGACTCTGTGGATTATAGATAGCGTGTCTCTTCTACAGGTACCCCGACGCCAGAAGGCTGAGGAGCCGGACGATGAAGACCACGATCGTGAGGCCTTGAATGTTTGTTTTACGCTTCCTGCCATTAAATGTTGATAACTTAATTCACACGCGTCCGGAAGCCTGTTTTCCATCATTTGCGAAGTGCCCAGTTTCAGAACATCCCTATAAACCACATATGGATCCATATTGTCCCGTGTGTATCCATTCCACCGCTGCAGAATTGTGAGCGCCGCAGCTAAAGTTCTGCACGATCATAATTACCCTCTGTGCTCGTGTTTCACAGAGGGCTTGGCTTTTCGCCTCTCCGCCGACACGGACCGGAGCAGAGGGGAGGCTCGCGGGGTGAAGGTAACGCTGCCGGTGGCGGTCACAAACCCGTTGTGAACGACGAGAGTTGAGCTAGGCCAGAGATTATTTAGTTCAGAGATCGGTGATGCTGGAATATAAATGTGAACTGAGCACTGTGCCAGAATGCATTTTTAAAAATGTCTTTTTAAAGGTTACATTGCTTGTCAGCAACCGGTCATATGGTAAATAATGAGGCAATTTGGCTGGTGGTACTCTGATTAATTTGGCATCCATTCATAATTGAGTTTAAATAAAAAACTCAACTCCCGCCATTTACCCCATGTGTTCTTAACCACTGTTTAGGAAGACGAAAAAACCGCGTGACAGGCAAACACGCTTCAAAAGTGACATGTTTTCATTATTTAAATGCTGTGCGGTGGCTCCGATGTGCACATTTGAAGAGCGCTTCATGTGCATTTCAAAGAGTAAATGAAAAATAACAATATGGGAAATGACCTGATAAAGGCACTTTGGAGTGTTCCATTTGAGAGGGGAGGGGTGTGGTGGTGCGGCCCCAAAGCAGTGAGCCTCGGGGAAACACTTACGGTTTCACTCATTGATTAACTCTGTACATTACATTGCGTGTGCCATGAAGTTTATTCTCCCGTGGACTTCCTTCTAATTGCCAAGGCTTCGCTGTGAATTGCGTCGCTCCGTGTCGTGTGTGTTTTTTTCCCGCCGAGTGTGGCGAATGACTCGTGGCCTCTCTTCGAGTACAGACCTTCAGGGCAGCACTGTGATGACTGAACAACACAGACAATGACCTCATCTCAAACTCCTAAGATGAAGGCGGGAACTTGAAATGACCGGCTATTCAACAACTATAAAGGACCAACTAGAAGCATCGCGCTGCAATTTCAAAAGAATAGTTAGAATTTTTTTGTTTCTTCTTTTATTCACTTTCTTGCTGAATGTTAGATGAACAGATTTGACACTCATGTGTGTGCGGTTAAATAATGAAGCTATAGCCAGCAGCTAGCTAGCTTAGCTTAGCATAACGGTAGGCGACAGAGAGTACAAGCTAGCTAAGCTTTGGCCCAAGGTTATAATTATTTCTTTTTTGTGTGTGAAATTAACAAGATACGACATGTTAATTAATGAGCTTTAAAGGAGCTGGTAACTGAAACCAGCTAGCGGTCTTCGGCTAAGCTAAACTAGCACGCTGTAAGCTAGGATATTTGCTGTACAGATACAAAAGTGGTAGTCTTCTCATTTGACTCGAAGTGCTGAGGCGTATTGTGATGGAACAACATAGCATTGCTTATGTTACAAAGGTAGAGCATAAATTGCGTAGAGAATTGGTTGAAGTGAAGTGACTCGGAGGGTCTTGAGGCTGCCTTGCGTAGCTAACAGAGATAACAACACTTCGCAATGTGCTTGAGACGTTTTCTATGACTGCCACACAAAGGTTTGTTAAGAATTGATACATTATGCTTGTGAGAAAAATACTTACTTTGCAGAAACTGATTTAGACTAGTTTAGATCCTGCTTAGCCCTACACTGTCTTCTCACTATTTTGTTGTTGTGTTTCTTTAAAAAGGGGTGTGACTTTCAAGTGTGCATAAATGAGCACGTTGAAACTTATGCCACAGACTGCCCTGTGTAGCTGTCTCATATGTTTCCCTTGCAAGCATTAAACGGACAAAAACAACTTTGATTTCAAACTTTATTTCTTTTCCCGATTGACAAAGTAAATCTTCGATCATAGTATCAACGTCTTTATTTCCCAAATAGTCAATCATTCTCTTTTTTTGCCGCAATGTGGGCCACACCGGCAGTTTAGAAATGCGGTTGTTATAAAAGCATGCTTTTTGTGCTGGTTCAAATCATTTAAACAAAATGTCAACGACAGAAACATATGTGTAAAAATCAGGAGAGAGCGACGACCAAACGCTAAGATGAGGACAAAGGAAGACAAGCCGTGTTGAGTGGAATGAAAATAAGAAGGGGGGTGGGGGGAAGGTGACAAATACATCACGCGTGTGGCAGTGATCATGGACAGGAATAAGCCAGCGCTAGATCGCAAAAAAAACTCAGAGCCGTAGAGTTTTCACACGACGACAACAACAACAAACACAACTCACCCTCGCCCAGCTGGTTCAGACTCCCCTCCCCCTCTCATCATCACACTCTCCATTTCCCTCCGCTCTGTTGTTCACTGCCTATCGATACACACCGCCTCTATTTCGACTCTCCACACCTCTGTCTCCTCTGCGCTCCACGTCCCTCCATTGTAACCCGGCGATTCTGGCATATTGTGATTTGGTCGCTGCATTTAGACTGTTGAGAGGAGAGATGGGTGAGATAGGGAGGTGCTGAGCGGTGGAGGGACAACGAGAGAGATGGAGTGAGATGAAAAAAAGAGTGAAATAACATTTACGACTTTTCGCGTAAAGCTTATAGCCTTGGGCATTAATAAAGCGGAACACTGTGTGTGTGTGTGTGTGTGTGTGTGTGTGTGTGCAGTGATTTCTCCAGCCTTGCAATGCTGCAGTAAAACTGCCCCTACGCAATACTAGGGCAAGGGCTGGGAGGAGAGGAGAGGAGAGGTTGTGTCCCAGTTTTACTTTAACATCTATCCGTCGGTCTGTCCCTCTTCTCCCTGATGACATCACACACATCATGAGAAGCTCCAGAAGGCCTTTAGATGCCTGGGACTGTCAGTGAGCTGTTTCCCCAGCAGCGCTCAGCCTCTCTAGGCATGACTCATAATGAACCCCCCCACACATCTCCACCTTTACTCCTCCTCCTCCTCCTCCCTCTTCTATCAAGAGTACTCCACTCTTGACTCATCACACCATCTTCTCCTCTTCCTAATCCCCTCCTCTCCTCTCTCTCTTCTGGTCCCGCTATGCTATCTCTTTTACTGCCCCCCCCCCTCCTTTCTTCTCCTTCTTTTCCTCTCCCCCTATTCTTCCCCAGCATCCCTGTTGGCCTCCCATCTCTCGGCTGCATTATTGCCTCCCCCCCTCTCTCTCATCCTCTTACTCCCCTTCCGAGCAGTGCTGCATTATCTCCCGCTTTCAGGCTGAAAGTTGGTTCTGGAAGACGGCCAGCACTGTGCGTAGACACAAACACACACATGAACAAAACAATGCAAACATCAAACTCGTGATGAACACATGACCTATAACACCGATGCATGTTCACAACACTGCAAACATGCGTGCAAAGCCCAACCCCCTCAGCGACTGCTACTGCGGTAGCTAACGGTGACAGATTTACCTGAAACTCGTAGAATTTGTAAAACAATCGGTCTTTGATTTCCGATGGGCTCGTTTCCAGCTGACGACCATGGTTTTTGACACGTTCAAAACGGCATACTAGCATACTGCATCAGTCTGTATGTACGTATAGCATAAAGCGTAATAAATTAACGATTAAGTATATAACCTAAGCTAACGTTAGCGTCACGAGTTAGATTAAGACATTGTTTCCAGGCTACATGTGCCATCTTAAAGGCTGAGGTGTTCCATGTAGATGCCATAAGGAGAAGTATTTTCTAGGTATTTCCGTCAAAAGTTAGTCAATTGTGTGATAAAATAAAGTAAGACCAACTAATGTTACCATATTTTGTTCTGTTTAGCGTGCATAGTGGTTGAGAACAGATGTGTTTTGGAAAATGTGACTCTAATTACCTTCGCATTGAAAATGCGGAAGGTTATGTTTTGATCGCCGTGTGTGTATTTATTTATCTATTTATTTATTTGTATGCGTGTTACTCGCATCACTCAAAAAGCATCAAACCGAATCGCATGAAATTTGGTGGGATGATTGGTTATTATCCGGGGACCATTTGATTAGATTTTGGGATTGATCGGGTCAAAGGTCAAGGTCATGAAAAGGTCAAAATCTTCTTTTTACCATAGCGCGGTCAATTTCTATCCAATTGGCATGCAACTAATGCCAACATGTTCAGAATTCAATGCCCAATCTTGTGATATGCGAAGATATGCACTCTACCGAGTGCCCGTTCTAGTTTGTGAAATGTTTTACTGGCTTTCCCAATTTGCATGCAGCGGAGGCCAGTGCTGCTAACGTTAGCCTAAAACGTTAGCCTAACGCTAAGACATGCTAACAACTGAAGCATATGATTACGCAGACATCAGCTTCCAAACTCTTTGACTGCCCCGTATCTCTTTTATTGCAGCACCATGCAGACGGTACATGTTTGGAGCGTGTTGGGAAATCCAAACGTCTTGACAGTTGCTAAGTTATGATTGGGCAATCGCTGGTCAGGGCAGGGGGTGGGTGAACGCTCAATTAGGGAAATGCGCACGCACGCATAAAACACAGACAAACACACTCCCGTTCGCTTACACGTGACGCTGACATCAGCGGCCCCTGAGTTATCAGAGCGTTGAATTCAGTGGAGAGAAACTCTCAAATCTGACTCCTAATATTGCTCCTAAACTAGGTTGGCTGCAGTGATTCAACACTGGAGTCTCTCTCTCACTCTCTGTATGTCTGTGTGTTTATGCAAAAATGAGTCTCTGCGCTTGGTTTCTCCAATTATTATTGCGCAGATCAATTACCCAGCAGTAAATGACCCCACCGCTACTCCCCCGTATTGATCAAAGGCGCAAATGACCGCCGCGCCTGAGCGTGCGGGGGTCATTTCTTTGCATATTGATTCTTCCCAGCGTCAAACTAATCAAATATTTTATCATTGCACTTGGATAGTCGAGCGGTTTACTGGAGTTGAATCATTCAGTCCGATGCGTGGGACTGAAAAATGTGATGTTTTCCAGTGAGTGATTAAGTCCAATGAGGGTGTGGACTTTATTCAGCGCTACCTTACATGACATAAACTTAGAATTATTTTACATTTTCATGATACAAATAGACAGATTTTGTTCTCGAGTTAGGTAACAGAACTCCTTCGTTGTTCAAGCATTACACTTTTACCGAGGACTGACTGACTGACTGACAGACAGATGCACAGCACATCTTCACATCCCAGAGGCTGGAAGGTTGCAGGCGAGTAATGGCGGCGTAAACGGCGCAAAAAAAAATTTGCTAAATTGCTGCTTAGTCGAACTGCTGTTGAAAATATAACGTGAAGTAGAGAGTAAGTAGAAAGAAAGATGCATCTTAAAAGTGTTACCCTTATGAAGATTTAAGAAAGGGAAACAAAAGCTTTAGATCTTCTGTACAAGTTACAGTAATTAATTCATTTAATTGCTTGGAAATGAGCACATTCTGAATCATGAATGCTACAATGCTGCTCAACAGAGGCACAAGTAGAGATAAGATGAGTTATTAAATCAGCACAATATAGCACAATATCCATCTGGTTTGTAAATATCCATAAATATCCCCACCTGAATATTTGAATACAAAAATAACCTTCACGATTTAAAAAAAAAAGTATTCCAAATTAGCCTGTGTCTGGTGTTAAAGTTAACAGAAAACTTGGGAGAGTGAGCAAGTGAGAGACCCGGAGATAGGCCAAGTTAAGGAGGGCTTTGATGTGCAAGATGGTGCCTCCGTCTCAGAGTGTAAATGTCAGGTTCTCTAACAGAGAACGCCCAGGGAGAAAAGCCTGAGCCTCCCTGTGTGTGCGATGAGCAGGACTAGCAACACACACACACACACACACACACCGTGAGGTCCTGGTATGGATCTATTCCAGTTGACTACCGACACACACACACACACGTCATGGCTATTTCTGTCCGACTGCTGGGAAAAGAGGGAAGAAGGACGAAGGGATGGAGGAGGGCATAGATGAATGAAAGGAGGAAAGGGCAGAAGAAGATGAGGAGAGAAGTGGAGATGAAAGTCGGTCACTGACAGATTGGCTCGATATCTATGCTTTATTGAAGCAGCTGGCGTGTTGCACGCACACATCAATAAGTCAATATCACAAATGTCTTTGGGAGTATTTTAATCACGGCGCATTGACGTAACTCTGGCATTCTGACTGACGGTGATACGTACTCTCCTGGTGAGACCCTCTGAAATGGCATTTCACCCTGACCAAATACGAAGACTTAAAAACAAAAAGGCCAAATTCGGGCCAAAGTCTGAAAGGTTGGAAGGTAGGAGAGAGCGACTTTTGGGATGGGACATGCAGAGAGGTGGGGGAGAAAGAGAAAAGCAGGAGAGAGTCACAGAGACGAGCACAGTGGTTTCATAGGGAACACTGCTAGTACCTGGACATGCTCACGACGACAACGCGCTCACACGATCACACTGACAACGCTAAAATGCAGATTATCACAGAGCTCAGTAGGCATATAGTTGTTATTTAGCGTGCTAACATATGTTAACTAAAACGGGCACTCGGTAGAGCGCGTACCTTCGCATATCACAAGATTGGGCATTGAATTATGAACATTTTGGCATTAGTTGCATGCCAATTGGATACAAATATGGTAGAAAGAAGATGTAGACCTTTTCATGACCTTGACCTTTAACCCGATCGATCCCAAAATCTAATCAAATGGTCCCCGGATAATAACCAATCATCCCACCAAATTTCATGCGATTCGGTTTAATACTTTTTGAGTTATGGGAATAACACGCAAACACGCACGCACGCATACAATTAAATACACGGCGATCAAAACATAACCTTCCGCATTTTCAATGCGAAGGTAATTAGCACTTAACACAAAGTACACCTGTGAAAAGGGAATTGCCACGACAGCTCATGTGGAAGGCGGACAGCCCAGTTAAGTGCGTTCCAGTTGCCAGGTTAGCAGTTGTAAGCGGTTGTTAGCCATTGTTAGCTAAGTCAGTTGATAACGACGGTATTTTGCGCATGCAAACACTGAAGCTTCACGGCCGCAGATAAGAGGTTGGACAGTACTGTTTTCCATATCCTGGTACGCAAATAATCCAAAGGTGCTAATAAACAGCATGTTACCAATGGGTTTTTTATTGTTTCTTTCTCTGTCAGAGCAGCCATTTTGTATTTTCAGGGCGGGGTTGGTGGGGTTCATTCGACCTTCAAGTCCAAATCCAACACATTATTAGACAGCAGTATCGATGGAAGGAGGCTAATGCTCCGCTCTCTGACTCTTAATCAGAAAACATAAATATTTAAGTAGACAATTTTTTGATTCTAATCGGCTCTTGGTGAAAGAACAAGGTAAATGTGATTAAGGAGACGTAATTACTAAATGAAAACCGTATTTCTATTCAAGAAAAGAAACGCAGGGAGGCTGAGTGACTCTGTGCTGTCTCGCTGATGGAATTAAAGACGAGGAATTTACTTTATTCTGAATCTTCGTGGACGGCAGGTAAACATATCGTGATTTAGAGTCTGCATTGACAGCAAACGGACAGCAGCGAATTAAAATGGAAGCAGATGAGAAAACAAGGTGACGTCGTCTAAAAAAAAAAGAAGAAGCTGATAAAACATTCTGGGGAACGGGGGAAGACATGATAGAGAAAACAAAAGGGTCAAGAGTTTGATGCGCTAACTTTGAAATCTTTTAACGACACGCCCTGATCTCTCTCTCACACACACACACACACACACACACATTACAGAACGAGGGGATAGATTTACAATCACAGGAAGCCAGTCCCACAGACACAGACCCGCTAACCCTCCCTGGTCTGAACCTGATCCAACAGACAGAAGTCTATACGCTTCCTGCTTTCTCTCTCTCGCTCTTGTCTCTCTCCGTTTCCTTTGTTATAGCCAATATGTGAAAATTAAATTATATCTTTAAAATGCTGAAAGAATATTACATTCAGGAAGTTGCCTTTGCTGGTGTTTTGTGGAGGATATATATACGATACTATCTCCAAATGAGAGAGGCAAAGGGAGGATGTGGGAGGCTCATACTGTATGTAGAGTCCACTGGGGCATGTAATGAACTGATATCATGCAGCGTCAGCAGCGGCCCGCACATTTATGACTATAGATTAACCCTCAGAGAGAGTTACACGTCGAGTTAGAGGAGTGAGAGAAAGAAAAAAGAAAAGAAGCAGAATGTGGGTTTCTCCTTCACAACGGTCTGAAAGAGAACTGTTATTACCACAAGTAAAGTTATGTTCTGTCCCCCCTCCACCGAGCACACAGCTCTACGCCTCACAGGTGCAATCTCGAAAACCTCCGTCTCTGTGTCTTTGGCGCCATCTGTGGCGATGAGGGGTAATTGACAAATCATCCTCAATCCTAAAGGTGCGTTCACACCAAAAGCAAAACTATTTTTTCGCGCGACCGAATCCCATGAAAAGTCAACGTACAGACGCTTGTGGCTGCGATAGACGCGATATTCTTCCGGGCGGCGCGTTTGGGGCGACGCGATGTGGGCGACGCATTTTCAGCGGCACAATTTTCGCCCCGAGTTGAAATATTTCAACTTTGAGGCGGTCATCTCGCAACTCGGGCCAATCAGCTCTTGAGTTCCGCTCTCGTAGCGCTGGAAGCGGAAGTCTTCCAGATGTAACAGTAACTTCATCGGTGAAAGTGACCGAGCTGAGTGAGCCTACGGGTGATGTCATCAACCCAAACATGAGGGCGTTAGTGTGTGGGATGTCCACAACAAATATAAAGCAGAACTAGTGGTTAGTTATTCTGGTGGATGAAGGAGATGATAGCGGTCTTTACGGAGACGAGACACAGAGATAAGCCCCGCCCCTCGCGGAGCGTCTCGACGCTCATGGTGAGAACACGGTGAATGGTCGAGCGAGTAAACTCACGCGTTTTGGGCGACGCGAAAAATAGTTTCGCTTTTGGTGTGAACGCACCTTTACTCGCCAAATACCGACAAACTGTGAGACGAAACCAGGCAGAGCCGGATCGTTGCGGCTCGTGTCAAAATAAAATTCCAACGTCGGTTTACTTTAGTTTGAAGTTAATTGGCTCGGTATAGGCAGCAACACTACTTGGTTAGGTTTGGGGGAAAGCTTGTGGTTTTGTTTACGATAAGTGCGTTTGTTACTTATGTATGTAAGTCACAAAAGAGTGAGGTGAAATAAAATGTCATTTTTACCTTTAAGAAGAGATTCTGATGCCTAAATGCACTTTCAGGATGACGCTTTATACTTTAATTATGAGGAAAGGCCTCGGCACAAACGGATACAGCTTTAAAAGAAGATGAATCGCTGAATGTCTCTTTGGAATTTCGAGGAGGTGAAAGTTAAGGAAGCCGTCTTTTTTAATACTGATATCCTGAGTTTGACGCGAGTCTTTGAAACCGGGCTCCCCGAGTGCTCTCCTCCTTCTTTCATGCTCCTTCTCTCTCCGGCTTGTCAACTTATCAAATGTCTCTTTGCAACCTCGCCGATTCATTCACACACATAACTAACCAATGGAAAGCTTTGGACTGTTTCACTGACGGAGAGAATGTGTGTGTGTGTGTGTGTTTGTGTGTGTGACTGAGACATGAAGGGAGGCTTTGAGGACAAGGCCATGTGCACGTGGTCGAGTTCCATGGAAAACAAAAGCCTTATTGTACCTGTGTCTGGAGCTTCTGTCTGTCTGGTGTCGATAGAGCAGCTCTGCACCGAGCTTAGTCTCAGTATGACGGATCACTTTTAACATTTGAAGTTCAAAACATCTGAATTATGGCATGTTATGGACAATACGTTGCCTCTGTACCTGTACCTGTACTCTAGCAATGACAATAAATTGAATCCAATCCAATTCAATACATTTCATTTACAACAATCAGTTATTGCAACATGAGAATATTGACGCCTCTTGATTGCTGTTGTGCTCTATGCTCAAGAACTATTTGTGGTTAATTTTAAAAAAAGAAAAGCAATTTTACGATTGACTGATTTATTCCGTCATCGACTGCTGACTCGTCACTCTCAGGGATCTGCAACTGCTTCAGTAGCAAAAAGACATTTCTGGCAATTGGCTCGGCTACGACAGAGCGGGACCTCGTCTGTTGAAGGACACACGGCGGCCTTCGTAGGGGCCGAGAAGTTCTGGTTTCCTAACAAACACAACCCGAGATGATTATTTCCCAGCTTTTGTCATCTTGACTGTAAGGGAGCCTGGAGGGAGAATTGAGTGAGATACAACTCTTAGTTTCTCCCCAGTTTGTTGAGGGAGACGTGCTAGTCTTATTTATACGCGTCTATCCATTTACCCAGGGTCAGAGTCTTACTGTAGTTACCTACTCCAGCTCTCCTTTCTTTCAATCATTTTATTTAAAGTTTTTACAAGCTACACATTACCAGACAACAAAAAACAACAGCAAATAAATAAAAATGACTTAACAGCATAACAACCAACTATACCAACAATCAGACAAGGACAGAAAAACACAGACAGAAATCATCAGAAGTCATCATCCTCCATATTGAACCTACTGTAACAATTGTATTTATTTCATTCTTACCACCATTTTATATAAACATGTTCCAGGCTACTTGGAGGATTACATAACATGCTCGCTCCACAGGAAGCCAGACACATCGACAAGCAATGCTAAAAAGAAGAAGGGTACAACAGAATAGCAGAGCAGGAAAGCCCCGATTATGTCCGTCAAAACCATTAAATCATAAAAAATGAAATATTGCTGACCCATTCCTTCACAGTCACTTGGGTCCCTCTTTGTATGGTTTCGTCAATAAAAGTCATAAAAGGGTTCCAGATGGAAAAGAACCCGTTCATGTCTCCTTGGAGAACATGTGTGAGTCTTTCCAATGGCAGCAGTCGTAGGACATTGTGGAGCCAACTCGAGACAGATGGTGTGGTGCTGTCTCGCCACTGGATGGACAATCGTACCATAGAAGACTGAGGATCCTCCTAAGTCGGTTTAATACAGGGGAGGCAGAGTGAAGGCCGAGGTTATTCAATTCTGGACAGAGACAAATTAAATCCACATAAGTGCCAACATGCTGCTTTCACCTTAAACATACGACAGAACAGTCTATCTGCTCCTACTGTATGGGGTAGTTTGTAATTTATGGATCATTTTAAACTTAATTTCTTGGATTGTAACTACTACATATTTTTTTGCTATTTAACATTTTTTTTTTATATTGGTGATCAGTAATTGTAGTTTTAAGATCCCCTTCACATGATTATCTGCTGCTGTGAGAACTCAACTTACTCCAGTTTTCCCGAAGCAGCCCCAAAACCCTTTCCTCTCCTCCCCTCTCCTCTCCTCCCCTCTCCTCTCCTCCCCTCTCCTCCCCTCCCCTCTCCTCCCCTCTCCTCTCCTCCCTCCTCCTCTCTTCTCTCCTCCCTCCCTCCTCTCCTCCTCTCCTCCCTCCTCCTCTCCTCCTCTCCTCCCTCCTCCCCTCCTCCCTCCTCTCCTCTCCTCCTCTCCTCCCCTCTCCTCTCTCCTCCCCTCCTCTTCTCCCCTCCTTTCCCCTCCCCTCCTCTCCTCTCCTCTCTCGACAACAGGGTTCCCCAGAGTTTTACAGCCTCACCTGAAGGAGAAGAAAAAACATGTGCAGCAGGAGGTGGCATTCTGACGCCGTACTCGCCCCCCCGCCCCCGGCCGGCTCCTCACAGTGTGAGGGGAGCGGCGGCTCGATGCCGGGGTCCCGTCAGGTCACTGAAGCTCCTCGTGGAGGAAACAGCTGCTTTTATCTGCAGCCTCTGCGGCGAACAGGCTTTGTGGCTCGGCTCACTTCATTTGATTCAAGGCCAACTTTTAATCGGCTAAAATTCATTCCAATATATTATGTCGTTCTTTCTTTATTGATGCTTCAACCGACTTTTTTAATCAATTCATATACCAGATTAAAGATCTGATGAGCTGGTGAAAAAAAAGGTTGAAAATGAAACCGGAAATGAAGGTTTCCATCGTGAACATCGAGGGCTGCACTTTTCCTAATCAGTCTAAGAATTATCAAAATAATTGCACCAAGAAAAGGAAAACAAATTCCCATCTGAGAAGCCGGATCCAATCGATCAATCGATCAATGAAAGGAATAGTTGCCAGTTGTTATTTTGTTTCCAGACTTATCAATGAATGGACTGATTGTCCAGTATTCATCTGAAGCCCGTGGACCTGCTGTGCTGCAAACTAAGTCAAACTAGTTTTTCCTTTAGCACCATCTCCCCTCCCCACCCCCACGTTGGCACGTGGCCACAGTAGCATGCAGAATGGGGGCCCCCCGGGTGTTCCCCCACTGGGGTGACTGGGGGTGGGGGGTGCAGAGAGAGAGAGAGAGAGAGGAGGGAAGAAAAAAGCGTGTGAAAGAAGGAATTTCTCCTCCCTGATCCCATGAGAGTTAAGCGAGAGATTTGGATATGAACGAGAGATGAGAAGAGGGGGAGGAGAGAAAATCAGGAGGAAGAGTGTTAAAGGTAAATGAGGCGAGCAGAGGGAAGGTAAAGGCCAAACGTGGGATGCATGCGGAGAGATCGGGAGGGAGGAAAGAGAGAGAGAGAGAGAGAGAGAGAGGGAGAGAGGTGGGGATGAAAAAGGGATGTGTGCAGAGATGAAAGTGATAAAAAGAGGGATTCACGAAGGGGGGGGGGGGTAATGAAAGAATGGGGTGAGAGGAAAGATGAGGAGGGGACGAGAATGAGACCAAAAGGGAAGCTGTTGAAAAACAATTATGAGAAAAAAAGAATATTAAAGATAGATGGTGATGGTAAAGATGAACATTGTTCTCTGAGAGAATGTATCATAGCCAGTAGTGTGCCAGTAGGTCTGCTTGGCTAATCTTTACTGTCAGATTACAGTGTAATCCCATGATCACCCTCCCCCCCCCCCACACACACACACACACACACACACTGGACCCCACAGTGTTGAATCCCAATATGAATTGGTGATCCGGAAAATGTACCCGACCCAACAATTTTGACTTGAGAGAGAGAGAGAGAGAGAGCAGAAAAGTGTGGAAAGATAAAACCAGGAGGGGGGTTGGGATGGAAAAAAACAGAACCAGGTTTGGCACCATTCTCTCTCACACACACACATACACACACACACACACAAGTAGCCGAGCCACACGGTTCTGCATGTGTTGAACAGCTGCATACGACCAGCCCATTAGCCGGAGCACACAAACATACAAAGACGCTCGATGGCTCAGTGGGTGCTGCTGCTTCTCTCCCATTGGCCGGCGCGGCCACAAAACAACCGCCCGATTGGCCCGAAGTGACACACGCCGACTGTAAAGGTGCGTTCACACCAAAAGCGAAACTATTTTTTCGCACGACCGAATCCCATGAAAAGTCAACGTACAGACGCGCGTGGCTGCGATAGACGCGATATTTTCCCAGGCGGCGCGTTTGGGGCGACGCGATGTGGGCGACGCGTTTACAGCGGCACAATTTTCGCCCCGAGTTGAAATATTTCAACTTTGAGGCGGTCATCTCGCAACTCGGGCCAATCAGCTCTTGAGTTCCGCTCTCGTAGCGCTGGAAGCGGAAGTCTTCCAGACGTAACAGTAACTTCATCGGTGAAAGTGACCGAGCTGAGTGAGCCTACGGGTGACGTCATGAACCCAAACACGAGGGCGTTAGTGTGTGGGACGTCCACGACAAATATAAAGCAGAACTAGTGGTTAGTTATTCTGGTGGATGAAGGAGATGATAACGGTCTTTACAGAGACGAGACACGGAGATAAGCCCCGCCCCTCGTGCAGCGTCTCGACGCTCATGGTGAGAATACGGTGAATGGTCGAGCGAGTAAACTCACGCGTTTTGGGCGACGTGAAAAATCGCTTCGCTTTTGGTGTGAACGCAGCTTTACAGGGGCAAACAAAAGAGTGTTGGCCGAACATGGATGTTGTTGTGGTACTAAACAAACACACATGCCGCTAACTCACTGTGAGCTGGAACATGTAACGTGCTGAAGAACCGTGTCCTTCGTTGTGGAGTCCTTTGTCTCGTTTGTTTTTGTTCTCAGACAGAAAGCGGGTACTTTCCCCTGGATGTCAGTCTCCCCTTTCTGCAGGTCGGTGTCGATGACTGCGCTTCGATTTTGGATTGATGGGCGTGTCGTTACATTTGCAGGTATTCCGTCATAATTGGACAAATCGAAAAATGTGTTGCTTGGTCCCGCCGTAGTCATGTTGGCGTAATATAATAAGCAACAAAGTAGAAACCTGACAACTTTTCACCCAACAGACTGGTGTTCATTACCCGGATGGAAACAAAAGTACATTTTGACTTTTTTTTTCTTACATAATAAGTTAGCTAACATTCCGTATCGTAAATGTTTCCTTATATTTAAATCCTAATCCCGACCTTTTCCTAAACCTCAAAAAGTGTATTTTGAAGCGTGTGTGCATGTAACTCGCTGAAACTGACCCGTCTGAAGCGGTCATCTCTACAGGGATTAAGCGCAGCGTCATAGTTGGAAGCTTCGGGGCCACTGACCGAGCTGCCGCGTCGGGAGAGACAACGTGTTGTTAAAAACACATGTGCACAACGAAAAATAACTGCACACACAGCTGTTTGTAGCAACACACACTCATAATCCTCAAACACACTTCAATTCAGTTTATTTGTATAGCCCAATTTCACAAATTACAAATTTGTCTCGGAGTGCTTTACAATCTGTACACATAGACATCCCTGGCCCAAAACCTCACATCGGACCAGGAAAAACTCCCAAATAACCCTTCAGGGGGAAAAAAAGGGAAGAAACCTTCAGGAGAGCAACAGAGGAGGACAAACGGAAAGGACAGATGTTGGACCATCGTGGTCGCTCATCTGGATAACAGGTGTGTTCGAATATGGTCTGGGACTTTTTCCGTGCCCCCCCCTCTCTCGTCTATCCACTGTTACCGTTTAAATACAACGAAAAAATGGAAACCTTTTTTGTTCTTAATAAAAGAGAAGGGGGCTGCTGCAGCTTAGGTGGACTCTTCCAGAATTGGCGGGAGAGTAAATGAAAGATGTAGAGAGAGAAAAGATGGAGGCAGTGCACGTGACACGAGACCAAACGCAAACGTAACCCGTCCCTGCAGCTTATGCGACAACAAACGTCTGTTTTCCCCGTAGCATTTGTCTTTTTGACCTGTGTTTCCACAACTAGCAACGAGCTAATCACGCGGGTCGTATAGAGTTGCACTTCCCTGTTTGTGGATCTTGGCAGCTAACAAAGCAAGTGAGGAGAGATGGGAGGGAGAAAAGTGTTTGGATGTCGGATGGCGTAAACTTTTCGGTTGATTTTCAGCCGCAACGTCGGTAAGAAGGCAGGAAGCGACCAGTTGAGTCCGCGACAAAGAAAAGTCACTCGTTATCGTTAGGCCGTTTTCCGTGATGAAGCGTGGATGAGAACAGCCAGCAGTACAGCAGCCAAAGGAATCCTGACTCAAATGTTGAAGGTTGAGCTGCAGTAGCTGCCAAATGTTTATTTCTCCAATACTTTTGGAAAATCTGATGTCATTCCATTCATGTTTAGTCCTAGATATGTTAGCAACAGGGTTCATAGACATGTTGACCAATAGATTTCCAGGACTTTTAACCAAATTTCCATGACCAAACATTTTGTGAAATCTCGGTGTATAGACGAGTATAAACCTTAAATGACACAAATGAATGAGAGACAATAGTTTTATTAAAAGAATTTTTTTTTAAATAAATGTTTATTCTTTTAATCAAACTGTGTATATGAACATATGAATAAAACACATGTCTATGACTTTTCCAAAACTTTTTTTCAAGGACTTTTCCATGCCTGGAAATAACCATTTTAAAGTTCCATGACTTTTCCAGGTTTTCCATGACCGTATGAACCCTGTAGCATGCTAACATGCTATAGGCTAGTAGCCGTGCTAGAAGCCGCGTGAGGCTGTGCGTCGGCACGACGGCACTTTGAACGCCAGCACTCAAATATCGGTGACGGTGTCGATGCTGACGCGTGACGTAGAGCGGGCAACGTCTACACGCGTTCCCGCCTTAGCACGTTGGCTCGCTAACAACCGCTCATTAAAAAGTAGCGCGGAACACGGCGTAGTGCTGTCGAGCTAATGGGCTTCGAGGGCTGAGGAAAATTAAATGGACGTCAGGGAAGAAATCAACTTGATGAGATTGGAATACGTTCAAAATTATGAATCACTGTGTGTGTGTGTTTGTATGTGTGTGTGTGTGTGTGTGCAATGAATCACATGGCTTAGCATCTGTGCATCTGTGGCGACTTAGCAGACAAACAGAGGCATTTCATTTCAATGAGACAGAAACTGTGACATGCTAATAAAAACGCCACGGGCCAAATTCACTCTGAATAAAACTTTCCATTTTCTCTCCCCATCATGTTGTTCTTTCTCTTCCTCGCCTTTCTTTTTTTTTCATTTGGGAGGAGGGAGGCTTCACATTCGCTCCAGTTTTCCCAGCTACTTTCTAAGGATCTGTTCAGACGGAAGGTCACGTGTTCACTGACCATCTTCAACCGTCAGTCTACGCACATTTTAGAGGATTCTGAGCTTCCTGGAAAATACATCTGACCCAGATATCGTCCTTGAAATGGGCAGGGGAGGCGTCAAAGAGGCGTCAAAGAGAGGCCGAAAGGAAAGACTGAAATATTTATGAGTTGGGTGAAGAGGAGGCCTCCTCTGCAGCTTTAAACATTAGTCATTTACTACTGTCGAAGATCAGATGGCACGACTTTAACCAGTAAGCGGATATAATGGTATATAATGGACTACAGAATATAATCAGATGCATCGTATTGAGATGTAATCCCTTTGATCCAAATTATCTATTCGGTTTGAATTTGTGCTAAATCGCAAAACTAGAGAAAGTGAATTCTCACATTCTGGAAGCAGAGAAATGCTCTTTTTAATTTTTGCTTCAAACAAAGTAAAGGTTTTAATTTCCCGCCGCTCGGCTGATCAATTAACAATCAGTATCTATTTTATCTGCTTATCAATTAGTTTCCAGCTAAACACGTGGCGTTCTCAGCCTTGTTCTTTGCACTTTGGAGTTGCATCGCAACCGCAACCACCTGTTGGAACCTGCGGCGTGGCAACAAGGACATGATCCCTCACCGGCTTCCCCCTTTCTAAATGCATTTATAGCAGCAGCCTATGAATAAAAAACATCACAAAAGCTCTAAGCCCGACTGGATTTAGATGACAAAACAATCGTCATGTATACATAAGGGCCAATTGCATAATAGAGAATGAACAGTTTTCACTTCTGAAGCTATCAGCGGCAGCAACAGCTGTGGCTACAAACACACCTGCTGCCGGGCCGCTGCGCCCTAAAGATGCTTCTTTAGGAACGTCCTGCAGCGCTAATGCCGGATGAGGGAGTTCTACAGCAAACATCAGTGTGTCAAGATTAACTTTCCTCTTTTAAAAAGGGGTGAAAGAAAGTTCATATGTGAGAGAGGGCAGACTTTTATGGTGAGTTAAATTACAAAAAAACAGTGAAGAAAAGAATCACATCTGTGGAAAAACTGATTTGGATGATGGACACACACACGGACACACACGGACACACACGGACACACACACAATATATATAAGTGCATGTAGCATAGGTCAAGTACATTATTATGAATCGTTTTTGAAGCTGTGATGCACCAAGCATCTGTCCAACCACTGGATCACACATGTACCACTGAGTATGGACACACACAGAGACACACACACATACCAACACACACACACAGGGGTCCAGACTCAACATCTGTCCTGCCGGCCAGACCCTTCTGGCCTCAGCTCACTGCTTTACTGTCTGAGGCTGCCATGACAGACAAGGTCACGCGGATATTTCTGTCACAGCAGATGGGAATGTCACAGCATGGAGGAGCGTTTCAGGGCAGTTACCTTTTTATGGAGGTCGCGTCAGAGCAAAGGAGTCAGGAACGGATAGAAGTGTGTGTGTTCCAATGCTCTGATCTGAGCTGCAATCATTGGCGTGTCCGTCAACCTAGCTTACAACCCACAGTAACGTAAAGCGCTACGTCCGAGACGAGATGATCAGAGCCCCGTCTTTTCTTATCTTCGCCACCATCTTGGAAGGAGAGTGAGATTCAATTCTTTCTTTTTGTTTGGGAGGCGAGAGACACACCAGGAGGGTTCTCTCCACCGAGTACACTTTGTACAGTTAACTTAGGTAGCTAGTTAGCGGTAGCTAGTTAGCGGTAGTTAGTTAGCGGCAGCTAGCGGCAGTTTTCATCGGTTAGAAATGAGAAGCCTTTGTCTAGCTCTGTCCGACAACGCTGTCTCGGCCATTACTATAAATATTAAGAATTTCAACAGTGAAGGTGCGTTCACACCAAAAGCGGTGCACATTTTTACGCGTGAGTAGATCCCATGCAAAGTCAACGTACGGACGCGAGTGGTTGCGATAGACGCACATTTTTACCGGGTTTGACGCGAATTGCGCGGCACAAAAATTTGCCTCAAGTTGATATATTTTAACTTTGGCTAAAAATGTGCACGACGCAGAGTTGCGAAAGCCAATCAGCGTTGAGACGCTCCGCCGTTGGTGAATCTAACTGCTGCTGCGGCTCCTCTAGTGGCGCTGGAAGCGGCAGTCATTCAGACGCAGTCGGTGAAAGTCACCGAGCTGTTTGAGCCTACGGGTGAGGTTATGTATATAAATATATATATAAACTTGAGATTAATGTTATGAACCCAGACACAAGGGCGTTAGATGTTCCGACGCTTGTGGGATCTCCACAACAAGTATAAAGCAGAACTAGTGGTTATTTGTTCCGTGGTGGATGGCAAAAATAACAACGGTTTCCACGGAGTAAAGCCACGAAGAGAAGCCCCGCCCCCTCTAAGGCGCGCAAATGAAGTGAGTTACGGTGCGTTCACACGCTCGACCGTTCACCGTGTTCACGCCATAAGCGTCGAGACGCTCCGCGAGGGGCGGGGCTTATCTCCGTGTCTCGTCTCCGTAAAGACCGTTATCAACGCTGTAAACGCGTCGCCCACATCGCGTCGCCCCAAACGCGCCGCCCGGAAAAATGTTGCGTCTATCGTTGACTTTTCATGGGATTCGGTCGCGCTAAAAAAATTGCATCGCTTTTGGTGTGAACGCACCTTAAAGCGAAAAAGCCACAAATAGTCAAGCGAGAAACTCACGCAAATTTGGTGTGGACGCAGCATAACTGATGGGAGCGAGCCCTAATTAACTCATTTATTCATCCAATGGCAACAATATTTCTAGGGCAGAGATCAGTTTAGACTCCTATCTGTACTGTAGCATGAACATCAGTACCATCACCGCTACGCTCTCTCACACATAGCAGTGGCCGACTGGTTCTACATTTTTCCAAGGCGCACCTGAAGGGCGCCACGGCTCTGTTTTTAGCAAGAACACCGGCATTCATTCACAATACCTCCGGCGGCGCTAAATGTCTCCTCTGCGGGAGCAAGGCGGAGCATTGCTAAGAGGTTCTCATGCAGAGTACAGGACAACCTTGTCCAGACCATGTTGGCTTAACTTTAACTACATTTGTGTCTGGGGGGAGAAAAGCATAATTTACTGCCTTTATTAGTTGCACAAACATTCATTTGAAGCAGAAAGAACACACACTCAATGTTATGAATTTGGGGCGTGAGAGAAGAGATCCCACAAGGCACAGCGGCTCTCTGCCGCAGCTGTTGAGGAGACACACACACACACCTCTACATGCTAACACACAGCTACACATACATCTAGCGACTGTATTAGTTACACAAATCATCTCACATGACGAGGAGCAGCTGTCTTTCTCTTTTCTCATATCTTCGGGAATCAATGTTCGTGTCTGCACATGGCGATGCTGGTGTGTGTGTGTGTGTCAACTTTTGTCCACTGGTCACAATGCTTGACTTCCACCTTTAACAATCATAACTCTCACACACACACACACACACACACACGCACGCACACACACACACACACGCGCATTCCACTCTGACATGTTCATTCTGAAATGAGCAGCGAAGAGGGGCATACAACAATGTGAATTCCAACACAGTCTGTACCTCTCTGTGCCAGTCTGGTGGTGGTGGTGGTGGTGTGTGTGTGTGTGTATGTGTGTGTGTGTGTGTGTATAAGCCAGTACTGTCGGTGGTTAATGCCACCTCTAGAATCTGCTCACCCAGCTGCCCTTCTCATTTTGCGGGTGGTCTTTATGTATATTTAGACTAAACCATTCACTCCTTTCCTTTCCTTTCATTTCCGGATAGGTATTGTTAATGCTAGTACCAATACCAAGAGTACTTCATTCAATGTATGTCAAATGAATATGTGTGTGTGTGTGTTTTTGTGTCCCACTGGCTCGCTAATCGCCGCCGAGCACTGTTGACGTTAGCGGCGTTAGCTGCTAGCCGCCACCGTGTGTGGGTTGGAGCTGCTGCTGCTGTGAGCCAATCACACGTCACATGAAATAGTGATAAAACCTTTGCAGAGATTGGCTGCAGGCAAAACCGTAGAAATGTTGTTTTCTTCTAGATCCGGGCACAAAAAGGATCAATTACAGGTGTCAGTTTGTCAGTTTCTTGGTCGTGGGTTATTTGGTTGATAACTTCATAGATATTGAGTAGCGACACTCATCCCTTCCTGTCTAGACGTGTCTTTCTTTCCTTTCCCTGACCCCTTTCCCCTCTTTTGCGGTCTCGTCCTTTCCTCCGTTTCCCTCCCTTTTCCTTTTCCCTCATATCGTTTCCTTTCCTTCCTCCCTTCTCCGCACCTCTCCCTTACTCTCCCTGAACTTGAACACTGACCCGTTAAACTATGTGGATGTTATTTTTGGTGCAGTGCATTGTGCAGAGAGAGGGAGAGAGGGCGAGAGAGAGGGAGAGAGAGAGAGAGGCTTGATGTCTGCAATCAGAAAAAAAAGGTGAGGTGTAAATGAGTCTGTTCAGCTACTGTTGCATCACCTTCTTCTCTCTTTCACCCCCTCCTCCACCGGCCTCCGGCTGGGCGATGTGGAGACTAAATCTAATAAACCTCGATATTAGTGGATTCACAAAATGAGCAGATTTTATGAAAATTCTCAGCAATGTGGATATAATGATGAAGGGGGGGGGGAATAATAGTGCAAATGATATCCATTTTACTGACATGCAGCCCTTTAAAACCAGGAAAAGACCATTATACAACATAACCATATCCCGGAAATCTAAGAGGATATCAACTTAATGCTCAGCCTGAAAACATCTCACCCCTCGTTTGGTTTCTTGATCTGCCCTCTCTCTTCCACAATTCCTCTCACCTCAAAGTGAAAATATCCATCCACCTCTTCCTCTCTCCCTCCCCATCTGTTCCCTAGTAATTCAATCGCGGAGGCATTCAGCCGTGGGAAGTGAGTGATACTCTTTTTGGAGGAGAAATGCAGGGAACTCAGCCAGCTCTCTCAAACAGTTCTCGTCAACCTGTTTTCAAAAAAATAAACTCAAATCAAATGATCAATCATTTTTGCTGCCCCTCTCTCCCTCTCGGATACAGATCTCTACAAACGAAGTGTTTGTTTGCAATCAATGCAATAGAATGTGGTTTACATTAGATTATTGATCACATATTAATCTAGATCACGGATTATGCGTCCTTCCATTAATAACTCATGCATTTGTTCTCCCCGTAATCCAATCGTGTTGCACGTATATGATATGAATGCACCTCGCTTCTGTCACTGGGGCGTCGAGTTGCAGACGCAGCCCAGTTCACCGACGTGAAGACTCCGGCTGATGTGGGGGGGCATGAGAGAGAGACTGGGGGGGGGGGGGGGGGGGTCGGTATCCAGAATGATCTCTGGGCATCTTCCTCTCTCTCTCTCTCTCTCTTGGCTTCCAAGAAAAAAGGAAAGAGGAAAGGAACGTGCGTGTCATTCTCTCTCGCGGCAGTGCGAAAGTCGCGCCAGAGGGTCGAATCCCAAATCGTTTCACTGATGTAACACGCACAGGCACACACACACACACACACAAACATGCACACACACACACGCACACACACAGCCTTTTTAACGACACACAATAAACAACCGTCGATACAGATTACACCGGCCCGCTTTGACACGCAGGCAACGAAGCAGCCAACAAACACAGACCTCGGGTCACACTCAAGGTCTGCTCCGTGCGCACACACACACACACAAACACACACATGCCATGTGTTGAGGCATGGGGGCGACAGCAAACTGATGATGACTCTCCAGATGGTGCTAGATGTGTGTTTGTGTGTGTGTGTGATGCAGGTGAATATGTGCAGAGCAGACTGTAACTCTGGCGTGAGAAGTAAACGAGTTGCAGCAGGGCACAGCCCCACACACACACACACACACACACACACACTCTAAACCCTACTTTACCTTCTCCGTCACGTACATATACACTTCTGTGCACACACACAGACACACAGCGGTCCCTTGAGCTCTGTGTTTTATGCCCGATGGCTAACCGGTGTGTGTTAACTTCGTCCGAGCGTCACACTTCCCTGCTGTTGGTCTGGGACTCGTCTCCAGCCCCGTCATTCCTGCTTCTATTGGACGCCGTAATAAGAAATAAGTAATAAGAAATGTGAAAATGTACAATAAAATATGAGGATTAACATATAATTGTTAAGAATATTCAGAAAAGTGAATTGGAAGGTGAAAAAAAATCAAACAATCCTGAACAAATAAAAGCAATTCTCAAAGTCGTGTCCATATATCTTACAATAAGTCTGTAACCTAGAGATAAACGCGGTTATGTTCACATATGGTACGATAAGTCAATAACGTAAGAATTAGGGCTGTCAATCGATTAAAAAAAATTAACTAATTAATCGCACATTTTGAAAATCATTAATCGCGATTAAAAGGTTTTTTTTCTTCTAAAGACTAAATCTTCTAAATGAACGAGTAATCCCTTTGTATTCTTTTTTAAAGACCAAACTTCACACAGAGCTGTGTTTTCAAAGAGGCTCCTACCTATAAAGTGCCAGCGAGGTATTTAATATCGTGGATGATAAATTGTTTCTTCAGTGAAACATCCAGATTAGTAAAAAAAAAGAAGTATATTGAGACCCCATTGGTCCTGTCATCTTTAACACTGAACAGCAGAACCAGTGGCCTTGGTAACTGACTGACATTCACATATGTCACGTTAACCCTCTGGAGGCTGGGGGCATTTTATACATTTTACAAAAAAATGTAAATTCACCTTTTAAAGACTTTTGCATATTACACATCCCCATGTGTTATACATCAAACATTCCAGAACAATCTCAGCTCTATATATTGAGGCGCATTGTCCTCGCGCCGTGTTCTCTGCTTCTCTGACTGACAGGCTGCTAATGAGCCTTACATGTTTGGTGGGAGGTCCTTGTGATTTACTGAGTGTTCATTGGTTGTTTTTTCGCTAAATGTTGACAGACAAACGGATTGACCAATCACGTTGAAGGTTTCGTGTGACGAGTTCTTTCCGCGCCGCGTCACCCAACCCGTCGCCCCTCTGTTCCTCTGTGTATTAGGGGGGGAGACGGGAGGAAGGAGCGGAGGAGGAAATCCGACTGATTTCGCGGAGAAATAATTGTTTTAAAAACGGAAACAGTGTCAAACCGCACTGCCGCGGTTTGACACTGGATTAATAAAGTCTATTTTTTTTAAAATGTAAAAAATAAAATAAAATAAAAAATTGCGTTAATTGCGTTAAAAATATTTTAGTGCGTTATCACGGCCACATTAATCGCATAGATTAACGCGTTAACGCTGACAGCCCTAGTAAGAATGATTGAGGTCATGTCCATATATTGTACAATAAGTCTATAACGTAGAAATTATGGAGATCATGTTCACATATCGTACGATAAGTAAGTTAATAATGTAAAGATGATTGAGGTCATGTCCATATATCGTACAATAAGTCCATAACCTAGAGATAATCGCGGTCATGTCCATATATCGTACGATAAGTCAATAACGTAAGAAAGATTGAGGTCATGTCCATATATCGTACGATAAGTCAATAAACGTAACAATGATCAAAGTCATGTCCATATATCTTACAATAAGTCGATAATGTAGAAATGATCGCGGTCATGTTCACATATCGTACGATAAGTCAATAACGTAAGAAAGATTGAGGTCATGTCCATATATCGTACGATAAGTCAATAACGTAAGAAAGATTGAGGTCATGTCCATATATCATACGATAAGTCAATAAACGTAACAATGATCAAAGTCATGTCCATATATCGTACAATAAGTCCATAATGTAGAAATGATCGCGGTCATGTTCACATATCGTACAATAAGTCAATAACGTAAGAAAGATTGAGGTCATGTCCATATATCATACGATAAGTCAATAAACGTAACAATGATCAAAGTCATGTCCATATATCGTACAATAAGTCCATAATGTAGAAATGATCGCGGTCATGTTCACATATCGTACGATAAGTCAATAACGAAAGAAAGATTGAGGTCATGTCCATATATCGTACGATAAGTCAATAACGTAAGAAAGATTGAGGTCATGTCCATATATCATACGATAAGTCAATAAACGTAACAATGATCAAAGTCATGTCCATATATCGTACAATAAGTTCATAATGTAGAAATGATCGCGGTCATGTTCACATATCGTACAATAAGTCGATAAAAAGGAAAAAATGTCAACCTCATCCATATCTTTGAAGTCGATAAAGTATATTATTACAGACATGTTTGTGACAGATAGTGGAGTAGAAGTATAAAAGGAGAGAAAGTGAACTTTAAAGCACCTCAATAACACCGACATGAATGGACGAAGCTTTTTCCACCGCCGCCCTCGTGTTTCCAAATATTGCCGACGCCATCTGGTTGAACCGGCACCTGTCTCTACAATGGAGCCCGAAATCCATTGAGGGGTTATTCCACTACAGCAGCAAGGCGTAACATGCTGTATGCAACAGTAACGACGTATGGATTATAATAAAGTAAGCAGCCAGTGTCCACAGCCAGAGAGGGCCCTTCAAAGTGCCCTTCACTGGAGCCTAAAAGTTGCTTTATAATGTGCTCATGCACAAAATGTATTCCCACAGCAGACACTATTATTAGGCACCGCCCAAATGATGCTGGACCCCACCGACTATTTATTTATTGTTTTCCTCGAGGCGGTAGGCGTGTCTTGTCTTTGTCCCGAGACAGTCTGCAGACTACCTTTAATCCGAGGGGGTTTCCTGTATTGGGCTCCACTGTTTCGCCGCCTGCCGGCAAAGCAGCGCACCCCGCTGCTTCCTGCAAACCGTTTGGAGGCCATGTGCTGCACTTCAAACAAACACACACACACACACACACGCACATACACACAGAGTCCTGCAGAGTGAACTGTGACATCTGGGGTGTAAGCGGCGCGCACAACTTTGCTTACGTACACAACAAAAGTGATTCGTATTCTCCATTTCCCACATTATATCAGAGTCAATGACCCTCTGGAAATGTAAAGCACGCAAAATCAATTGCCTAGAAGTCATAAAATATATTTTTCATCCTCCCATCTGGGATGATTTATTCATTCTCCTTCTGTGTTTAGACGTGTCGCAACCGTTTCAAGCTGCAGTTGGTAACTTTAATCAAGAATAGCTGTCTGTCCTATTTGCTCAACGGTGATATCCTGGCAGTATGAGACAGATAATCTGTGACCCCAATAACATGTATCAGCTTCCTCTGCCTCCTTTTAGGGATCCGAGTGGCATTTGCGAGGTTCCACCGCGGCTGAAGACAAACGGCCAATCAGAGCCGAGAAGCCTCTTCACGCACCTGTCAATCACCTCATGAGACTTCAGGTAAGAACTGTCTATTACTGCATTTCAGAAACATATGTTAATGCACCGTTTGGCTGTCAAATTAGAATGTTTGTGATAGAAAGCTAAGAGATTTCTCTGTCCTCTGATTGGTTTTTTTTTTTCATTCGGCCACTGTGGAATATTGCAAACACCAAAAGGGAGACAGAGGGAAATAATAATATTGTTTTGGCCCCCACAGATTGTCCGTTTTATATGCTACCGTCAGGATATAATCACCGTTTGCGCAAATACGACAAAATAAAAGAACACATTATTTTAATTAAAGTTACCCGCTCCCACTTTAATTCTTCTTCTTAGTACTTTTTTTTTGGCCCGACCAGGGAATCCTTTGGACACGCATCCAGTCTTTTTATGGGAATATATATAAAAGACTCAATTACAGGCCCTTCACAGGTGTGTCTAATTAGCCGAGATGATTGAAAACACTTGTGTGTGGGTGAGCGGGGGCTTTAAAACCAGAAGTTAGACGTGGACAGTTTTCAGACTCGATGTTACTCAGTGACACAGATTTTTTTCTTTTTTTATTACATGTTGCCAATGTTTCCGGGTCCATTATCTGTCATCACCCCCTCTCCCCCAAACCGCGGCCCCGGGACACTCTTCATTTAAATGAGGCCCATTTGTTTTCCAGGTCAGACGCTGTAAAAAAAATAAAACCTGCCCGACTGGAACCTTCCCGCCGACAGACCTTTTCTCCACATGCAGCCATCCCGACATGAACGCAGGTGACAGGGGTTCGAGTCCGGGGGCGATAGCACATTTTCATTCATCTAATTAAACCCATAATTACAAGCGTTTTCATGTCGGATGCCTGTCTGTCGACCAGCCAGTTATCTATCAGTGGATGTATCAGAGTGGCTGCCAACCACACAGAGTATTCTATCTGCACCTCCTCCTCCTCCTCCTCCCACCTCCCTTCTTTCTCTCCATCTCTGGCGTCACTCTATTGCCCACACATTAGATTGTGTGCTGTGGAAGTGAAACACGGTTCAACGTTGCCGTGCGTTGCCTGCAGAAGATAAACAATTAAAGGGAGCTGCCCCCCCCTTACACACACGCACACACACACACACACACACATACACATACACACAGGTTCCCGAGGAGACCAGAGCTCTCATCGCCCACTTCGCTCCGCCATTGAACTCGATGTTTGAACCCTGACAAATCCAAGGCCACTGGCGTCGTCTATCACTGGTGAGACAGGGTCACACATCCACCCCCCCCCCCAAAATAACACCACTCTCCCTCCCTCCCTCCCTCTCTCCCTCTCTCCCTCTCTGCTGCAGTGCACACAGACAGGGGTCTCAGGACGAGCTGTCCGTCTTCAGTCACACCACTGATCTCCTCTGGTGCACCTCGATACACAGCCTATTCCTCTCTCCATCTCGCTCTCTCAAATCACACGCACACACCCACACACACACACACACACACACACATCAAATTCCTTATCACTATCATCATATTAGGCCGATAAGCAAACAGCCAGCAAAGACGTGTGAGAAATACCTAAATACCTGGTTTAAAAAAGCATGGGGGTGGGGGGGGGGGAATCATGTCATGTTTTATTTAAATGTGTTATAATGATATATGACACTACCGCTGTGACAGATCAGATCACTCCGCCTTACTTGCTTTCCCTGGCCGGGGCCTTTGCAGCAGCTTCTGCACGGTGAGCAGGTCCTCGGTCTTCACCGCCTGCAGCAGCTCCTGGTCCTTCCCCATCTTCCGCTCGGAGGCCGCTCTTACTCCCGCAGCATCCTCCAAAAACACGGCGGCAGCCTCAGCCTCAGCGCGCGCAGGGTTGCGTCTGCCGCGGCCGCAACGGACAGCCTCCCTCCTCCTTCTTCTCCTCCTCCTTCTTCTCCCCCCAACTTCCCCTCGCACCCCTGGTTCCCTGACTTTCGACGAGACCCCCGCTAGAGCTCTGGCATGTGATGGGGCGACAGAGAGAGAGAGAGAACGAGAGAGCGGGAGGGAGGGGGGGGAGGCAGGGGAGGATAGTCCGGGTGGGAATGGAGGGATGCTCTCGGGTTCTCCCTCCCCTGCTCAGTGCACCGCCGCTGGTTCTGGGCACCGGACCGAGAGGCTACCGGGCCGGGCTAGAATCCAGTATCAGCGCGCAGGCGTCGCTGCGTAGTATTCAAAAGGTAAAGGATGAAGGGTTCCCCCGTTTCCACGGTTGGCTCGCGCTCCTCATCTGTGGTCGCGGCTGGAGGCTGATCGGTCTCCCGTTGCAGCGGCGCTCCGAGAGAAAAAACACAACGATTCACCGAATATGGAGGCAGCGGCCGAGGAGACGTGAACGAATAAAGAAAAAAGAATCAAATGAAACAACCGGGCCGATGTAGCGAGCGGCCTCGGGAGCTCACGAGCGAGAGGAGGCGCATCAAAAGGATTGTGCGTTTTAAAAGGCGGGCGCGCGCGGGCTCCGCTCCGCCCGCCGTCCTGCCGCCGCTCTCGTGAGCTCTGCGTCGTAAACACAAACCACGGCCGCCGCTGCTGCTGCAGCCATCGCTCCGCGTGCGCTCGGGCTCTGTATTTGGTAATGTTTTTTCTCCGTGTGGGGGGGGGCAGGGGTAGTGAGGGGCGGGGGTTGCGGGGGCACGTGCACGCGTCCGCGGGCTCTACAGCTGGCCCAGCTCTTACGGCTAAACGGCTCGTGCTGCAACTCGGGGGCGGAACAGGAGCGCGGTGCTCTCCCGCCTTCTCCTTTTTTTTTCTTCTTCTTCTTCTCTCTCTCTCTCTCTCTCTGTTTATCTCTCTCTCTCTTTAAAGAGGAGCTGCAGCGATGATTTAAGCCGCCAATGAATCAATAGTTGTGTTGTGCTGTATTTAGCTTAATGTAGATCCTAGTGATGTCAGAGAGAACTGCCACCCTCAATTGAGATGTTAATCATTTTATTAAATATATATATATATATATTTGCCAAAGAATGCTATCGTTAAACAGTTAAACTAACTAACTATATATAGTTAACTATATATATATATATACATATATATATATATATATATATATATATATATATATATATAGGAAAGACATTATGCATTATCGTTCCCACAGGAACTTATATCTCTGATGGCCGACCTCTCACTCTGCAGAAAAGAACGTCAGCCAACAAATCAGTGCAAAACAAATTGCTTCTAAGTCAATATTGATAAGCTTGAAGGGTGGACATCTCGGATCAACGTATATCACACTGCTTTTAAACGTTCACTGCACCTGACACTGTTGTTAAGGCTACTATTGGAAAGGAATGCAAGTAAAAACTCTGAATCAGGTTATTGTCATGAAATGATCATTTCCCAGTCTTTAAGGTTCTTGTCACGTGTCCCCTTCTGTCACAATACCGCCGCTGTTATAGTTATATTTCCCATTATGTGTCTGTAATTATTGCATTTAAATTGAGAGTTAAAACATTTTTGAGGGTTCATGTATTCTGTTTTTTGCCGAGAGTTCAATGTTTTAGATCATGACTGCACGATATATATAAAGCTATAAAGACTTCGGCCTATTCTGCATAAGCTCCATATTATATGTAATATCAGAGGGCACTAGCTAGGATATTTAATACCTTGTTTTTGTGTCTCTCCACAAACTTGTATATGATAATTAGAGAAAGAAACCGTGATTTTGAACCC
Organism: Pseudoliparis swirei; assembly: GCF_029220125.1. Taxonomy (NCBI): domain Eukaryota; kingdom Metazoa; phylum Chordata; class Actinopteri; order Perciformes; family Liparidae; genus Pseudoliparis; species Pseudoliparis swirei. The sequence goes on along the minus strand of NC_079410.1, from coordinate 20,015,522 downwards.
ATGAATATCTAACGTGTCTTAATTCTTTCTCTGTACATCCTCCTCCAGATTTGTTAAACTCCACTCTCTTTGTGTGCGCGTGTGTGCGTGGGCAGTGTGGTCGGATGCTGCTCTCTGCCTCCTCCACATATCCAGGGAGTTATGTAAGAATATACTGAAGAGTAGGCCGTATGGCATGAGAGTGTATTTATAATCCGGTCTCTCCCGTTAATGCAAGAGCAGCTCACTGAACTCTTGATGTCAATGCTACAGTTTGGAGAGTTTACCTGCACACCACCCTCTTTCTGAGAGCTTGATTAATGTACCTATTTCTGGAGTGATTCGTCCTCCCGACTGCAATGTTGACATCTAAGCAATAAGGTGTTCAAATAGTCGTTTGGTGATGCAGTTATAGAAAGTATTCATACATCAGACATAAACCCATGTTCATTTGAAACACTTGCGAATCCCTTTATTTGACAATATATTACCTTTATTTATCCAGGTAAAGTCAATTGAGAACCAATTCTCATGAGCTGAGGTGGTGATGCTGTGCGTGAAATGCGCACTGCCCTCAAGTGGCCCGTCACAAAGCATGCACCTCTGCGGAGGGTGTTCAGTCCTTCATTCCGTGTCCTTGAATGCTTGAATCACTGCGAGACTAAGCCATGATACAAGGTAAGAAAACAAATATAGTGGTTTAATTATGCCTTGTGTATGGTTATACCACATTTGACTTGAGTAGAGTATTACAGTCACCACATCGGCATTAAAAGGATTGTAGAAAATAAAGGGACAATACACTTAGGTTTGAGGTTGAGTTCATAACCGTCGGAAATTACGGAAACAAATAAACCTCCACGTGACAGTGGATGTGTTGGTCGTTTAGATCAGGGGTCCCCAAACCCCGGGCCGCGGCCCGGTACCGGTCCGCGGCTTGGTTGGAACCGGGCCGCGGAAAAAAAGTGAATAAATAAAGTTTAAATTTTTTTTTTTTAATCAGTCGGAAAAATATTTTATTTTGAAAAAGGACCGGATCCACCCGTGTGTACGTCTGAGCCGCGTTCAGGAGTCTTAAAGTTCGGGTTTATCGCTGCAGGCGAGTCTCACGCGCCAAACCCTCTGCTGGCGGCACAGTGACAAAGAATCTTCAAACAGATTCAACCTGCTCAATGAATTCTGTCACTTCAGGGAAATGACAACTGTTTTCAAGTTGGCCGATAAAGTCGCTGCTGCAGGGCGAGTGAACGGCGGAACATTCTACATGTTTCAGACGTTGACCGGGTGGAAGAGGCTTTTAAAAGAGTTTGAGCGGTACTCCAACCACAAAAGACCCAACTGCAAAAGAATAGACCTGCAACCCATTTGTAAACAAACCCACCCGGTGAATCGAGCCCGTCCGAGCAAGAAAAAAATGTGCTGGAGATGCAAATGACGGTGGCCTGAAGGGACATTTCACACAACAACTCTGCCGGTGTTCTAATGACAGCGACCAGAACTCGGTGAGGAGCAGCGGACCAAACACAGGTCTGTGTCGCCGTCTCCATTAGCGGCTCGTTGCAGGTAAACAAGCGCACGGCTCACACTAATTCGGCGTAATGATGAGTTGTAGTTTTGGCACTTTATGCCCTTCGTATAATTGTATGACGTCATATGTATTACGTCATTTATATTGCCGGTCCGTGGAAATTATTTCTGACACGGAACCGGTCCGTGACTCAAAAAGGTTGGGGACCACTGGTTTAGATGTTGATTCAACTTCTATAGGGGGGAAATGTACACAACATTAACAAACAAAAACAATAATACAACAATTAAAATAAACGGATGTCCTTGGGCCTCGCGGAAATCTGAGCTGGTAACCATGAATCGCTCTCTGTGAAATATAGTTTAAGTAGATTTTATAGAATTTACGGGTTTACGTAGAGCATTTGAATGCGTCTCAATATCGCCCATTTGCCATGTTCCTGCCTGTGATTGGCCGGCTGGAAAACCCGTCAAACGATCGCGAGCAGTCGGACTGAGGGGAACAGGTAGAAAGGAGCTGGATACTTTGTATATTCAAATACTGTTGGTTGCAGATTGTAACCGGACCCAACACGCAAACTGGTGAGTAGTATTGCGCTTCGTTTCTTTTATCAGGCGTTATTCTAGTTCTCTCCCTGTTACACGGACCGACTTGCTCTCTGAAGCGAGACAAATCAATGCGCGCATTCTAGAGCTTTGCTCAGGCGAGATTATTCCTCGCGAGCTATCGCGACTTGATGTTACCGTTAGCTCACGTTATCTCACGGCGTTACAAGCCAAACATGACACACTAAGCGGCGTCACTTAATAAAATAAAACAACAACTACTTAGGATATAGGTTATATGCTTAGGTTACACATTGCAGCTACAACTGCAGCACGCGGGTTACCCTCCTCACACTGGTCCTCGAACAGCCCATGGCAACACACACATCCTGGGTTGTCCGGCTAGCTTAGCAACACGAGGAAGCTAATGTCGTGACTGTGATGAGAGTTGGAAAGAAGGATTTTTACAGTTACACACATTCTTTAATATAATATAATGCCCCCTTCCTACTACAATTATTAGTTATATTCAGGTTGCACATGGTTACAGTGCATCTGTCTTTTGTTTGCTCTGTTATTGTTCCACTAACTCCCTGAGGTGGATGAACAAGCACTCCAACCGTCCCCTCCTGCAGGAGCCTGATCACTGAGCTCTTAAATCCCTCAAAGTTAAAGTCTAAACTAAAACAGTAAGTTAAGCATTAGAGAAGCAGTGTGCGTGAACAGGGACGTTTGTGAGGGATTGAAAGTAGAAGTGGATAATGTTGTTGAAGATGAAAGTTCACTGAACTGGAATGTCAATCCAAACGTAGAATCCCTTAGCTATCGGTTCTTTCTTTAGTGTGTGTGTGTGTGGTGTGTGTGTCAAGACAAAGCTCTCATTCAGTCTAAAAGTCCTTGCTGTATGCAGTAATTTCATGAAGAAGTCACATGAGTCCCTTTCTGAGGTTCTTTGATTTGACTCTAATAAAAAAACACAATGCCTCAGATTTGTGGTGTGAGGAAACAAAAAGGTATTTCATTATTAATTATACTTGTATCTGTAAACGCTGCTTTTTTACAGAGGAAAAAACCCAAACAGCCTCAAGCACTAATGGAGACACCTTTCCTGTTCCTCCTCTTCCCCCGCCTCCTCCTCCTCCTCCTTCTCATTCTCCTCGAGAGTTGACACATTGATAGAAAAAAGTGAATCCCTTCCCATTTCTGCACTGCAGGAAGGGCTCAGCGCAGCGTGGGTGCCCAGGGATCCACTGCCTGAGCGCACGGAGGGCCGCGGCCGAGGCCCCGGAGACATGAACCACACCAAGGACAGCCTGGTCATCTTCACCGGCAACTCCCACCCCGCCAGCCGCGAGCTGGCCAAGAGGATTTCAGAGTGAGTAAGAGATGCACACGCACGCATACATTTTAGTTGCCTTTAAAAAAAGTGCGAAGAAGTTAGTGTCACATTTATGTCGCTACTGCTAATATCCAACAAATAATCTGCAAAAAGCATACACAGACTACCAGCATATGGTCAGTATTATGAGTCTCAGCAGTTTGATTTTATATTTAGCAAATTATTGCCCTTGTAGTTGTCTTTATTTACATTTTTTTATTTTGACCCAGTCATGGCAGTGAACATCTGCTCCCCATTTATTTGAAGCTTTTGGCCAAGTATTGCACATTTTAAAGGCAAAAAAACAACTAAATAATTTACAAAATAAGAGCGTTAAATAACAATAAAAATGCTGTAACAAAGTAGCTTAATGTTTTATACTACACAGTGCTCAACCCAGAACTAAAATATATTCAATAAAAAAATATAAGCAGTTACAATCTCAAGGTGTGTTTGTTTTGTTCTAAATGTAGAACAGACGTTAAGTCTTTGAGCCGAGAATTGAGGGATAAGTGACCCCAAAACTTCTGCACATTTGACACCGAGGTGAAATATATCGTTCCCACCAAAGAAGAGTGAGATGTTGTCTTCAACAGTCGTATAGCAGACGGCCTGGGTGTTGTCCAAATTGTCCCTGCAGCCAAAAGATTAGGAATGCAATAAGAATCATGGCTGAACTCCCTCCCCCTCCTGCAGAGAAATTACAATTGTTGTTGCCAGAAGTTGCAACAGCGTCCGTATTTCATCGCGTTATGTGTAAACAGACCAATCGTCAAAAGTGCAAAAAACGCACCTTGAATTCCCTCCCGGACTCCAAGGTGCATGTTTAGAGAACAAACAGAGGAGATTGGGAACAGACACGGAATTCCAGTCTCTGTGTGAGACGGACGGGAAATGAAACGCAGCATGTGATCCACAAATGTACTTCTTGTGTATTTTGAGATAATAATAAGCTGCTTTCTCTCAGTACTCATTAAATACTGTACAAATGTAAACATGCAAGTGTCCTCTGACTGTTGACTCTCTCTCAGGCGGTTAGGGGTGGAGCTTGGCAAGGTGCAGGTGTACCAGGAGACGAACCGAGGTAAGGACGGGCTTCCCGTGCATGTGTAGGTGTTGACCTATTGCTAATTTAATTTTGAAGTATTATCAGCCACTTTTGCATTTCTGCTTCACAACAAGCTCAACAACCCCTTTCTAATAATGAATGAAGATGACTACTTCTCTCTTGATTTATTCCCTCAGTTAATAATAATAATTCAGACTTCTATAGCGCTTTTCTAAATACTCAAAGACGCTTTACAGGGAACAAGAGACAAACGGAACAAAACAAAAAGAATTGGGAGAAGGTAAAACAAATAAAACTAAACGGACCAGACGGAGCGGCGTTAAACTTGCCAGCGTCGCCCTGTCGAGTAAACATTGGAAACACAAGTTTATGGTCTCTAGTTTCAAGTCTTCAATCCAGCATGATGTTGATTTCGTAAATTATGATCCATTTAGAGTTAAATTGACCATAAACTGGGTTCGCTTGAAGGCGGGGCTTATTACCTAGATGACACACACACACACACACACAGAGTCCCACCAAACTAAACTCGACCCAAAGTCAACATTAGTGTGTTTGTGACTGGCAGCAAAGGAAGATGGGCTGATTGACGGAGCTCAGGCAGGTTAAATGTTTCCCTGAAGAGGAAGGACTAGTTATGTAAATGAGGTGAGACTTCCAAGTCCTCCAAAGTTTTACTGCGCATTATATATTCATTTTGTGGTAACACCTCTTTAGTAAAATGTCCCTCTGACTTTCTTTTGGGTTGGTTTGTGTTGGGCTCTATTATTCTTATTAATAAAAAGTTTTTTTGCATTTGATTTTTATTTGTCTAAACAGGGAGAAGTCCTTTTTTGTAACATTGTATGTAAGAAGTTCACAAACTGGACTTTTGTTCCCACAATGCCCGGTTTGTTTTGAGTATTGGACCCAGCTGGTCTCCCAACAATCAGGAGCGCTTTCCAAACATTCGCCACCTGCACTGGTTTCTATCGCCGAGGCCCGTTGGACAGAACCCAAGGCGAAATGTTCAGAGAGGTAGATTACATATCTCGGGAGTCTGATATCGGCTTGATGCTGAGGAAAGAGGAGTGTGTGTGTGTGTGTGTTTGTGCGGTAGAATATTAGCGTTAATGAATGTTAATATGTGAACATTCTGCTTCTTGGCTCCCAAACTGCTCGTCCCATTAGCCGTCAGCTCTGGTTTCCTCTGTGTCTGCATAGGAAGCATTTTGTTTCCTAATCTCTTTTCAATGGGAGGCACATTTTTGGAATGCTGCTATCAACACAGGGTGAGGGGGTGGGTAGGTGGCGGGGGGGGGGGGGAGGCACAAAGTGTTCAGATGGGCCTCTAATGAAGCGGGGGGGGGTGCTCCCATACGAGGCAGGAGCGTGTTTTGCTTTCTCGCTGCTCCTGTCGCTCTCACGCCCCCACCCCACCTGTTTGTGTTCCCATAGAAACGCGGGTGCAGGTCCAAGAGTCTGTGCGGGGCAAAGATGTCTTTGTGATCCAGACAGTGTCCAAGTAAGAAAGGACACACACGCACAGACACAGACACGCACGCACACACACGCACACACACACACACGTATGCTTGCAGTTTCTTTTCCCGCCTGAAACGTGTCCACCTCACACCGCTCTCTCTCTCTCTCTCTCGGCCTCGTCCCCTCAGGGATGTGAACACCACCATCATGGAGATGCTGATCCTGGTGTACGCGTGCAGGACGTCCTGCGCCAGGAGCATCACCGGCGTCCTCCCTTACTTCCCCTACAGCAAGCAGTGCAAGATGAGGAAGAGGGGCTCCATCGTCTCGAAGCTCATCGCCTCCATGATGTGTAAAGCTGGTAGGTGGGTGGATGGGGGGGGGAGGCTTTTAACAGCACACCATGGGGGGGGGGGGATGGGAGTCAGAAACCAGGGTAAAGTAGGTTAACATGATTACGAGCATGATCCCGTGAGTCCATCTTTGCACACGTTGTTGTTGTTGTGAAAAGGTGCGAGCGCCATCGAACTGACTGTTTTGTGTAGGACTCACCCACCTGATCACGATGGACCTCCATCAGAAGGAGATCCAAGGCTTCTTCAACATCCCAGTGGACAATCTGAGAGCCTCTCCCTTCCTGCTGCAGTACATACAGGAAGAGGTAGACACGCAGGTTACACACACACACACACACACACACACACAACATGACTTGTGCGTATTAAATAGATGGTCGTTTGCTTCTTAGACGGGAAACGAGAGGTGGGCGTAGTCCCAGTGACATGATGGTTTTGAATAGGGATGCACCGATCTGATCGGCGCCGATCCATATCGGCCGATATTCCCATTATCGGTTTTGATCGGCGTTCTCAAAACGGCCGATCAAAACGGCCGATCAGATGACGTAACCTCTAAGAGAAAAACTATCAGAGACGTTTCAATCGCAGCGCACCGCAACGGAGACGATGCGCCCGGCGAGGGCCTCAGAGGTCAATGAGGGGATCCTCACCACCGAGCGGCGTCCCCGTCCCCCGAGTTGAATCTCTGGGTCGACTCAGCCGACTCTCACATGTCTGAGCCCCTAGAGACTGATGCTCACGGTAAATGCATTCGATCGGGAGCGCGTGAGGGTTTTGATGAAGTTAGCGGAAGGATTTAAGTGACAACATCCGGTTTTGCAAAGTTAGTTGCAAGAACCACGTGAAACAACATCCGTTTTTCAAAATAAGATGTCGACAAATCATACACTAACATATACAAGTAAACAATGAACTGATTTTGTATCTTTAGAGATCGTTTCTGAGATTTAGCTTAAATTATGCTAACATTAAAACATTTTTACTGTACCAAGGAAGATTTATAAAAATAAGTCAGACTTTTGTATGTTAAGAAAAGTCCTGTAAATAGATTTCCCCAAGAGTTCCAGGAAATGAATAATGCAGATGTGTTCCATACATATCTGAAATCCCCTACAATAGCAATCAAACAATTTTAATGTATCAATTAGGACATTTTTCAAAGTAAAAGTCCTAAATGTTTAAAGAAATCTGTAATTTCTTTAATGTTTGAGGTGCTTTATATATGTATTGCCTCATAGTCCTAGGCAATAATGCTACACAATAAATAGAATGCTTCGATCAACACCGTGATCGGTGATCGGTATTATCAGATCGGCAGATACTGATTTCAGTGATCGGTGATCGGCACCAAAAACCTGATCGGTGCATCTCTAGTTTTGAAGCCCTATAAGACGTATATAAGACATGCATAATAAAGACATGCCCTAAAGCATACTCTACTTTATGATCTATTTGACTCTGAATGACCGTCATACTGAAACCAGGGATTGAGACCATAAACTCGTGTTTACAATGTTTACCGAGGGAATAAATCAAGGTAATAATTCAAAAATAAATTCCAGTGGCATTTGCGATGCTTTTCAACGGTGGGCGATTTAGGAGGGGAGACACAATCAGGCTTCTCATCTCCAGCAGACAATTTTGCATCCGTACCAGTGCACGAGGACAAGATACAAGGGAACTAGAACGGGCACTCGGTAGAGCGCATACCTTCGCATATCACAAGATTGGGCATTGAATTATGAACATTTTGGCATTAGTTGCATGCCAATTGGATATAAATTGACCGCGCTATGGTAAAAAGAAGATGTTGACCTTTTCATGACTTTGACCCGATCGATCCCAAAATCTAATCAAATGGTCCCCGGATAATAACCAATCATCCCACCAAATTTCATGCGATTCGGTTTAAAACTTTTTTACTTATGCGAATAACACGCATACAAATAAATAAATAAATACACGCCGATCAAAACATTCCCTTCCGCATTTTCAATGCGAAGGGAATAAAGAAACGGACCCTTAAAAGAACCGTCAGTCGTATGAAAATGTGACATTAAACATGTGTCCTTTAATCCTTTTATTTCCCTCCAGATCCCCGACTATAGAAACGCTGTGATTGTGGCCAAATCCCCCGCCTCTGCCAAAAGGTACAGTCGGCCATGTCCTTCATCCCCGAGCTGCACCTCCTCCGTCACACAGGAACCAAGAAGTTCACCTGCTCCATAATTGCCTTTATGTAGCGGCACATAGTGTATTCTTTATATAACCACTGGGGGGCGGCAACGTCAGGAACCTTCACACTTGCGAGTTGTACTTTATCTACAATGTTTTGCACGGTTGCCCTGGTTACGGATGTGTCCTCTGCATCAGGGCGCAGTCGTTTGCCGAGCGGCTCCGTCTGGGCTTGGCGGTGATCCACGGCGAAGCTCAGGACCCCGAGTCGGACCAGGTAGACGGGCGACACTCCCCCCCCACCGTCAAGACCAGCAGAGCCATCCACCCCAGCATGGACATGCCACGTAACACACACACACACACACACACACACACACACACACACCCTGTAACCGCCATGCAACAGAATAGGTTTTTAGGTCAACTTTTCTCTTTGTGGGTTGGTCTCCAGTGTTGATCCCCAAAGAGAAGCCTCCCATCACCGTGGTCGGAGACGTAGGAGGACGCATCGCCATCATAGTGGTGAGGCGTGTGTTTGGATACAAAGTGTGGGAAAGAAAAGAGAGGAGGAAGATGGCAGGAGAGGCAGAGTGGTAAAAGATGGAGGGAATCGAATGTCAGGAGAGCTTCTTCTTCTACAATATTTATTCTTATATTATGTATGATTTTGTCCAGTGCACCAAATCGTTTTTTATGATCCCTACAGCAGTGGAGCCAAAACATCTGGATCCCCCCAGCCACAAAGGGAGCTTTAGGAAGCGCTTGATTTAATATGCAGCTTCTTTTTTTACAAGCGGATCATTTTCAACGTCAATATCGCTATTGTTCATTTAATTGTGGGAAGCTCAAATCGCCAGTAATGTTCTGTCAATAATGTTCAATCGATTGTCCCGTTAGTTTGAGTTGAACCCAAATGGTCTGAGGACGCTTTACGAAGAACACTTTGAGTCGGTGCTCATCAAAGTGAACGCTTCTCCCTCGAGGGCGCGTTGGTTCTTTCACATGCTGCAGAACTGATGAGCTCGTTTGAGACGGGCTCGTTTGTTTCCGCAGGATGACATCATCGACGACGTGGACAGTTTCGTGGCGGCGGCGGAGACGCTGAAGGAAAGGGGGGCCTACAAGATCTACGTCATGGCGACGCACGGCATCCTCTCCCTGGACGCGCCCCGCTTCATCGAGGAGTCGGCCATCGACGAGGCGAGCGGCAACTCTGCAATCCTCACTTGTACCGCACAACAAACCTCCTTTACATATCCCTCATCCTCATCATCCTCGTCTTCCTCCAGGTGGTGGTGACCAACACGATTCCCCACGAGCTCCAGAAGCTCCAGTGTCCAAAGATCAAAACCGTTGACATCAGCATGATCCTGTCGGAGGCCATCCGCCGCATCCACAACGGGGAGTCCATGTCCTACCTGTTCCGCAACATCGGAATGGACGACTGAAACACACACACACACACACACACTCACTATTTGCCTTGTCGTGTCTCTTCAGAAACATGGAGGTGAATGTCGAACACTGAGATCGTGACACACGTTGCATGATGTACTTCATGTCCTGCTTGTCTTTTTTCCTCAGTGCAGCTTAAAGGGGAAGTTTAGATTCTTTTGAAGCGGCTTGTTTGAGGTGCTTCTCCGTCGTCGGTGGTTCTCCTCCAGTAGATGGAGGTTTAAATGCGAGAGGATATTCAGCGCGTTACTTTCCCATCAGCCGGCTCTTTGACGCTCTCTTCAAAGTGGCGTTGGTGTCACACCACCGAGGCGACTCGGAGCCGACCCTCTGGATGTGTGAACGTGTCACACGAGGAACGCAAACCACCGCCGCTCTGCGAGGTAGAATGCCGAGCTGTCGGGAGGAGCCTCGTGGCTTTGAAGAGAGCGGAGAGAATGGCGTCGGATCCCCGTCAGAAAGGGGAAAGCGCTGGAAAGATTCTATCGTCGCGTCCACGCGAGCTGAAATTGGAGCTCTGACAGCAGCTAATGCACATAATGTGGATTAGCACCGCATACAAGCCACTGCAAGAAGAATCAGAACTCCCCCCGTTACCATATAAGATGAACACACACACACACATCTGTGCCCTTGATAGATGACTGCCTGTCTTTCCTTCTGCTGTCCTCCTTGTCAAACAGCACACAGACCTCAGTGTTTCTTTTAACTCCTCGTCTACATTTTGTTTCCCATGTCTCCATAGAAATTAATGTTCCTATAAGACTATGACATTTGTTCGCCTTGATCCCCCCCCCCCTCCCCGCAGCAAAGTCTCCTTTTCCTAACGGCATCAGAAGAGTGCCGGTGCCTTCTCCAGGACATGCTAATGAACACAGGCCCGTTGTACTGGATCCCGGGATGTTCGGGGTCCCAGCTAATTAACTCGTCATCACCCCTTTCTGATTATTCATGGCTTCCCAGTGTGTCGTTGCTTCAGACTCCTGCTAACTGGTTGCCATAGCGCTGAGATGCTGTTGTCAAATCTAATCATTGATGAACTGGAAGTACGTCTCGGTCCGGTCAATTGGGCGTCATAAAAAAATTTGTTTTTACGGCGTTTCACGAGTCAACCGTGTAACATTGTGTGCCATTGTTTCAATGCCTGCTCATGTTTTTTTAATATTTGCCACAATGAGCTGTTGCCCAGCTGTAGGGCTGTGGGTAGTTTTACACTCCTGTTAGAAGTGGAAGGTTTTTCTTAATTATGAGTTTAAATGGTCAGGAAAGATGCTCCAACACACCTGCAGGCAAAGCGGGAAGTCAAGCAAATCTTTTTTTAAATCTTTTTTCTTTCTTTCTGACAAGCAACACTCGACTGAAAGCAGGTCTTTGTCACTAAACCAGATGTGTTCCCAAAATATAAAAAGTTTTGTATTTATTTTCAGCACTTCTTATGAATAAATATGACCTTTTTTATAAATTGGAGCGTGTGCTTTCTGATTTCATGATAAATGTGTTTTTACTATACTTTAAAATGTGTTGTTTAACTTTGTTTTGGCACTCACCACTCCCTGTATGATATACTTCCAAATCTCATTAAAAGAACAAATAACTGGAATGACATTCAATGAATGCAATAAATATTGATGACGCATTACAAAATTAGAACCTCTCCCTGTTTGTCTGAGAGCTACGGTGGCCTTCAGGGGACATCCAACAACTGAAAGGCCCTCCAGTCAGTGTTTTGTCCACTCTGGGCTACTGTAGAAGCATGGCGGACTCTGAAGAGGGTCTGCCTATTCTGTAGCTTCGAAGGACTCCTTTCAAGCTCACAAAAACACAATTCAAAATAGTTTTAAGTGATACCACACTAATGATAATAAAGTTCTAAAAAATAGTATCCATTTCTGCCAATACATCCGTCTAAATCCTACACTGGCCCTTTAAGTACATCTAGCTGCTGCTCTTTATTTTTTTCAGTATTCAGATAATCTACTTAAGTACATGTTGAAATACCATAGTAAAAATATGAATAATGACAAGTTATAGTATTGGCAAAATATATTTAAAGATTGAGAAGTACAAGTTGCACAAGGTGGTAAAAAATACTGCATCATGTCAAAAGCATATCAGCTGGTGTTACACAAGTGTAACAAGTACAATATGTCCTCTAAGATATAGTTGAGTATATAAATTGAAGGCACTGTATCACACTCAAACACTCCAGTATGTCAAAGCTGTACTTACCGGAAGTACCTGGTCACACTCCACCACTGGTTAATTCAATTCAGTTTATTTGTATAGCCCAATTTCACAAATTACAAATTTGTCTCAGAGTGCTTTACAATCTGTACATATAGACATCCCTGCCCCAAAACCTCACATCGGACCAGGAAAAACTCCCAAATAACCCTTCAGGGGGGAAAAAAGGGAAGAAACCTTCAGGAGAGCAACAGAGGAGGATCCCTCTCCAGGATGGACAGAACAATAGATGTCATGTGACCAGAAGGACAGATTTAGAGTTAAAATACATTCAATGAATATGACAGAGTGTATGAATAGTTCATAGTTGGCATATTCCACGATGGAGACCTCCACGATCCATCAGGCAGATGGCGGTGGGGAGGAGGGCGGAGTCTCAACAGTGGGCGGAGTCTCAACAGGACAGTGGTGTAGTCAGGAGCAGGAATTCCACGACCCAGACCTCGATGATCCATCAGCAGATAGGATCTATGCCGTCTCATAGGGTCCGATGACCCCATGAGACGTGAAGTCACAAGGACTCCGGGGAGAAAGCAGAGTTAGTAACGTGTGATTGAGAGATGAAAATTCATCCTTAAGGAGAGAGAAAAGAGGAGATAGGTGCTCAGTGCATCCTAAACGTCCCCCGGCAGCTATAAGCCTATAGCAGCATATCAAGGGGCTGGACCAGGTGAACCTGATTCAGCCCTAACTATAAGCTCTGTCAAAGAGGAAAGTCTTAAGTCGACTCTTAAATGAGGTGACTGTGTCTGCCTCCCAGACTGAAATTGGAAGCTGGTTCCATAAAAGAGGAGCTTGATAACTAAAGGCTCTGGCTCCCATTCTACTTTTTAAGACTCTAGGAACTACAAGTAGTCCCGCATTTAGTGAGCGTAGCTCTCTAGTGGGGCAATATGGTTCTACAAGCTCCTTAAGATATGATGGTGCATCACCAATCAAGGCTTTGTACGTTAAGAGAAGAATTTTTAAAGTGATTCTTGATTTTACTGGGAGCCAGTGCAGAGCAGCTAGTGCAGGAGTGATGTGATCTCTTTTCTTAGTTTTAGTGAGAACACGAGCTGCAGCATTCTGGATCAACTGGAGGGACCTAAGAGACTTATTAGAGCAGCCTGATAAAAAGGAGTTGCAGTAATCCAGTCTCGAAGTAACGAACGCGTGAACCAATTTTTCTGCATCTTTTTGAGACAAGATGTGCCTGATTTTTGAAATATTATGTAGATGAAAGAATGCAGTCCTTGAGATATGCTTTACGTGGGAGTTAAAGGACAAGTCCCGATCAAAGATAACGCCGAAATTCTTTACAGTGGTGTTGGATGCTAGGGCAATGCCGTCTACAGAAACCACATCACCAGATAATTGATCTCTGAGGTGCTCAGAGTAAAATTACTTCGGTTTTGTCTGAGTTTAACATCAAGAAGTTGCAGGTCATCCATGTTTTTATGTCTTTAAGACATGCTTGAATTTTACTTAGTTGGTTGCTCTCCTCTGGTTTTATCGATAGATATAGTTGAGTATCATCTGCATAACAATGAAAGTTTATGGAGTGTTTCCTGATAATATTGCCCAAAGGAAGCATGTATAAGGTAAATAAAATTGGTCCAAGCACAGAACCTTGTGGAACTCCGTGATTAACGTTGGTGGTTATCGAGGCGTCATCGTTTACAAATACAAACTGAGATCGATCTGATAAATAGGATTTAAACCAACTTAGTGCCGTGCCTGAAATGCCAATCGACTGCTCCAGTCTCTGTAACAGGATGTCATGGTCAATGGTGTCGAATGCAGCACTAAGGTCTAACAAGACCAGGACAGAGAGGAGTCCTTTATCTGCTGCCATTAAGAGGTCATTTGTAATTTTCACCAGTGCTGTCTCGGTGCTGTGGTGTTTTCTAAATCCTGACTGAAACTCCTCAGGTTAGAATCCTCTTTTCTCACACACACACACGCACACACACACACACACACACACCTGCTGATTTAAAGCCACCACTTTCTTGTTCAACATATCTCGTTTATTTATTAATGCTGACAGACACGGTATTGTTTCGGACAAACATGGCGGCATTGGACTACAGAACAGAACCAGGCAGAGATGGAAATCTGTAGCCAGACCCGAAAGAGGTCGAGTCAGCGCCGTGTCAGATCGCCCCGCCCCTCCCTGGTGTCGCGGGTGTTTTAGGGAAGCCAAGAAGTTGGGGGTGCTTTTGTGTTGCACTGTGAACGCCTCTCCCCCGAGTTGTATGACCCCATCACGTCAGCACAAGCTGACGCCACGAACGGAGACGTGTTTAAAGTCTGGTTGCCGATGGTCACGGGACATAACGACGTGCCAGTTGTCGAAGTGTGAGAAAGTGTAACGGTCCGTTTTGAGACAGGTCTGACGAGCGGGTGGGCGCGCGCTCCCCACTCTCAACTATTATCCTTCACCCTTTAAGCAAGGCACTAAACCCTCTCACCTCCGCACAGGGCTGCTCGGAGGCCACCGGGGGGGGGGGGGGGGGGGGGGACATGAAGCAGTGTAGATAAATAACGTAACGTGGGGGAAAGGCGTCGATATGTAAATGTTGCGGCGCTACAATCCGTCTGTCCAACATGGCGGCGTGTCTTCACCGGCAAACGCTCTTTAAACACTGTTTTAAACACTGTTTTAAATGAGTGGTGGGTAACCACGGTGACAGTCAGCTACAGCTAGCGCACGTGGGAAGGCCTCGTGAAGGCGAAAAGCAGCACGCTAAACTAATGAGGACGAGTCATGGGTGGCGAGGTGACGTGAAAGTGACCTGACCTGCTGATGAAACGGAAAACTGCTCAGCTCACATTTAGTCGGACGAAGGAGATGAGACTAATAAAAAATACCCAAGTGAAAAATACCCAAAAGTGAGTTGCTTATGGCTGATTTTGATTCCTCTAATAAGGAAAATGCTCTCGAAGCCCCTTTGCTTCTGTCCAACAGGACTACAACGTTCATATATATATATATATATATATATATACTGCACGTGTTGGACTAATACTTGGCTTCACACAATGAAAACATCCTTTATACTACTCGCTCCCCCTTGTCGAACTCGAAAATACTTATATCATGATATTAGTACATCAAGTTTAATGAGCCCAGGTCCTAAAAGCATGAGTCAGCGTTTTTGCACTTCATGGTTCCCGCCAGTCAATTGTTTTTCTTAAAGTTTTTTTTTGTTAGACAAATATCGAAGAGATTATAATGTAAAATACGTCAGCAAATACCCCCCTCCCGCCAATTTGGAGGCTTTTACATGTCAACAATGTGGCTGCTTAACATGCGACTAAATGAGTTTAACCCTTGTGTTGCCTTCGGGTCATTTTGACCCGATTCAATATTTAACCTTGTCGCCCGCCTCAATAATGAATTTGATCAAATTTAATGTCGGTGTTCTTTTTCGGAGTCAAACAACAAACATAAGTACCTCACACTTAAACTTGGAAAACAATATTAATTCTATTTCCTGGAATTTTTTGCTGGGGTGGGATTGACCTCAAGGGTAAATAAAAATATAATAAAAATAATATAGAGAGGTTAAATAACATTGGGTCATATTCATATTGAAGCAGGCGACAGGAGGGTGAAACATTGAATCGGGTCAAATTGACCCGAAGGCAACACAAGGGTTAAAGCCCGACGTTAGCTTCTCAATTGCATCCACACCCTCAAAAAACATGAACGTGTTTTTCATTTGAGAGGACGATCTTGCTGAACAGATTTCTGCAATATCCAAAATGTACTGACAGATCACCCCTATTGGCTCTTTTGTGGAGGGAACCAGTGCAACGCTGACTTCCTGGATCATCCCACCAGTTCCTGTTCGCGACCACACAATTCCCCAACAGTTCGTGAGCCGAGCACTACACAAGCTTATTTGCTCCCACAAGTCACTGAAAATCTAACACTGATTATTTCCTGGAGGTCAGAGGTGAAGGTCGGGAGCTGGTACAGTAAACAGGGACCGGTAATTGGTCAGCACACAACAAACGTTTTTAAGAGCAAACACCTCATTTCAAAAGGCATGTCTGTACAACCGGTAACAATTTGTATGCTTGAAAAGTGCAACATTAGATTGGATTTTCACGTGACAGAAAGAAAAAAAACGTTCGCAAATGTTTGGGGCAATTATTTGTGAACCTTTTTTTTCCCGGTGTTTTTTCAGGATGACAAACAAACAGAATATTTCTTTGAATATTGTATAATATCAGCAAGACGACAGAGTCTACGGCCACACGAGTGGCTCTATCAAGGCGGTGCTTTGAGGCTCGATGCTCATGCCAACGTGCCAACATGCTCACGGGGACGTTGTCGACATGCTGATGTTCAGCAGGTGTAACGTTCGCCTCGGCGTGTGTCAGCATGCTAACGGCTAATCAGCATGACAGACAAGGTCTTGAAAATATTGAACTAATTGAAAGTTTGACCAGAAGGTGGTGCTAGAGGAGAAGAATTCAACCCAACTTAATTCTCTGGAAAACATGAAAAGAAATTATTTTGCTTCGCATACATTATCGGCGATAACTTGAACAGCCTAACGGAGGCGATGTGGTATTCAGTGTTTTTAATTGATGCGACCAAATGGGAGCTTGCCAGCAAGCTGTGTTATCTCGATGAAGACATGCACAAACTCTGAATAGTTGCCGTGGTGAACGAGCGGCAAAATGCCCCATTGGTCCGTTCAACACACCGTCTCACATTGTGTCATCCACATGCAAAATATGAGCCTCATATTTGGAATACCAAAAAGTCATCACCAGCTACTGGATAGTAGTCAAATTAGAATCATTAAATCTGTAATCATATTGGATAAACAGAGACTGTTTGGACAAAATGTCTTCATTTGCTATTTCCACAACTACATACATTTTGTGACCCAAAAAAGAAATTGCTGTGTGTCTTTGACTTTTTGCAACTTATTCAATTTGTTTAGAAGAGACATTATAATTTAAAAAACAAAAGAAATCAATACAAAAAAAATCTGTATGCAGCTGACCCAGAACCTCCAGTGGTCTTTGGGTTCCAGAAGGAATGATGTGACCTTTAATACCTCAGCAACACTTTTGTATTCGACCCATATTTGGACTATGTCAGGCATAAATTCATAATACTGGCACTGGGGCCCTCTCCTTTGGGCGGGATACAGGAGATGTGGAGTGTGTTTGCATGCACACGCTTTTCTGAACGACACGTTGAAATCTAGTTCAGCAAACATTTCCTCGAGGCAACACCATCCTCACAACGAGGCTCTACGAGCCGATCAGAGGGCTAATACTGAGAGAAATATCAATACAAATAGAAATGGCAACGACTAAGTAGGCTACATCAGCAGATATGGAGTTACAGGATTAAAAAATCAGAAAGGCTAACTAAGGAGCTAACGTAGATAAGTAGCTAACGTAGATAACTAGCGGTTATAGCCTGACTGATACCGATACCGGCTGCAGAAGCAAAGAATGGTCATAAGATTGATTAATTTCATAAGACGCTGAAAAGATCATTGTGAAATGTACTGAATACTCAAAGTTAAAGTCTGTGTCGCACTGAAATATTACATACAAACAGAAAAAACTGTCTGACCTGCATCAAAATAAAGTCGGTTACTTCGAGACGATAAATCAGTGGCGCCTGAAGGAATCGATCAGACCTCTTTCTTTCTTTCTTTGTACATAATTGTACCACTCTAGGAGATTTGGAACCACAGTCAGACAGATGGATTTCTAAGTCAAACACAAAATGCTATAAATTCAGTAGTCTTTAAATTCCAAATTCAGTAATCAATAGCTTCTACTTCAAACAAATAATTTGAATTATTTATTAATTTCTTTACTTCCTTAGTAGCCAACAGTGTTGGCTAATTTGAACTGATAAGTAAGAGGAGCTAGTTCAGAAATACCAACAATAGTTTGAGGTCCTTTGGGAACAGTTACTTTTAAATATTTTGCCCATAAATGAGCACAAACTATTTATCTTTATTCAACATCATACAGAGTTGTTAAAAAGCACATTTAAGCATCTTTGTTTGTTTACTTATGTATTTGTATAAAAGTATGCATATATATATATATATAAAACTGTCAGATACATGGTGAACAGATTCTAATTCTTTTTTAACTCTCAGAAGTCTGGCATCGCTCAGAAACTTTGAGCTCCACCCACTTCGAGTTCACCTCGACCAATGAGAGTGTTTGCAGAGCGGCGTCGCCTCCAGGAAATGTTTGCCCGTCTGATAAAGTGCACCTCAGGAGATCATATCTGTCGTTCATATCCGCCGTGAACTGAATATTCAGTTTCTCGTGACGCGAGTGCAACCCGAAGCTGTAAAGCTTCACAACACCGATGTGCGTATTCAAAATAGCATAATACGTTTTTTTGTTGTGAAAAAAAAAATCCTGCATGAAGATTTCTGAAAAAACCCTGCACCAACTGAAAAGATGTAGTCCATGACTGATGAATAAACAGACGGGTGGTGTGCATGTAAACCCACAGATACCGTAGTAAACTCCATCAGAAGCTCTCGGAGCGCGCGGTCGACTCCTCGCACCCTGTTTGCCGTCGATGTTGATAGAAAAGCGACTGAATTGGGGAACCACTTCCTGGTCGTTTGGGGCTCATCGCACCGCCGGACTCTCGGCCGTGGGACCCAAAAACACTTTTAAATACACGCGTGGGATAATATACAAACGGGTTGCCGCCACAGTTCAGCCCTGAAGAGCCGGCCGCCGCCTGATTCCTCCCACCGCTAGAAAAGAGGAGGCCAGGGGGGGGGGGGGGGGCTGTTTTTGGCCCTAATGGGAAATGTGTCGGCCATCTTCTTTTGTAGTTTCTATTACTTAACTGTCAGCAGGTGGTGGCTATTTCCTTTCAAAGTTGCCGTTGCTGCTGCTGCGTGTTACTAACCGAGGCTCCACTTCAGAGTGTTGTCTTTTCTCTTCGACGTGTTTGTTGTTTTCCGGTTGCTGTGGTCTTGTCCTCTCCGTGAGAATCCAGTCCGGTCCCCCCCCCCCCCCCGGAATAAACATTGAAAAAAGGGAACGCTTTTCAGCAACCACCTCGCTTTAAAAGTCGCACGACAACAAGCGAAAGACGTCCCCGGTCCTTTGTTCCCGCTGCGTTCTGTGTCACCCTATAAAAGCACTTTGTGACGAGCCTGTTCAATAAAAGCGCTTTTTTCTCATATGAATTGGAATCCGGTGAAGGTCATTGGAAGAGAGGAGAAGCGGATCGTCCGGTACGTGACGCACTGGGTCGTCGAATGTGGTGGTTTTTTTCTCCGCGTTGATTGCCGAGCCGGGAAGACACACAAGGAGGATTCTGGGTATCGCAGGGATTGGCTGACAAGAGCACGGACGTCCTCCCATCCAGTCTCCCTCCGCCCGCCCCTCCCCCCCCACTACCTGTCCGTGCAGCAAATGGTTGATTGGAATAAAATGAGTGAAGGCGGAGCTCCTCCCCTTCCGGTCAGACAGGTTGTTGGGCGTAGCAGCAGTCTAGGAGGGGTTGGGGGTCTTCAGGGCATCCACTTTGGTCTCCAGGTCGTCAATCTGTTGAAAAGCATTCTCCGATCAGACAGATGAGGTCACACAGGAAAGGTCACTGCTTTGACTGGAATTTAAAATGTAAACAACCAGTAGCAAGGACCGGTTATTTTAAGAAAAGCTGGATAAGCGCTGCATTTTTTTAAAAAACACTCCCAATGGAAAGGAGCGAATTTGTGGCGTTTCATTTCGTGAAAAATGTTAAAGTGAACAGATAATAAATAAAAACACAGGTGACTATTTTTAACTCACCGTTTCCTGCAAGTTGTCCGCCTCCTCTTTGTGTGTTGCCTCGCTCTCTTCTTCCGCCCGACGCTGAGCCGTCTCCTTTTTCAGGTACTCGATCTCCCTACGGCACACACACACACACACACACGAGCACGTTAAAGCTTCGATGTCTTTCTCTCCGTCTCTCTTGAAACCGTGAATGCATCTCTGCTTGCTTACTTCTGCTGGTACTCTTTGATCAGCCTCTTGGCTTTGCTGTATTTCCTCTCGAGGGTTTGGTACTGACCCTGAGTTTCCTTCAGGTGTTCGTCCACCGCCTGAAGGACACACAAGCGCACACACTCCGTGTATTTACACACCGTCAGTGAATACATTGAAATATGAACACATGTGAGCTGACAAACCTTTTGGAAAAATACCATCACATTAAATATTAATAATATTCTCTACTCCCACGAGATTTTATATTCAGCCCGGATCATAACTACCAAATATTAGTTTCAGAAACTCTTTCCGGAATTCCCAATTCATATATGTTCTGTATACTCGGATGATGTTTTTTATTGACATTTATTCTGACATTCTGGGTTTTGTAGCAACATTGATTTTAAAGTATAATATCAAACACGGAAGTGCTCCATAATTAATTCAAAATAGCATGTAATTCGTCCCGCTGGGCAAACAGGAGAAAAATAGCTCGATGTGGTGAAAAATAGTGAAACGTCACATTTAGAAGGCGGGGTTTGGATTGAAAGTGGGAGTTTGTGCTGTAATCGCCACACGGATCAAAAAACGTGTTTTAATGGACTTTAATGGGGACATGTTTGTCTTTAAGAGACATGAGTGTCTGTTTTTTA
Organism: Pseudoliparis swirei; assembly: GCF_029220125.1. Taxonomy (NCBI): domain Eukaryota; kingdom Metazoa; phylum Chordata; class Actinopteri; order Perciformes; family Liparidae; genus Pseudoliparis; species Pseudoliparis swirei. Next base: position 19,994,684 of record NC_079410.1, on the reverse strand, counting down.
GGCGATGCAGTTTAATATATAGACTTATTATAGGAGCTGAGGTTAAACTCTCAAAGTTAGAAAACAAACATGACAAAATCCATTCTTGAACAAGGCCAAAGTAATTGATAAATTGCTACCTGATGGTTTTCTTCTCGCTTCTCTTGACCCTTCTCTCTCTTGAATTACCTTACACAGCGACTGTGCCTCCATCCAGTAGCCCTCCAGCTTCTCCATCCTCTCTTTACTGTCCCGGATGTTTTGCTCCAACTGAGCACGCTCCATCCGCCAACGCAACTTATCCTGCTCCGTATGGGCCAGCTGGAGGTCAAAAAGGAGGAGGAGGAGGAGGTGGTGCGTGGGAGGCAGAGCCAGCGTTAAGTCAGCCGTGGTTCTGGTGTTATATGATTGATATGATGCACTGTGTTTCTGTCCCGCACACCGAGAAGAGACAGAACATTCTCACCTTCCTCTTCAGCAGCTGGATCTCCGCCTGCGTTACTGCGTGTTTGATCTGGAGCTGCAGGTGGAGAACAACAACAAACACAAAAGGCACGATCGGTTTGGAGAACAGACACACACACACACACACGAGTGAAGGGAACCAATCAAATCGTTCATTCCAGCATCCTATAGGGTCAAAAATCTGGCGCACCTCCTTGAACTTGTGCGCCAGCTTCTCGGGGTCCAGCTCCACAGGAGACAGCGTGTCCTGCTTCTCGGCCAGGTCGAAAACCTCGATGGAGTTGGGAAACACGGGGCTCATCTCCTCCTCCTCGTCGGTCGCATATTCACCCGTCTGCAGAGTAGAGACGGGGGAAAGATGAAGAGGAGAACTCTGCATTCGGCGATGCGCTCACTTGTTTTGTCGCCGAGAAGATTGATACCACTCGGCTAATATGAAGCTAACGCTAGTTAGCTTAGCTTAAAAGAATAACACATTAAAAAGGGTAAAGGTGAACAACAAGTTGTGGTTTCATGCCAGGGCTCAGAGCCGCTTGTTGAGCTTTAGAGGTGCCGGTGGGCACATTTAGTCAGCTTTGATAAGAGCCAGGCTAGCGGTTACAGAATGTCTTTTAATGCTAAGCTAAGCTAACTAGCTTAACATGAGGACATGAGCTAGCTACAGACATGAGGAAGACAATAAGCTTTTCCCAATTTTCTTTAAAATGTTACCTGTAGATAACAAGTTAAACATAAACAAAGTCCACCCCCCCTCTTCTGCACCCCACTTTCACTCCTTTCGCTCCTCATAAGTTGTATGATATCATTTTGAGAGTATGTGTCATAAAAAGGGTATAGATATCGACAGGAGCCTTTTTAAAGTACATCACACCCTGTTCCTCCACCTTCCATCACACCCTGTTCCTCCACCTCCCATCACACCCTGTTCCTCCACCTTCCATCGCACCCTGTTCCTCCTCCTCCCATCACACCCTGTTCCTCTACCTTCCATCACACCCTGTTCCTCCACCTTCCATCACACCCTGTTTCTCCTCCTCCCATCACACCCTGTTCCTCCACCTTACATCACACCCTGTTCCTCCACCTTCCATCGCACCCTGTTCCTCCTCCTCCCATCACACCCTGTTCCTCCACCTTACATCACACCCTGTTCCTCCACCTTCCATCACACCCTGTTCCTCCTCCTCCCATCACACCCTGTTCCTCCACCTCCCATCACACCCTGTTCCTCCACCTTCCATGACACCCTGTTCCTCCACCTTCCATCACACCCTGTTCCTCCACCTTCCATCACACCCTTCTCCTCCTCCTCCTCCTCCTCCCATCGCACCCTGTTCCTCCACCTTCCATCACACCCTGTTCCTCCTCCTCCCATCACACCCTGTTCCTCCACCTTACATCACACCCTGTTCCTCCACCTTCCATCACACCCTGTTCCTCCTCCTCCCATCACACCCTGTTCCACCACCTCCCATCACACCCTGTTCCTCCACCTTCCATCACACCCTGTTCCACCACCTTCCATCACACCCTGTTCCTCCACCTTCCATCACACCCTGTTCCTCCACCTTCCATCACACCCTGTTCCTCCACCTCCCATCACACCCTGTTCCTCCACCTTCCATCACACCCTGTTCCTCCACCTTCCATCACACCCTGTTCCTCCACCTTCCATCACACCCTTCTCCTCCTCCTCCTCCTCCTCCTCCCATCGCACCCTGTTCCTCCACCTTCCATCACACCCTGTTCCTCCTCCTCCCATCACACCCTGTTCCACCACCTTCCATCACACCCTGTTCCTCCACCTTCCATCACACCCTTCTCCTCCTCCTCCCATCACACCCTGCTCCTCCTCCTCATCCCACCTCCTCTTCCCATCACACCCTGCTCCTCCTCCTCCTCATCCCACCTCCTCTTCCCATCACACCCTACTCCTCCTCCATCACCCTCCACAGTGACCGGTGAATGTGAAACTCCCTGACCTCCAGAAAAAGAAGAACTGGTGTCAGAATCAGAACATTTGACTTAATAATTGTTATTATTATGATTCATCGGGCCTCTTGAAACTGGAGCGTGTCCTCTGCGCTGCTGAGCGCCCTCTCTGTGGCTGTCGAGTCCGATTTGCGGACATTCCTACATCGCCACGTGGCGGTCCTGGTGAGACACTGCTGTCATTTTCAAATTAGAAATCAATTCGTTCTAATTCCTTTTATAGAAGCTCGCTGTAAAGAAATTATAATCAGGCCCAAAATGTGCAGCAAGAGAGTAACCGTCGAACATGAACGCTGCATGCACCTGCATGCATGCACCTTCAGCTGATGGCCTTCAGTGACATTTTCAGCCGTGAGTTTGATGGCACTGACTCTGCCGCTCTAATTCCCCGTCTAGTCGTTGCTGTATTTACGTTCAGCGCCGTTCGACCCGGTGTTAAGGACCGTCAGAATGAAATGCATTTTGTTTGGGCCCGTCGGTTCGAGCGCCGCCCACCTCCTCGTCGTCGTCCATGTACTGCTTGTATCTCTGCTCCATCATGTCCCGCTGCCACTTCTCCTGCTCCAGAGTCTGCTGGATCAGCTGAGCCACCTCGCTCTGCTCCCCCGGCTTCTCCCGACCAATCACGAAACTGGGAGAGAAAAAAAAAATGAAATAAAAAAGGATTAAACACGATGTCACGATGATAAATACAAGAAACTCAAATGCGCGGCGACTGCAAAAGCCGGAGACATTATTTTTTTCCAGTGCAAATCTCACACACATGCAGAAAATCAAGAAAATAATGTATTTACATCATTTCAACTGCAAAAAAAGAAGATTAAATGCATCCAGCACGAACCTGAGAACTTGATCATGCACCAACCAAAACACCAGCGAAATATGCAATTTATATCACAAGTCTGTTGTCAGCGCTGTACTCATTGAGCAAAACTATTATGGCTCGTATTACTTACTTTTAATGGTTTTTATTACTTACTTTTGACAGTGTGTATTACTTACTTTGAAAGGTTTTTATTACTTGCTTTTAATGGTTTTTAATACTTACTTTTGAATGGTATGGTCTTCTTAAATTTAAAATGATGTACTGTAACTTTGCCTACTATTAACAAATATACTATGTGTTATTGTTTTATGTTTTATGTTGTATTGTCTGTCAGGGGACTACGGATGCAAATTAGCTGAAGCTACACCCGAATGGTGACATTTATTTTTTAACTGTACATGGTCCCTTTTAAATAAAGATAATAATTATTAAAAAACAGAAGAAAAAAACACAGCTTCAAACCCCCAAAATAAACAGCACCCACTGTAAACACAGTGTGTGTGTGTGTGTGCAGGACAGACAGAGACAGAGTGTGTGTGTCAGACCTGATGGTGCCGGTGGTGTTGCGGAGGACGGAGGCAGCGAGGCTCTGAGTGACACCGACCAGGCTGGTCCCGTCGACCTCCACGATGAGGTCGTTCACCAGGATCCTGGAGACAAAAGCAGCAGCTGTGTGAACGCCATGACGTCTCACCGTCAACTCTCATCATCACTCGTTTGTGTAAGACTGGAGGAGAGCGCACTCGGGGGGAAGGAATGAACGCTTAATAACCTCAAATCTCCACCACTGATGGAGAAAAGAAAAGGAACCTTTTGATGCTTGATTCATGTGTGTGTGCATGATGCAAAAATGGGTTCTGGTTTTAATATTATTATTATTATTAGTGTGTTTTTCACTGTTATATATAGTGTTTTTTCCCATTTTATGTCATGCATTCCATATCTAATATATTTTATAGAATATATATCATATTTTTGCAAGAGTGTTGTATATTTTCTTCATCGTAAAACACTTAATGCTGCATTTCTTGTAGGAAAGGTTTATTAATATGATTATTATGATGCTTACATCCTCAAAACGTGAGGATTTGAATAACAGTGGAGATTTATAAAAAAGCAGAATCGTCGCCGTGGAGCCGAGGCGTGTGGCCTTCAACGTTACGTCATCTCTGACGGCTCGCGTCACACAAACGGCTCCCCGTCGGCCGCCGTGGCCGGATGAGGTCCAACGGCTCCGTTACTTGAACCGGATTCGATGCCGCAAGTGAGGTGCCGGTGCAGATAAGGTGTCACATCCCCCCCCCCCCCCCCCCCCATGAGAATTGCTGGGCAGGACTCGTGGAGGCCGGGTGGACAGGGTACCTGCCGTCTCTCTGGGCAGCTCCTCCGTCGGTGACCGTCTTCACAAAGATCCCCAGCTTCTCCAGACCCATGTCGGCTCCCGCCCCCATGCCGATGATGCTGATACCCAGACCCTCGCTGTCTGGAGACACACACACGCACACACACACACACACACGCACACACACACACACACACACAATTTAAATATCACCGCTGACTTGTATCTTGCATCTTTATAGATTTACACAATGACTTTCCCGTCTTCCTCTCCACTGCGTGCCATAAAACACACACACACACACACACACACACACAAGACGGTTGCTGGTTCCCATCCGTTACCTTCAGAATTACACGCTGCTAATTAGGCTAATCCGCGCTGAGTGTAATCCCATAAAGGGATTATGGACTTGTTAGGAGACAGTGAGCGTCCAACTACTCAGGCCCAGTCGGCTGTGTGCATGCGTGCAGTTACACAAGAGGCTTGACTCCCACTGGTTGTAAAGGTGTGTGTGTGTGTGTGTGTGTACCTTTCACCAGCTCTACAGGAAACAGGTCCAGCTTTTCCACTCGTTTCTCCAGCTCGTACTCGGCCGACGCCGCCATGGGGTCGACGTCGTCGTTACGCCGATCATAGTCCTCGTTGGAGTAGGTGGTGAACACCTACACGGGGCGGGGGGGGCGGGGGTGAAAGGTCAGCAGTGTGTTACAGTGGTGCACGAGTGATGATGATGACGTTTATGACAAATATAGTGAATGAATGTATCATATCATCATCATGTGAGTGATCATGTGGGTTTGCAACTCCTCGTCCTAAACTATTACAGCAGCTACATTTGGTCCTTTCTGTTCTACAGCCGTGGGATTAATGCAGGAGGTACTGCAGTTACCTTTTTGTTTTTTTACAAAAGTATGTAGCTGCCCGATCATTGCGGCGTGTCAGTCTGTATACTTCGACATCTCCTTTGAAGGAACGGCGTCACGACGTCTCCCTTCCTCGTACATCATCAGCATACGTGTCCCGCAGCGGCCCAGGACCAACGCCGTCTGCGTTGTCTTGATTGGACCACAGGAAGTCCCAATCAGATTCGAGCCGTTGCACCTTTGAGCGAGCGGCACCGGGCAATAAAACCAGCGATGACTAATATTGCAGTAAATAAATAAATATTTTTAAACTCCCTTTCAGAGGATGGAAAGCCTCAAACTTTTCTCCTCTTTTCTTCCATTCTCCATTGCGCCCCTCCCCCCTCTCTAGAAGGTCAGCAGCATCTGTCTCCCCGGTGACCATCTCCACGATCCCGTGACTTTGTTTCCGCGGCAACCGCAGGCTTGCCCAGTGCGAGTTTGGCACTGACCCGCTCTCTCTCTCCTACCTCCCCTCTCCCGTCTCTCTCTCTGTCTGTCTGGCAGATATGCTCATGTTTGTGAGACGACATACAGAGAGAGGCCTTTTTGTGTAGGATGTGCTTGTTACAGTATATGTGAGTGTGTGTGTGTTTGGCACACACACACACACACACTGTGACACAAACAGGGTCAGAGGGCGTGATTGTTAAACTGCTTCCTCTCGTCATGTTTCCTTCCTGTTGAGTAACTTTAAAGCTGTCTGTGTGTATGCATGTGTGTGTGTGTGTGTGTGTGTGTCCGTCCATGAAGTTTGAGACTTCCCTGGACACACACCCTCTACCAACACAAGAGCACACAATGAAATCACAGACAACAGGTGGAACAACAGCAAAAATGGAAAGCTCACCCCTAAAACGCAGTCAGAGCTCGTGGGAGCGTTTCAGTTTGATCCGTGTCGTTGTGAAGAAGATCCACACCGAGACCTGATTCATCAACGGTCCCTTATAACGCCCTACCAATACTACAGATACACTTGTATCTGTAGTATTTTATACATTTTATTTCAGTATTTCAACTGCTCATCTTGTATATTGCAGGCCTTTTTGTTTCCTTTCTTTTTTGTTCAGTCGACTTCAGGGCCGTCGGTGCCAGATGGATATTCGTGAGAAACACTGCTATCACACTCCAGCTTGGTTATGGTCAACACAAACGATGTCGCCAGTGTCAACGATACACAAAAGGGTTTTCAATTTACAAGCAGCAGCTCACCACTTTATTCCTCACTCACATGGATTTTGATTTCTGTGTTGTTGTAAAAGGCGACGACGCTTAAACGCCACCGAAACTAATATGTTTACCTCATGTTTGCCTGGCAATGAGTTTCATATTTTGGCTCCAAAATAAAAGCTCTGAAAATATAAGGGGCAGTATAAATTGACTGCAACATACATATATGTATATCTCTCTCTCTCTCTATATATATATATATATATATATATATATATGAGTTTGGCAGTGTGGCTCCACTCATGTGACGCTCCAATTTTGACAGTTTTTGTCCACTTGGAAATTGATAGAACGGATCACCAATCCCTCCAAAATACCACATTGAGACACCAAGGCCTTGGTTTTCAGTAATTGAGCGGCGATCGATCAGAAAGCCGCTCACTGTCAACAGAAATGGAGAGCAGAACCTCCGAATGACCTTTGGCCTCGAGTGTGTGGCTGTAAAGCTTCATGAGGCTGTGGAAACATCTCACACTGTTACGGTCAACAAATAAATACACAAATAAATAGTCAGAGTGAGTTTATATGGTGGGGCAATTCACTCTCAAAAGGATGTTGTGGTTTTTGCAAGTGTTGTCGCTGTTTCCATGGAAATGCATGGCATCTGACTAATAACTGGAAAATAAATCAGTCACGTCAGCAAAATCATTCTGACGAAGATATCTGACAGATATATACTACGTATATATATAGATATATACGTACATAATATATACATACACATATATATATATATATAAATATACATATACACATGCACACTTATATATACAGATATATACTTATACAAAAATATATTATATATATAGAGAGAGCGAGATATACACATATGTGTATGTTGCATTCAATTTTTACTGCCCCTTATATTTTCAGAGCTTTTAGTTTGGAGCCAACATATGAAACTCATTGCCAGGCAAACATGAGGTACAAATATTAGTTTTGGTGGCGTTTAAGCGTCGTCGCATTTTACAACAACACAGAAATCAAAATTAACAACAAAACCACCAATTTTGCTCCAGCTCTGGCAGTCATAAGATACAATGTCGTCATAGAAATATCGGGGTAATATTTTTACTGGATTGAGCACGTTCTGAATGAGTACCTCACCAATCAGTTCGCTTGGTCGGAACTATTTGTTAAATAATAGGTCATTTCCAAAAGTTTTTTTTAAAATGGTCTCGCTAAAATGAACTGGCTCCATTATCACAGCTGATGACAGCCGGGCTCATGGGAACCATAAGAAGCTCGGCTTTCTATTTTATAGTCAATTCATGTGCCGAAATATTAAAATATGCGAAAATAACACATTTATATGCATGCAAAGCAAAAAGGGGAGACTTGTGGGTATCAAAGAACCCAGTTTCATTCACATATCTTGAGGTGAGAGGTCAAGGGACCACGGAAGATTTACCCCTCGCCGAATTTTCGCCGAAGTTTGGATCAAGCAATGGATTCATTAGGTCGTCAGGTTTTATGTGATAACAGTATATCTGCCATCTCCGAGAGACAGTTGTCAGATTGTTTCTCAAATCCAAGTCACTTGATAAATCCGTTAATTAATGCTGCACTTAAACAGAGCGGCCAGTGTTCAGACTGAGCGCCGCGTGTTTCCAAAGGCACTTTACAGCTTGAATAGCAGACTATTTATTGATTGGAATATCCCTGGAGATGGGCATAAAGAACCAGTCATGATTAGTTATACATCATCACAGGGTCGCTCGGCGTAAGTACATCCTGACTGTAAATAAGATCGTGGATCGGACCTACATACACGACATAATAACTTCACGCTTAAATATAATTTGTGTCATGTTAAATCGACGGCTTGAATAATGAACAGAAGTACTTTGTCAGAGTTAGTTCCAATTCTAAAAATGTGAACATTTGCAAATATCACGCACTTTTTTAAGAGGGGAATTGAGTCTGGACTCAAAGGAGAGGAAGTTGTATCACAAATTCATTGAATTTGATTCAAATGATATTTAAAAACTCCATTCGGGTACCTACAAATTCTCCAATAAATAGCGATATCCTCTAAATTATCACAAAACAAACTACATTAGCTGCTTTACAATGTCATACTGTGAGAATAAACTAAACTGCTTCAGGGTTTTTCTAACTTTCGTCCTTCGGTTGCCGAAAAAAATCGAGCCGAGCATTTTATTAATAGAGCCGTTCATGCTGCAGGTGAAGAAGCCAAAAGCCTCCGGACGTTCCAGTCACGACACCACCCCAATCACACTTTTATCATCTCAATTAGGATGTAGTGCATCCCGAAAATCCTTGAGGAAAATAGGTTGACTCAATTAGCTATTCAGTTCACATCAACACACACACACAAACACACACACCTGGTGTCATTTCTTCCACACAAAGCTCCACTTTGTGGTTCTTATCAATCAGCTTCCCCTGCCTTTGTGTGTTTTTGAGTTGGTGTGTGTGTGTGTGTGTGTGTGTGTGAGTACACGTGCGTTTTCAAGGAGAGCAAACACACCCGGCTAAATTCCAACAGATTTTTGCAGAGGCACAAAGGTGGCCTTGTGCGGGCCTCGGCTCGGTCCAGGCTGTGTGAGGTGAGCAGCGGGACCACCGAGCTACAGAGACCGGTTTCCTCCAGGCTGCGATTGATCATTTATTACTCCTCACCGATTGTTGCGTCATGAGAAAGTGTCGGATGATCAAATGTGGGGCCTGTTGTTTTTCTTCTTTTTTCTTTTAACAAGACGACGTGCCGCGGGGGCCCGGTGAGAGACTAGCTGGGTGCCGGAGGAGGTTTGTGCTCTCTTGATGTCAACAACAATTATCAACAGGTTTTGAAAAAAATTGCGCAACATCAGCCAACGTGCCGAGCCACGGAGTCTCAGTTCAGGGGCTCAGTTACCTGCTGCCGGACGCATAACGCCGTGAGGCGAGTCACACTTTGTCTCTCATTCTGCTTTCCCATGATATTCTGTCATGTTAAATCCTTTATGGGTGCTTTTCAAATGTCCAGCATTAAAATGTGAATTTGCAGTGAAGTGTAGAGGGACAGTTTGAATAGTCTGTAAATCTCCAAGGCTCAGTATTCTTTTCCTTCTTCACAGCACCAGTTATTCTTTAATGTCTTATATATACAGGTAAACTTAAGTTTTCTTTTTTTATCATTCATTAAGTAGTTAATGTGATGCGAGTAGTAGGGCTTCTGTGAAATGCTAACGTTATTGTTTTTAGTACTAACAGTACTTTTTTTTCATGCTAACTTTACCTTTTTAAACAGCTAACGTTCCGGTTTTAAACATGCGGACTTAACTTTTTTGCAACGTTAATGTTTAATGCTTTTTTTAATGTCAACACATAAAATCTAATGTTGCTTGTGTGAGGTGGGATTCAACTTTTTACCTGAGCTGCTTGTGTGTTTAAAAATTGTTTATGGTGGGACACCATATAAGCCAGACTATGGCTGTGTCTACTACCGCGCACTTGAGCACTTCGAGCTGACTTTCAGTGTTCGAAGTGCGCCACTGAAAAAACCAGCAGAATTCAGTGCACTGAAAGTACCCAGATGGTGCACTGCAAACGGGCAAAAAATGTAGTGTAAAACGATGGACACTACTCGCCCTAAACGGCCGCCATCTTGGCTACGTATCGGAAGAGGAGGAGCCCTTTCGCCAGCTTTTCATTTTATTTCTAAAACAATGGCGGACAGCACAAGCGGTAGACCACGAAGCTACAGACCGTAAATGTAAGTATCAGCGGTAATTACACATTGTACTGGTATTACAATGTACTACTAACATGCCATTCTCAGATTAGTGAGCATACCTAGGTAGCATTAGATGCCATTGGATCTGCATGGCAGTTATGATAAGCTAGCTGGGTCCTCTTGCCAGTCCGACGAAGGTGCACTTTTATCGGACACTTTCCGCTTGACGAGCGGGGGCAGGTCGGCTCCAGGCGCTTGCTCCAGCGGCAAGTCCGACGACAGATATCTATGTCAGTCATCGGACAGTGTTAAACAACGGCTGTTCTGTTAACCAATCGAAATAGCAATTTTAATAATGGATTAACAATGGATATGCTCAGTTTAATAACAGGTTAACATGACACCGCGTGCGTTTGCCCACACGCCGCCCGATAATTAATACCGTTACGATAGCTATCTAAGCTTATCCTTCTAGAAATAATTGTAGCTTTCAATCATCGTTGTGTGGTTTTTTTTTAATGTCGTGTATGTATTAATTTTAATGTAATCGTGGTCTGGGACAGAGCACTGAATGGCTATCCTATTTCTGTTTCCTGCCCCAGAGACGTTTCCTGGAGGTGCTGCTGGTCCTCTGCTGCCCTCCCGACATCTGCATCTGGCTCCAATGACCTCTGGCACCTCACATCCACCTCCAGGGCCTTTAAGAAGATGGACCGCCATCGCGTCTTCAGTATCCCGAAGGACCTCTCCACAACACACCTCGCCTTTGACAGGCAGCAGTTGTAGCTTGGAGGTGGTTGCGGACAGGCTGCCTGAAGGGGGTCATGAGGCAGATGGGTTGGGACAGGCAGGGATAGCCACCATCCCCAAGGATACAGTATCCTGGTCAGGGCTCCAGACTAACTTTTTTAACTAGGAGCACAGTGGCCCCTAACTTAAAATGTTAGGGGCGCAAGCAGAACATTTAGGGGCGCACACAGGGTTTTCCTGGGTCAAAATTGTTGGCGCGCTGCGCGCGCACCATCTATTCATGCAGTCGAGATGTTGAGTGAGTGATCAGCAGCTGGCCACTCTGCCGTGATGCGCGCACACATCCACGCACACGGGTGAGCACACTCCTCACTAGCACCCCCTCCCCCCGTTAACAACTCTTCTCGGCTCGCCCAAATTTTCTCTATGCAGGAAAAACCCTGCGCACAGTATAAATCGACTTGCAAAGTTTTCCCATCATTTCTACTGTATTACTGATAAATAATTTGACAATATACAATCTTATGCCTTTTTGCCTTCATGAACTGCAAAACATTCACAACAGAGAACTCTTCAGAAGTTACTGTATTGAGTTTAAACATATTTTAAGAAAAAACATACCTTGAGCATGTGCATGTTGCACTTCGATGTGGCCAATCAAAACATTTGTTGGTTTCTAGAGATGCACCGATCAGGTTTTTGGTGCCGATCACCGATCACTGAAATCAGTATCTGCCGATCACCGATAATACCGATCACTGTGTCGATTGAAGCATTCTATTTTTTGTGTAGCATTATTGCTATGAGGACTATGAGGAAATACATATATAAAGCAACTCAAACATTAAAGAAATTACAGATTTCTTTAAACATTTAGGACTTTTACTTTGAAAAATGTCCTAATTGATACATTACAATTGTTTGATTGTTATTGTAGGGGATTTCAGATATGTATGGAACACATCTGCATCATTCCTTTCCTGGAACTCTTGGGGAAATCTATATACAGGACTTTTCTTAACATACACAAGTCTGACTAATTTTTATAAACCCTTCCTTGGTCCAGTAAAAATGTTTTAATGTTAGCATATGTTAAGCTAAATCTCAGAAACGATCTCTAAAGATACAAAATCAGTTCATTGTTTACTTTTATATGTTCGTGTATGATTTGTCGACATCTTATTTTGAAAAACGGATGTTGTTTCACGTGGTTCTTTACGCTAACTTTGCAAAACGGGATGTTGTCACTTAAATCCTTCCGCTAACTTTCTCAAAACCCTCGCGCTCCCGATCGAATGTGTTTACCGTGAGCATCAGGCTCTAGGGGCTCAGACATGTGAGAGTCGGCTGAGTCGACCCAGAGATTCAACTCGGGGGACGGGGACGCCGCTCGGTGGTGAGGATCCCCTCTGACCTCTCACTCTGCGGCCAACGCCGGTCGCATTGTCTCCGTTGCGGTGCGCCTCTTTTCACACATTAGCCTATAACCGTGGTCATCCCCCCCCCCCCGGCTCTCACACACAGGCCAGCCTTCTTCTTCGGTTTTCGTCTCCTTTCTTCTTCTTCTGGAGTTAATGTCGGTTAGCAAACCAGTCATTCAGGCATTACCGCTAACTATAGTGGGCTGAAGTATAGAACAAGTTTGTCAGCAACAAAAATATTTAATAACAAAAACAAAAAAAATCTGCTAATTTACTGGTCGCGCATGCGCGAGTTGATGAAAAATTTACTCGCACTGTGTCTAATTTTAGGCGCAAAATGCGACCATTTGGTCGCAGTCTGGAGCCCTGATCCTGGTGGAGGGTATGACTGCTCATAGAAGATGGGGCTGTTATTCAGGACCCTGGCATCATGCATTGAGCCCGGGGCCTGTCGAAGGCCCTGGCCACCACCCGATAGGAGGTGGCGCTGGCAAGCCAAAAAATAAAAACTAGACAGGAGATCTCGGGGCCCCAACCGTGGTCAGTCAGTGCCCAGCACAGCCATGAGGGCGTTGAATGACTCGGGTGAGCCTGAAGTCCACCCTCATGTCACTGTGGCCATCACAATACAACGCCAGCAGTGGCATTGCAACATTGATACGGCAGCGCCGCCTGGGACTGGGTGGCTGCTGTAGAGTGTGGGGAGGGGAGGGGAAGGGAAGATTATATTAATATGTAAGTCATTTTATCAATAAAATGTTGTCATTGAGGTTTTGTAGTCTTTTATTGCGTTTTCTGATTTATATTAGAATTGATGCATGTTTGTAACAATAATTAATATGCCTGTGTGTTCAATTGCTAATTGATTCCTGTATCAGGGTGAACTTCACTACAACAGAGATGTGTATAAAAGTACAGTCAGTCAAAGTAGGCCTATTACTGTGAATTCAAGCAGATGATGCCTATCATTTCAGTGGATAATTCTTAAAACTAATTGGAATCTAGGGACAAACATGTACAGATTTGTCATGTTTTATTTCCATATGGTGTGTATGTGGATTGCAAAGAAGAAGGTTACTTCTGACAAAGATAATTGAGAATTTAGCATACCTAGCGAGGAGAATTTAATTGCAACTACTACATGAAGCTATGCTGTGAAGGTAAGGCAAAATCACAATTAAATTTACATATACCATCTCGACTTCAGCCAGAAGGCGGAGGCTCCTGCCGCGATTGTGGAGGTATCGCAGTTTCCACATGGGGTGGAGAAGGGTAAACAAGGGACAACAAGAGGGCAAGAAGTGCATTCATTTTGTCAGTTTAAGGGTTAGGGTATCGCAAGCAGATTTGCATATGTCACTCCCGGCTTAATTTCGCGGGTGCTGTGAACAGATTTGCGTCCGTCACTTCCGCCAAGTGGTTAACGGTTAAGTGTTCCATTTGAGACAGCACTTCATCAGCGACGCAGTGTACTTCGTTAAGTGCGCGGTAGTAGACACAGCCTATGTCATTTATGTCACGTTAGCTAGCCAGAGACGAAAAGGTGGCATGTGGTAGAAAAGGGTATTGTCACACGTAAATGCAAGTTGTTTTATTTCTAAATCCTGAAAATGTCCATAAATAAGGTATTGTAGCAACGTTTGTAACGGGGGAAATTCTGTATAAATATTTGTATACTCCTCACCTCACATTCCCATTTGCATTCCTTGATCTCGTTGCAGTCTTTTTAAGTAAGTACGGTAATAAATTCAATCTTAAATGATTATTACACTTCCTCTTCAATAAATAGAGTGTCTCTTTATGTTTTGTGGAAGTAATTCAATCAGTGTAACAGTGATTAGAAACAACCTGACTGGGACAGTAGGGATGCTTTGTGTGCGTTTTATGATCGTGAACAAAAGGGATTCCTGAACCAGAGAACAGGTGGTCGCACATTAGCGGCGGACGCCGGTTTGAGTCGGTTCGCTAGGCAGCTAACGGCAACAGTTACCTCGGTAGTGACCAGCGCTGCCTCAGGCCGCTGCACTGTGGCTAAAGAGGTTCGGAGGTTAAATATTCCACGGTTTACGAAAATATGAAGAATTCCTTCAGGCCCTTGCGTTGAAATGAAACCTGTTCCTCCTTATTATCTTCTGTCGTCTGCATTATTGCACATTGATAAATATTACAAACCCAGGACAGTTGGTATCTTATAATGACAAATTACAATTGGAGAAACAACCTGAATAGGTTTAGTGAAGATGTGCGTGTGTGTGTGTGCGTGCGTGCTTGTGTGTGCGCTGTTGTCTACCATAGCGTGTAAACTGTAAGAAGAAATTAAGAGAGAAAAGGAAAAGATTGAAAAGACTCACTGACTTCCTCTTCCGGTAACATCACTCGCACACGGGTTGATTTCACCACAATTTCCTGCTGACTCTCGCTCAAACTGTGTGTGTGTGTTTGGTTGAACACAGATCTTGATTTAACACAAGCTCTTTTCTAAACCGTAGTGCTCTTCTCCCCCCCCCCCCCCTCCTCTTCCTCACTGCGGCAGTCAGCTGGTTGAGCTATGAATTGTGAAACTTGTCTCGACGCGTCACGATGAAGTCTCGTTGACACCATACTTCGTCAGTGAGAGAGATAATCGAATACCATCGAAGATAACTTGATGATGTACCATCTAACAGACAAGATACAGGAAACGCAGGGTGTTTAACCAGAAACCGTTCATGCTCCCCAGAGGACGTGGGACCATTTACGTTGCTAAGAAACTCACTCACCCTGATCAGCCCGGTGCTGAACTGAATCTTCCTATTTGGTGGTGCGGGTTCCTCTTCCTCAGGTAGACCCGGGATCTCGTGGCAGCTGGTCTCCAGCTGGTACTCCTCCTCCTCTTCCTCTTCCTCATCCTCCTCATCGTCTAGCTGGCTGCCTCCAGAGTCCTCCTCCCCGAGCCCGCTGTACGCGCTGATATCCACCAGGTCGCCCTCCGAGTAATCCTCCTTCCTCGAGCCGTCCTCATCGTTCTCCTCCTCCTCCTCGCTCCTCCTCCCAGAGTTCCCTCCTTTCTCCTCCTCCGAGGAGGAGGGAGAGGAACCCGGATGCTCTTTTTCACCATTTTCCAGTGAGGCGTGGACCTCCGCCTGCACCAGCCTGGCTCTGGCCTCAGAACCCCCGGTGGAGCCGTCGTGCTCATCAGCCTGCAGCTCTTGCTCTGGGACAGGCACCGTACTTGAGCCCCTGGCTTCAGTCGCTGTCGGCCGGACCTCCGACTCTGGCTTGACTCCCGAAGAAGAGGAGGAGGACGATGATGAGGAGTAGGAGGAATTGGGGAGCTGGTCTTCTGACCCTTCCATATCCTTGGTGGCCATCGCTTCTTCTATGCTCCTCTCTAGAGTCTCTTGAGGTTCTTCTTCGTCCTGGGTGCTTCCACCGCTTTGTGCCATCTCCTCCTGGTCCTTCTTACCTGGAGGGAGCACTTTCCCCTAAGAGAGAAAGACAGAGAGAGATCGTCCGTCCAATCATTCACTCAATTCATTGGTTTTCCTCCAAACAAGATTTCCTTTCCTTGTACCGCAGTTTGCGATTTCCCGCATAGTAAAAAAGACAGTGAAGTCTTCTCACCTTCCTTCCGGTCGCGTCCGTTCTAGCTGGAGGTTTGGGCTTTGGTGCCAGGGCAGGGCCTGCCCGACGTTGGGGGGGTTGGACATTGGTTGGCGGTTCGGTGGTCTCGAACACGGCACTGAGCTGGCTCACGGTGGGGCTGACCGCGTCACCGGGCCCGACCGAAGCTGCGGCAGCGGTGAGAGTAGCGGGAGCCGGAAGAAGAGCCGGAGTCAGATCAGGAGCCGGTAGAAGAGCCGGAGCCAGATCAGGAGCCGGTAGAGGAGCCGGAGCCGGAAGAGGAGCGGGAGCTGGGGGGTCGTCCAATCGGTCCAAAGCCTCAGTGGAGCCGTTAAAGCGAGCCACGACATCTAGGCGGCTGTCCTGGAAACCCGTTGCCCGCTCTTTCTTCAGTAAGATCCGGTTGGTGGCGGCTTGCTTCTCCTGGAGGAGCCAACAGTCAGTCATGGTCTCGAATCAGAACCAGAACGCACAAGTAAGAAACACAGATACCCTTCCGACCTGTAGAGTCCGCTGTTCGAAGATCCTCCTGGTCTCCTGAAGGTTGGAGAAGCCCCCGCTCTCTTCGCCCGGTTTCGTGTCAAAGCGGTTGACCCTCTCTGAGACCGTGGACCCGAGCTTGAGCAGGGCGCTGTGGTCGACCTTCTCGTTGAGGCTGGATGCCCTCGGCAGGGACAGTTTCACCACCTGCTCTACTATACCTGCCGGTGACAAGGTTATTTGGGGAGATTGTTAACAGCAAAAGGGAAAGTAAGAGAGGTGAGTTAAAGAAACCATTCCAGGTTTCGGTCGCATTGGATGTCGGGGGGTGGTGTTGCTATCTTTCCGGAGCTCAGCAGTCACTTTGTTGAGCCAGATAAACCAGATAAAGTTGGTCCTCAATGGGGGTAATATCTGTTGTCTATTCATTGCACATTGTTACTATTTAAATACTCCTAATAATACGTTTTCCTATTTGCTACTCTTTGGTAAGAAAAGTCAGAATGACGATAAAGAACGTTGCTGTTAGCCAGCTGTAGCTCGCTAACTTTAGCTACTTAAGATAACGTTAGCTAGCTGCTGTCTCTAGCAGACATTTAAACAGAGAACACTCTCAAAGGGTCTGAATATTATGTTTGAGGGCCACAAACTGTGCCAGGCTTAAGCTAACAGGTCCTCGCCAGTTGATGAGCAATCTAGAAGGCTTGGAAATAAAAGAAGCAGCATTGTTCTTGCGTTGCGGCGTAGAGCAGATTAGTTCTGCTAATATAAATGTAATGTTGGAAAGGCATAACCTGGCAACTCCAAAAAAGCATATGCACAGCTAATGATGCGCCAACATTTATCCATAGAAGAATAAAAGACGAACAAAAAAGTAAACCTCGACTAACTTTTAAGATACGAAACATTGTTCGTATTATAGCTACACATATCAAAAATGTGACAGGTCGGCCTTGCCTTGTTATAACTGCTAAGCTATGTAGACGATTGGATTGTCTGTTCATTTAAGGGGTTTAGTGAGCGGTCCACGACATACATAGCTCAACCCAAATTCCAACCTGACTCCAGGTCTAGTCAGCAATAGTAATTGTCCACCTGTGTGGGTTTGTAGGGCTCAAAGTCTGGACCAAGCAGGTCCAAACTAGAGATTAGAGTCATAATGTAAGTACGGCAACATAGGAATCGTCATCGGGTTCTCCTCACACTGTATATTCTAAAGGCTTTGACCCAAATAGAACATGGGAGGTAATTACCAATCATTTTGGCTCCCTCCTCCTCGTCGCCAGGCGACTGCATCTGCATGAACATGTTCTTGATGCGGTGAACATTTGACCCGTATTTCCGTCCCCTCCCGGTCGGGCGAGGCAGAGGAGCGGGTTTGGAGACGGGCCCGGCGCCTCCGTTCGCGGCATTATTGAGGTGGTCCGTGGCCTTCTTGAGCGCCGCCAGCCCCGCCTCGTAGGCGTTGCGGTGGGGCGAGGGACTCCGCAGGTTTGAGCTGCCGCTGCCGGCGGAGGTCCCGTTGCCTCCCGTGGCCGTCGGGGGTTCGGTCTTCATCATGTTTGGTAACTCAGATGCCCACCGGTGAACAGCAGGTCAGCAAGGACGAGGACGGCAGCATCCTGGAGCTGTTTGACATTCACCTCCTGAAGCACACAGAGACAGATCGATGGGTCATATCTAGATAACCAGATGAGGATAACCACACCCCAAAAGCTTGGTCTTCGAACTTCTTCCTCGGTTTGACGTGCAACCAACAAAAACCCTAAGTATTCTATTATTGATGATATGAAACTAAGTGAAATGACACTCGACAAATGTTGAGTTCTTATTGACAGATCTGTTCAAATATAGTTTCTTCAAAAGAATCAAACAATAGCACAACTTTAAATATTATGTAAATTAGAAATGTTTACAAGTTTCTTGCAAATAAGTCATTCTGCAATAAAAAGAAAACAAATGCCTAAGAGTGCGTTGCATTATTAATAAG
The DNA here is from genome assembly GCF_029220125.1 of Pseudoliparis swirei. Lineage (NCBI taxonomy): Eukaryota > Metazoa > Chordata > Actinopteri > Perciformes > Liparidae > Pseudoliparis > Pseudoliparis swirei. Next base: position 19,976,019 of record NC_079410.1, on the reverse strand, counting down.
TATGATTTATCGTGTGGCTCTTTCTAAACTTTCTCAACAGCATTGTCAGGGTTATTTATCTTGGCTGGAAACTTCAAGAGAAAACCAGTGGGGAAGTCTAAAAAAATGATAAAGATTACGTTGTGTTGCACTACAGGAAATGTAAAATGCCGTATATCTCTGCCTCAGTCGTTAGAATTTTGATCACTTTCATCCTCATAAGTGACCCAACTTGGAGCCAAAACGCTGAAGTTGGCCTTTAAGTTTTTCATCCATAATCGAGCATCGACGGAAAATGACCAATCCAAAAAGAGTTGCCAGTAATGACATCGCTGTGTATTTAATAACATCCACATGGTGCTGCAGGAGCTGTCAAAATAATCCAATTAAAATGCTGAGTCACTGTGACCTCGCCTCACGTGTCGGTGTGTGTGTGTGTGTGTAATGTTGCCGCTCAGAATGCCAAATTTACTTTGTGGCAAAGTCAGCGCATGAATACAGAGAACCCTCCCGCGTTGTCCCCAGACATGAAGCTGCTTTCTTACGATCACGATCCTATTAACTGTCTGATTGCGTTTGGCGGTCTGTACACACAGTGAAGTGTGATGTTTTCATCAGGCTTCATTAAGAGTTCTGCACTGTACGACATCACTGGCAATGAGACCGACATTGTGCAACACACACAAGTACTAAATTGCTTATAAGCTATGACAATGAAAATGAACAAATGGATACAGAGTACGGACAATAACTTACTGAGACCGAATAAAAGCGGGTTGTGATGAAAACGTGACTACATGTTTGATCTATATATGTAGAGGTCTCAAGAAAAATTATTATCTCATTATAATTTGATGATTAGAAGAAAAACAGCTGTGAACTTTCAGGTTCCATCTCTCTGGGCAAATGACTTCCACGTTTCACGGTCATGCTAGCCATTTTGTGACGAGCTTACAGAGCAAACTTCGTAAAAAAATATTATTTGCATTTTGTTGTCACTGTAACAGTACTGTAAATAATATAATGACGTGGGCGTGCGGAGCAGGTACTCTCATGTCAGCTGTTCCTCTTGCATGAAAGCAGCAACACAAAAGTATCCGACCACTTTCTGAACATGTCACGCTGCTATTAGAGTGGACCCAATAGCACGACTCAGACAGGAGTAACAAAGATTACTGTCTTTGGTTGGAAACAGGCTGGGTCAAAACCGGGAGATCAGTCGAAGAAGCAAACAAGTCCAAAAAGGGGCGTGGCAGAGAATCAGATGTCAGGGCAGGCAGGCAGGGTCAGAACAGGCAGGTCAGGAATAGACTCTAATAACACTGGAGAACTTGGCACGAAAACACAAGACAATCTGGCAGAGGACAAGTGGAAGTGAGGGAGCTAAATAGTGAGGGACTAATGAGGGGATGGACTGCAGGTGAGAAGGGCGTGAGGACCAGGTGAAGGGAATGAGGGACTAACGAGGTGATCAGAGGCAGGTGAGGGGAGTTGGATTGACGAGATGGTGTGACAGGATGAAAACAACTATTACAAAAAGGAAGGCGTGGAGCTAAACTGTTACAGAACAGGCATGCATATGAACGGCCACTGCACTGGCAGGGCTCCAGACTGCGACCAAATGGTCGCATTTTGCGCCTAAAATTAGACACAGTGCGAGTAAATTTTTCATCAACTCGCGCATGCGCGACCAGTAAATTAGCAGATTTTTTGTTGTTATTAAATATTTGTGTTGCTGACAAACTTGTTCTACACTTCAGCCCACTATAGTTAGCGGTAATGCCTGAATGACTGGTTTGCTAACCGACGAAGAAAGGAGATGAAAACCGAAGAAGAAGGCTGGCCTGTGTGTGAGAGCCGGGGGGGGGGGGGGGGATGACCACGGTTATAGGCTAATGTGTGAAAAGAGGCGCATCGCAACGGAGACGATCGCGAGGGCCGCAGAGTGAGAGGTCAGAGGGGATCCTCACCACCGAGCGGCGTCCCCGTCCCCCGAGTTGAATCTCTGGGTCAACTCAGCCGACACTTCCATGTCTGCCCCTAGAGACTGATGCTGACGGTAAACACATTCGATCGGGAGCGCGTGAGGGTTTTGATAAAGTTAGCGGAAGGATTTAAGTGACAACATCCGGTTTTGCAAAGTTAGCGGAAAGAACCACGTGAAACAACATCCGTTTTTCAAAATAAGATGTCGACAAATCATACACGAACATATAAAAGTAAACAATTAACTGATTTTGTATCTTTTGAGATCGTTTCTGAGATTTAGCTTAAATTATGCTAACATTAAAACATTTTTACTGGACCAAGGAAGAGTTTATAAAAATAAGTCAGACTTTTGTATGTTAAGAAAAGTCCTGTAAATAGATTTCCCCAAGAGTTCCAGGAAATGAATGATGCAGATGTGTTCCATACATATCTGAAATCCCCTACAATAGCAATCAAACAATTTTAATGTATCAATTAGGAAATTTTTCAAAGTAAAAGTCCTAAATGTTTAAAGAAATCGGTAATTTCTTTAATGTTTGAGTTGCTTTATATATGTATTTCCTCATAGTCCTAGGCAATAATGCTACACAATAAATAGAATGCTTCAATCGACACCGTGATCGGTGATCGGTATTATCAGATCGGCAGATACTGATTTCAGTGATCGGTGATCGGCACCAAAAACCTGATCGGTGCATCTCTAGAAACCAACAAATGTTTTGATTGGCCACATCGAAGTGCAACATGCACATGCTCACGGTATGTTTTCTCTTAAAATATGTTGAAACTCAATACAGTAACTTCTGAAGAGTTCTCTGTTGTGAATGTTTTGCAGTTCATGAAGGCAAACAGGCATAAGATTGTATATTGTCAAATTATTTATCAGTAATACAGTAAAAATGATGGGAACACTTTGCAAGTCGATTTATAGTGTGCGCCCCTAAATTTTCTGCTTGCGCCCCTAAAATTTTAAGTTAGGGGCCCTGACTGGTACTAATTACACAAGGATCTATAGCTGTTGGCCACTCCATGAAACATAAATGTGTTTTGCAACTCAGGCGCTTTGATTAATCGACTGTGGACCGAGCCATCTCTCTTTTTGTCTTCTTTTTTTCAGCAGAGTCCGTCCCACTGTGGGCTTTGTGTGAAAATTCACAGCTGAGGTGTGAGGATACAGCGCCAACTGCTTTCGATCCGCCGCTCCTCAATACACAACTGAAGTGGTCTGGTCGTGCACAGTCTTGCCCTGTCCTTTGTTTGCCCGAGTCTGAACATGCCAAATACTCCAGGCGAATTGTCCACCCGGGTTTAGACCAAAGAGACCCAAACGAGGGCGCCCTGCAACGGCTTAGTGTGATGTCATCACTAACTGATGGTGTGTTGATTGTCCCTCATCAAGCCGCAGTCAAAAGCTTTTCTCCGAACAAGCCGCGACAGTGAAACTTTCCATTGGCTTTTCAGACGTCAGAGGCGCAGCGATGCACATCGCACACTTTGAGACAACCGTCAGTCCAGCGTGGAGCTTAATCTGGCAATTATTTTCTCATTGAATTATTGATTCATCCCGTAGTCTATAAAAGGGCAGACAACAAGTGAGTCCACAGCCGTGCTAGCCGCTCTTTTGAGGCTGCCCTTTAGCACAGCAGCGCGTTGAGCTAAGTGTTAGCATGTGCACAACGGCAATGCTAACATTAGAATACATCAGTCATGACACGCACATTTAGCGTGTCACCTTGTCAATTAGCACGAAACAAAAATAAATAGCAGTACAAACGACAGAGCTAACGGTATTTCGCTGAGGATGAACTGTGGGAATCTTGGGGGGGGGGGGGGGATGCTACTACCAGCTAGCTAGTGGGGCACAACAGAGAGCCTTAGCTTACAACCGGTCCAGATACATAAACATAGCACAGAGAAGCCCGGAAGCTCCACTATAACTTTACAGACGGTTGTTTGCCCTGAATCCCATATAGGGCGACTGTGGGTCAGAGGTTAGCAAGTCCGTCTTTCAATCAAGGGGCTTGGCGGTTTATTTCCCGCCCTAGTCGATGTGTCCTTGAGCAAGACCCAGAATGGCTCCCTGTGTGAATGTAACATGATTGTAAATCGCTTTGGATAGAAAGCGTTGGCTAAATGACATGTGATGTGATGTATAGAACCTGAAAGGCATCACCATAAGGCCTTACAGTTCATCAAATCCATAATTGTCAAACACACGGTGAAGGTCAGGGGGTCACCAATGTTATTTTGTCCAGTTTCAGCTTTGCACCCAAAACTCCACTCCTTCACCGCAGCGGCTACTTTGCACACAATATGCTGCAACGTGCATCCGAACTGAAGGTGGATTACAAACATGTCGATTCATGTTGTGCGGGAGCTCGCATCCTTTTCCTGGATGGATGTTGACAGACGCCGCGTCGACACAGAGGGGAACGGTTTTTGGGTCACACTTCAAACCAGCCAAATCAAATGTTGAAAACAGTACTCACTCTGGGGAAATGTACGAAAGATCTACACACACATACATATAAACACACACACACACACAAACTTTTACATGTCTTGCCAAACATTAGGTGTTCACACACTGATCATGTGATAAGCGAGCAAATCCGATGTAAAGAGAAGAGCTCTTTCAGGCGACACTAGAAACACACACACACACACACACACACAGACACACACACACCCAGACACACACACACACACACAGCTCCTGGCCTTTTTTCCCGTTGTTGTCGAGACCAATCTGGTGGCTCTTCGTCTCATTGACAAACACACAAACCTGACATGCACAACACAGACAAACACAATCTGTCTCCATCGGAACAGATTTAATTTGACTCCCCGCCTTTCCAGGAAAGACTTCATCCGTCTGCTGCTACCCATAATCCCTTGTGGTTCAGGGGGTTTGCTTTACTGTCATTTGTTCGGGGTCCTCTCCTTAGTCGTCTCCATTTAGAAGACATTGTCCTTAATGTTGGTGCCGTCATTAAAAACAGCTGAGGAGACAGTGTGGACTGAAATCATCATTTATGTTTTGTTTTTAAACCTCCGGACAACTTTCTGCTCCTTCACACACGCATGCACGCACACACACACACACACACACACACTGATGGCGGCGGCACTGTTGTGCAAGGTTGCAAGTCGTTCCCTGACAATGGACTCCCAGTGACTCTGGGATTCGATGTCTTGCACCAAGGACACTTTGACTTGCGGACGGAAGGAAGCCGGGGATTGTACGGCCAACCTTGCGATTTAAAACGTACCAGAACATTTTTAATTAAACAGATGTTGGTCTATTAAAGGATGCTGTGCTGATTTTAAAATCTAATGTGTTTACCAAGAGCTACCCACCCTCCTCCTCCTCCTCCTCCTCCTCACAAACACACTGTCTCGGTCAGGTCAACACAATCTAAAATAAAACCATCGCAGCCCATCCACCATGGGCACCAATAATCCTCAGAATATTGAGGTAAATTACTATTGACTTAAGAAAAATCACTATTGATGGGAGAAGCAGCCCCTCCCATCACTAAATACAGGCTACACACACACACACACACACACACACACACACATACGCACACACACACACACGCACACGCACACACACACACACACAGAGTGGTGGTTCTTCTGGCAACAATGACCTTCATCACTGGAGGACTGGAGCTATGTGTGTGTAGCACCATGTGTAGCCGTGCGCGTGCACGACGGCCGAACGCAGTCCTGCTCGAGACAGACACTCGCCGCCGCTGACGCGCAATGTGCTCTCCGGTTCGCACAGGGGTTAATGATAATGGGTCCCCTAAAAGTCTCCGCGCCCGCACACCATCTCTCGTCTGTGCGTCACGCGCGCCGTTCAACAGAAGCCACATTATGGCAGAACTACAATGACTCCCGTCTATTCGCCCCACAATCCCTGCATCTGTCGAGGAGGAGACTCCCGGGCCTGACCTGGTGCGACAACGGTTTCTGGCTGGCAGACACACACACACGCGCGCGCGCACAGTGCGTGCTCCTGCTGTTCCTGCTGCTGGCTAGAGAGAGGCTTTGTTGGCAGCCGCCGCTCGCGCCGAACTTCCATCGAAAAACAAGAGTCTTTATTGTGGCGTCGCTCGAGGAGCGCGAACTGCATGTTCGCCAGATACAACGTTCCGGCTGCCGCGCATCGCCGCGCGACGTGGATTAATTCGGCCGTGCGCGTAACACACGCACGAGCCTTCGAATAGTTAGAATGTCAACTGTGTCTAATGTCTCCCGTCAAAACTACAGCGACGCGCGCTGTGCTCGCGCATCGAGATTTCGGTTTGAACTTGAATGAAAAGAAGGTTTTTATGAATAGTTCGTGCGCCCGAAATTGCCAGAAGACGTCGCGGTATCCGAATAACTGTTCGCTCGCGTCGTTTTAGTGGCGTTCACTTCAACATGCACGCGCGAGAGTTTAAAACAGCAACATTTCTAAGCGAATTCCGCCGCGACGTTTTTTTCTGAAAAAGAGACGAACACACAGGCACGCGCATTCCGGATGTGTATTTTTTTCTTGTTTTTTTCCGCCCCCCTGCTTTACGAGTTATCACGCCGAATACATGCAGCACGTACACAACAATGACACGGAGCAGCCCCGGTAGTGTCTGTGTTATAACGTGTCACCGGCCGGTTCACGACCCGGAGGCGCGCGGACGACGCGGCCCTGCTGGCTGTCTTGTCTGCTGCTCTGCGTCGCTTCCTTCCTTCCTGCAGACTCTCGTCTCTCAAACTCTAAACCGCAGATTTGTTTGTGTTTGTTTCTCCCGCAGCTCGAGGCGCGCGCCGTCATCCTTACCGCGTATTCCGGTTAGTCACGAGCAGCAGCCCCGGTGCCTGTTAGGATCCGTAGGGGAGACAGTCCATTGTCCTGCTGCTGGCTGCCGCTGCTGATTCCTCCTGCGAGAGAACAGACTGAGTGCCAGCCTCTCTTCTGCTCCTCCCTCTACACCCCCCCCCTCCCCCTTCCCCCTCCCATAATTTTCCTCCATCCATCCATCCTTCCCTCTCTCTCTCTCCTCTGCTATTCTTTCCTCTGCTCATTCGATTTCTATCTTTTTTTTCTCTTCTAAATCTCTTTTACTTCACTCCCTCTTTTTTCCCTCCTTTACAGCCCTTTCCCCCCTCCCCTCCTCCCTCCTCTTGACCATCAGGTGTCTTATAAGTAGTTCTCCCCCCTCAGAAGATGCGTATTGGCATCGTTTTAACGTGTTTACCTCACCAATTCATCCACTGACAGACGTCATTACGTCACGTGCTCAGACAGCCGATTGGCCTCATGGCATCGCGTCCACTTCCTCTCTGTTTTTAACTGGGTGACCTTATTCTGGCGGCTGGCCGGCTGACGGGTCAGTGAACGCAGCATGTCAGTCACCACGTGGCGATTCAGCGACTCCTGTTGGCCAAATGCACTAAAACTACACTAAAGGAGGCTCGTGGTGTATGGTTGAGTAAAAGTACTTATTGATACCACAATGCATTTGTAAGTAAAAGTCACAACAATATATATATATATAACATTTATATTGTATGTAATTAGACAAGTGTGGCTTTGTGTACTCTTATCATCATGTCTGTCTTGTTTTTTGTGTTGATTGTAATGTTTTGTCGAGATGAATGCCTCACTTTCCACTGGGAACCATCTCTACCCGGGTACAATTAAAGTAACCTGAACCTGTATTTTAGAATATGTATATATAATTGTTATATAAAATAGATATATATACATTATATAATGTTATTGACCCTGTCACATGTCAGGAGACAATAAGGTGCCATGGATGAGGATTCTTGCGCGTATAACCAGTATTTAAAACAAATAAATAACTTTTTTTTGTAATCACTGAAAATGATAATAATAATAAACCTAATTAAATGACCTGCTCCTTATTGCATATTGTTTTTCCTTTGACTTTTTCACATATCTGCCATGCCGTTATTTTGAAACCTTTTCTCCACCGGAAATGGTATTATCGTGTGTGACGCTCAGAAAGGGGGTGACTGTCGACGTTAATTAATTAATTAGTCTTTACTGCCCTCAGGTGGTCACTGGGAAGAACTGCGACATTGATTTAGCTTCATGCTAACACACGGTAACATTGTTATTAATGTAATCAAACAGTTACAGCTAAGAATACACGTATACTGATTATTATTATCATTTAGGAGTATCAATAATCGTATTAATAGCAGTGCGAGTGTTGGGGATATTTTCTTCCTCTTTTAAATTTTAATTTGTGTCCTCTTTTGTGAAAATGATAGTCGAATGTGAGCCGAAGGTAGTCTGACCCAGACATGGGCAAACTACGGCCCGCAGGCCACATCCGGCCCGCCGAACTTGTCCAAATCGCAGCTTTGTTTACTTCCGGTGTGCGTTGGCGCGGAACGTACTCCTCACACAAAACCCTTCACCGTGATTGGTCAATCCGTTTGTCTGTCAACATTTTGCGAAAAAAACAACCAATGAACACTCAGTAAATCACAAAGGACCTCCCCACCACACAGGTGAGGCTCATTTAGAAACAGCCGCAGTGATTTTGGCGAGCAGAGCGGAGCCTCCGGAGGAGCTGCAGAGCCACGAGGAGGAACACGCAGCCAGAAGAGATCCACAACGATGACATGTTATTATAGTGAAGCCATATTGTAAATAGTCTGTGTCAATAGTTGTGTTCTGTTTTCTATTTCTCAACATGTGTATAATGTAGATTTTTTTCATTCATTTATGTACAATACATATTTATTTGAAGAAAGAAAAAATCTAATGGTCATTTTTTATTTGCACACACCACATGAAGCTTTATCTGCAATATGAAGTCATTTCTCAGTCCCATCTTTATCATTTTGGTGAATGTGTGACAGATCACATCATTTTTACTCAAAAAACGATAATACAACATTTAGTTTCATGTATCTAGCATTGTATTCAGATATTTCACTGCTTTTGTGAACCTATGACCTTTTGGTAAACCAATTTCAAAAACCAAAACAGTTCGTCCACATGAGTAAAGGTGTGTTTTCAGAAGCGATATGAAGAATCTTTAAAAAACCAACTTCAATTTTCAGCTTTTGGGCCATATTTTCTCTTTCCACTTGTACCTGAGGACAATTGTGCCTCATTATATAGAGAGCTGAGACAATCCGTCCATTATTTTGCGGGGTTTAAAACAATTAGAAATTATTGAGCTTGATTATTTCGTTGGGTAATATGTTTTGAATGTTGAAAGTGATCTTTTTCCAGTAAATGTTGATTTCTTTAACTTTGCACCTTTAATTGAAATGTATAAAAATCAGATATAATCTCCAGGTTTAATAAATTACATTGCGTGTCCAAATTCCGGCAGTCTAAGGACAGTGTGATAAGTATCGAGCAGAGGAGGATAGGGCCCCATGACCTGCATCAGGCAGATGGGATCTATGCCGTCTCAAGGGGTGAGAAACCCCATGAGGGGAGAGAGAAAAAAAAGGACTTGGGAGAAAAAGAAAGAGGTTATAGTGCCAGGAGAGATGAAAATTCATCCCTGCAGCTAAAAAAAGATAGCTGATTCACAGCTCAGAGCAAAAGCGTGGCAGCTATAAGCCTAATAGAGCATCTCAAATGAGGAGTTAATCCTACAGTCATTTCAAACCTAACTACTGTCTCTGTCAAATTGAAAGGTCTGTCTCTCTGTGACTTCCTGGTGACGCAGTCTGATAACCAAAATTTTTGGCTATCCAAGGAAAAGAGGCTCCATTCTGCTTTTAAGACTCCCCGCTCTTACTGAGACATTTAGTAGTAGCTCTCTAGTGGGCACAATATAGTAGTAGAAATTAATTGGCAATGAAGTATCTTAAGAGGTTAAGAGAATGGGCATCAAGTGATGGAGTGGTGGGGAGAAGAATTTTGCAAGTTAGATTGATTTACTGGGCTGTTGCAGTTTAGCAGCGAGTGAAGCTCTTGGTGTGAGAAAGAATCACCTTAGTGATATTCTGGAGCAGAGCAGGACCTAAAGAGAGCAGGGTAGAGAAAAAGAGAAACAACGAACGCTATCCAGTCTCGGAAAATGCAGTCTTTTTGAGACCAATGATTCTGATTTTTTTCTGCATCTTTATCTTTTTGAGAAATAGATTTTAGATGAAAGAAAGAATGGAAAGCTTGAGATTTGCTAGGTGGGAGAGAAGCCTTCAAAGATAAAGTAAGATTCTTTACAGTGGCAATTGAATGCCAAACAGAAGGCAATGCCAGTGATAATTGAGCCATGAATGCTCAGGGCCGAAGGAGTGAGTGTATTAATTTGTTTTATGTTTTTTCATTCAGAGAAGCAAGCAAGTTGCAGGTGTATTTGTTTATTTACATTTGAATTTTACAGAGTTTGTTTTTATTGCATTCTATTAGTTTTAATAGTTAAATATATCTGCATAACAAATGAAGTAAGTATAGTTGATATAATGATAATATAAATGAAGAAAGAAATGTATAATAAATAAAACCCAAGCAATGAACCTTGTGGAACCTCAAGGATCAAGTTAACGTTGGTGGTTGGTCCCGTCATTACACGTACAACCTGACAAAGATGATCGATTACAAATTTAAAATGATCAACCAAATGCCGCCTGAAAATGCCAAATTAATTGCCCAGTCTCCTGTCGTCGGAATCAATCAGTCGTCAAGAATGCAGCACTAAGGTCTTAACAGAGAGAGGACAGAGAGGTCCGTTATCTGCCTGAGGTTAGAGTAAGGTCCTTTGTCTGCCATCTGTCAGCTCGGTGTTGGTTTTCTTGTGCTGATGGAAATTTCTCAAATCAAACTATTGAAATGGAAAGTCGTTGAAAACTGATTTTACTTGAAATCAAGTCTTTTGAGAGGAAGGGGGAGGTTAGATTCGGTCTGTAGGGAGGGGAGACTCTAGATGAGTGGGCTTCTCTGTGGGAGGGTTTAAGTACAGGTTAGCTGAGAATGAGTAATGCGGGTCAAGAGCAGAGCAGGTTACAGCAGAGTTAACAGAGAGACACATATATAAGGCAAACGCTGTACGCGAGCCCAGCCGGATGGGGGTCAAGAGACAGGGGTTAGGAGAAGTAAAACAGCGAAAAAATTGGTCACGGAAGATAGTTGAAAAACCTCCAAATAACCTCCAAATAAAAACGGTTTCCCACAGCCTATCCCACTTTGAGGATTCGAGCAACTGTGGTTGGCAAGAGATTATTATTTATGTCCCTACCACTAAATAAAGAAGAAATCTTTTCCCTACTAGTTAAAACATACCTGTTAAAGTTATAGGAATGCTCGCGACACAGACAGGCTTCTGTCTCAAGCTGGGTCAGGCTGTGAAAGAAGAAGTCTGGGTTGTTTTTTTATTTTTTGTTATTTTAATATAATAGAGCTGCATGGCATATACGGATTAAAGAGGGATGTTTTTTAAGACCATTCCAAACATATACTTTCTTGCTTTTAGATTAGCTTAGACAGTTGGCAAGCTCTTGACCTGCTTGATAAATTCAGTCTGGTCGAGGGTCTTTACTGAGGTAGTTCTTCCTCCAGGTTATGTCTCTTCCAGAGGATCTCAGACACACTGTTGCTCAGAAGAGAGGCAGCCTATCCTGTCAGATGATGGTGATAGATCTGGGACTGCTCTAAGACGAAGAGGAGTCCAATCAAATACAGAAGGAATCGTGTCATCAATTAGAGATCGCTTCTTTTTTTAATTAGCACTATCAGTTAGACAAGGAGCACTAGAAGGTAGACATCAATCACTTCAAGAGTAATCTCTAGTAGTATAAATTCAAAAGGTGGGTTGTGGTGAAACAGAAGAGGTCTGTGGAGTGACTCAAATGCTCAATGTCGTTCCCATAAGCAAGACAGGGTCGACTGTGTGGCCGGTCTGAAGAAGTTCATGGTGCTCCTACAGAAGGTCTCAATCTCAGTCCAACACTCTGATGATTACAGACGAGCTCAACAATCATTATCAACATCCAAAAATTCATATCCAACAAACTTAAACATCTTAAGAACCAAACTTGATATAAATGATAATATAAGACCAAAAAAGCTGATAAACTTGAAAGAAATTCTGAAGATGAATTCTTCAAATTAAATTGTGAAGGCTGTAGAAAGAGTGAGGTTTTAAGAACAAGAACAAGAAAGAAATAGGGAGGATGAATTTTTATAATTGATTAATTAATAATTCGATTAATAGATTCGATTCACCGCCCTCGACCGGGTGCCTCGAGGAATGTATGAATTGATGAGGAGCGGAGGACTTGCATTCAGGCAGACATACATAGCAGGCATATTCTTCCCAGTCATTCAGGCAAACATATCAGAATGCAATCAATGATATTAAATGATTCAGTAACTAAGCTTAACAATGATAGAGATGTAAGAGACCAGACACATAGAATTATTTTGTTGCCAGCATCTAATTGTTAATTTAGTTATATTATAATTAATTTGTATAACTTGTGTTTCTATTGTATTAACTTTCTTCTGCTTTTTTTGGTATGGAAGTGGAGAAAGGGACATCTAAAGTAGTCTAGTCTCTAGGACTTGAATCGAAACTCTACGAATCGAATGGAGGAGCAGTACTCCCTGGATACTTCTCGTTCCTGGTCCTGGGTTCTGGTTGTTAAGTTTTGTTGTGGTGGAATTGCATATCGAAATGAGCAGAAATGATGAAATGTCATGAATCGATGACTCCCTCTCACCACAGAGCGTTGGGATGAAAGTCTTCTTCCGTTTCGTGGAGACCCCACATTATTTTTGGTGGCACCCCACACAGCCAGCACTGGGCACCACCTCGACTGCCGAGATTCCGCCTGTTGCAAAAATTAAGCAGAGGAAATTACCAAAATGGAAGAAAGATCACATTGTCCGACAACGTCTTGGCATAAGCACATAATTTCACGATTCATTTTTAGTAAGGTAGGTTACGGCGGTGCGGTCATTCTAAATCTGTGTGTATTCGCAATCCTGTATCTCCGCTTATCGCTCAGCCAGCCGCCGAGTTCAGATAACCTGCTCCGGCACTTGGCTCCAGGCACTCGCTTTATTCCGTTTCGCCGGCTAGAGAGAGTTCCCTGAGGATGCTCTGTGATCATGTGGTGTGTGTTCCTCAGGGAAAACTGGTTCAAAGGTGGAAAACTGGTTAAATGAGCTGTGCTGTGGTGACCGCTAGCAGAGAACTGAACCCTGCCCCATCCGGCTGCCATCCGGCTGCACACGGTTAACACAGCTGACTAACAACGGCTGCTGGCGCGGCTGGGCCGGGAGAGGGCGGGCATAGCTAGCTGAAGCTGCTGCGAAGGAGCCGGTGAACCGTCTAATAACAACCTGCCTCCAACCCAAGCACAAAATAACACTTTGTGTTGTGTTGTATCGTTATCAGGGAGGGAGGGGATAACTATACATGAGACACAAATTGAGCAAGAGGGAGCGGGGGAGAGAGGAAGTCATGTGCTTGTTGAGGCTGGCAACCAAAGCTTACCGGAAGAGTGAGATGATGCGTTCAGGAGCAGCTGGGAAAATCAGACAACTCAAATGTGACATACAACTGCAAACAGGTTGTATGCTCCTGGCCCGGCCCCTCTGTCAAATTTTAGAACCGATTGTGGCCCGCAAGTCAAAGTTTGCCCACCCCTGGTCTGACCTCTGACCTGTGTCGAGCTGCAGTAACCACACGTGGCCGGAGGAGGGCAGCAGAGCAATGTTTATCTCAGGTCTGGTCATGAGCGATGCCCAGCATTCAAATATGACACTCAGATGTTTGTGTGTGTTAACTTGACTTTTCTGGCATTGAAGATAGGTTATAATATGTCGACACTAAGCCTGCTAAATAATTAAAACTGTTGTTTGTGCGCGTTTTGTTAAATATGAAACAAAAACAAACTCAAAATCTTCCATTTGTAAGTCACTCCCGTTCTCAGTTTTAGAAATATAATCAGCAGGGGAAAAAACCATTACGTCATCTCGTACTGGCAGCATTGGACACAATTAGAGGGAAGGTGTAGCGATGCAGCCATGACAGCGCCCTCTGGAGGCCAGCTAGTGGATGATTTTAAGTCCTTATTCCAAATCACTGCACTGAAGAATCACACATTTAATTGTAGCTGCTTAATGCAAAACTTCCATAAGTTCTTCTTCCTAAGATTATTATACATTTTTGTGCAGGATTGTTTGAGATTTTTTTCCCATTGGACAAACCGCAGACAATTGTGCAATTTGTTAAAATAAAATAGTAAAAACCAACAATTTTGTCGCCTTAAAAAAAGCCTGATATATAATTTTTTTCTTTGAGAAACAGCATCTCTGTATTTTGGTAAGTGTTTTTTAGACCTCTTAAAAGGGGCTGATGGTGAACTTTCAAAATAAAAAGATGAAAACATTCTTTCTAAAATATTCTAAAAAAACATGTGAAATTTAAAAACCTGAAATGGTCCCTTGTAATGCATGTGTTTCATACACACTGGCCCAGTTCACTCCAATTACAGTTAGCCAAAGATATTCATCCCCAAGAAATGGAATAAATGCAAAAGCCACCAAGACGACCCGATTGAAAAAGATTTTAATAAGCATAGCCACAGCCACATGATGCAACACAGACGAGAGGTCGGGATGAGTAGGCACACACAGAGCCGAGAGTCCTCCGGGTCGACGGAGGTCACGCAGCTAACCCGGAAGAAGCAACACCCCAAAGAAGAGGACAGTAATGCAGGGGGTCTACACATGCAAGCAGGAAACATCATGTTGCTTCTATGATAAACGTATGCTCCCCCGGAATCATATATCTATTCATTTAGCAGTTCTCCCAAAGTATACTCACTTCCCAGGTAAAAGAGAGGAAGAGGAAGAGCACTCCCCCCCACCCTCTAAAATGTCCACACAAGTGAACTATGAGATGATTAATATGTAACTGATGCATCCAACACATCTTATTTTCACACCAATGACTCTGAACTTCAAACCTCATCACCCTACTACTCTGATATCAAACCTCCCCCCACCCCTCCCTCGGTGAGGGACGGCGCTCAGCTGCTGACGATGCGCCCGGCCCAGGTCTCGTGCTTGGTCCCCGGCTTGAGGTGAGTGATGGTCACGTCCACCGCCTGCACCTTCTGCTGCTTGGGAGGGATGGAGCAGATTTTGTAGCTCACCTCGTCGCCTTCCATCAGCACGTACTCGCCCTCGATGCTGGAGGAGAGGGGGGGGGGGGGAGGGGGGTTAAAGGTTAAGCAGCGGGAGCGAAGCGCTAGTCGGGTTCTTTTAGTCTTCTAAACATCTGGAGGAAACATCTGTATGATATTTTAAAAAGATTTTCTTTAACTAAACTATATTTTCTATCTAAATGACATCCTCACGTTGTTTTTATACATTCCGACAAATGTTTTGTATGAAAATATGAAATAACTACTGGAAAGAAGCATCAAAACAGCAACATAAAATATCATAAAGATGTGTCGACTCTTTGTTTGGATTGAGAGAGACATTTATGTTCAACAGAGGAAGAAAAAAAACAGAGCATTACTAATTTCATTAGTCAGACCATCAGGAAGAGTTCACACAGCTCATAGAGAAGCGAACGCATTAAGAGGCAATCGCACACGGGAGAGTCGACCAATCAGAAGCCAGCAACACGGTCCAGACAGAGAAAGCCCTCGTCACCCCGAGTCCATTCAAACCGTATCCAGGGAACCTTTCTTTATTGCCGATTCACAGCACACTGTGTTCAAAGTGTTGGTAGGCACGTGTGTGTGTGTGTGTGTATTTGTGTGTGTGTGTGTGTCCACTGGAGATGTCCATGGGTTTCAAAGCCTGTGGCTGATAACAAAGGCTCTGCGGTGAAGGTCATCAGATATTCTGCTGTCCTCCTACACACTCCTGCAGCTACTGCCACTGCTCTGTGTTTGTGTGTGTGTGTGTGCGTCTCTACTACCACACATTCATTGAGGTCAGTGATTAAAGCAGCCCTCTCATCATTCATTCGGTCATCAGAACATATATTGGCGAGTCCAAATAGAAGATTGCACACTTACTCCGAGATGTGGACGAAGATGTCGGCGCCCCCGTCGGACGGCGTGATGAAGCCGTGGCCCTTTGAGCGGGAAAAGCACTTACACACGCCGGTGAAGGCCGGACCCTCTGACGCACGAGCAGTCCTGCAGGGAGAGTGTGTGTGTGTGTGTGGGGGGGGGGGGGGTTGGTGAAAGGTGAGAGAGAAAGAAAATAAATAGTCAGTGACCGTGTTTACATGCATTCGAATAGCTGGCTTAGTCGGACTGAAATCGAATGATCCGTTTCATGTAAACACCTTTGTTCGACTATGTGCGGTCCGACTACGATCCGATTAACACCCCTGGATAACTCGAGCCGATCCGGTTGATAATTCGACTATCGCGGCATGTAACGGTGAATTGGATTAGGAACTGGACTTTGCGTCTTTGCGCATGCTTGAGATCCCGCCGCCCTCCTCCCCTCCCTCCCATGTCGTGACCCGGAAGTCGAAAGAGACGATAATGTCACTATTTACATCATGCAAGAATAGTAGAGGATGCAACCGCCTTGCTCTCTGTTCGCCATCTTTCTCGAAATGTTGTTGTTGTTGGTTGTTGTTGGCAGTGGTGAAGAGGTCAAGCGGAAATGGCTGTATCGCCACGAGTTGTAATGAAAACAGCGCCACCTATCGTATCAGATGTGACATGCTTTCGGCCAATGATTGGAATTACTCACTGCCATGTATATTGGGATAACAGCAGATCCCCCAAAAGATAGCATAGTCCGACTAAAGCAAGATTAGAATTATACCATCATGTAAACGCACCGAGTGTCCTACTCTGTCAACCTGGAGGAGATGTGTCTCCCTCTCCATCAAAAGTTATTAGAGTGTCGCAGTGTCCAACGGGGAGAGACCAAGAGTGTGTGTGTTTTGTGTGTGTGCACTCACGCCGAGCAGGTCCGGTTTCTGCGTGTGGGCAGGGGGCTGGGGATGAGGTATCCTCTCATGGGGGAAGGTGAGCGGTCTCTTTGTCTGCAGGCCGGGGACACACACACACACACACACACACACACACACACACACACACACACACACACACACAGAGTTCAACTACTGGTATCTGAAGGATATCCCAGTGGTTTAGTGTCATTCCTGTTCAGTCGGGGGAAGTAAAGTCAGAATCAGAGAACGGAGACGGAGGTATCAGACTCGTTATGAACTACGGAAAAGCTGGATTCTTTCCCATATTGCATCTTTCATTAGATGCAAATATCACGCTGCGGTTTGTAACGCAGGCTTTCGCTGTTTTCTGAGGCTTCACAGTACTTTTCACAGACTCAGGAGTAAACAGATCTTAAGGCATCTTCAAAAGTCGGTGCACTGTCCCTTTAAGACTGGTTATGGTTACAGTTTGGTGCATGGAGTCACCGGTGCTCAAGATAATCGGCCTTTACCTGAAGACACTGGGGAACATGGGGATCCCGCGGAGGTCAGCGGGGGGGTCACCGGGCGTAATCCCTCGATGGGCGTGGCCTGAGATGACATCGCGAAGCAGGTGGAGTCAAAGGGCTGGGAGGAAGGAGGGGGTGTCGCTGAAGAAGATGTTGAACACCTGGGAGAGAGCCGGAGGAGATAGTTCAGTCAGCTGAAAAAATTCCACACACACACAACAAGATGGGAGTTCACCGCACATCTGAGCTCCTGTGTGATTGTGATGCGTCAGAGTTTCTCGTCATGAAAATTCTTCTGGAGAAAACAAAATAGCAACAGTTCGACCTCGTCGGCAGTCGAAGCGGAGAAATCTCTCGTCCTTTTTCCGAATTATGTTCTGCCATTAAACCAACTGCAGTGTGTAGAAAATCTACTTCCTGTTTTTACTAGTGCTGTGAAAAATAAATGATTGATGATTATTTTTTTAGATTTTTTTTTTTATTTTTTTTTTTGCATGCGCGCAACTTGAGAAGAAAACCGTATGTTGTTGTTGTCTCCAGCAGCATGTCATTCTGTCTTCTGTCGTCGCGCGTCAACACTACTCCGATCTCTCGCCGCGCCCAGATTCCGCGCCCGCGTCGCGCCGCGCGCACGCGCAAAAAAAAAAAAAACCCCCCCCCCCCCATCAACAACTCGGCTTTTCGTGCAGAGCTCAGCCGCGATGCGCGCACACTGGTGAGCAAGTTATGTGCACCCCTGTGTATAAATGTATATATCCGTCTTTTGTCATAAATCTTTATGTTCTCACAAAAATCGGTAATATGATAATTAATAATTACAGAAACCTGTGATTAACCTGATTAAATTTTTTAATCGTTTCACAGCCCTAGTTTTTACTATTTCAGTGGTTACGAATTGGACGGATCAGTTCGAAAACAATGCTGAAACACCTGTGTGGGTGGAGAAAGTTATATGATTAATCCACAGAAACCTGTGATTAACCTGTGATTAAATTTTTAATTTTAATGCAGCCCAGTTTTTATTTTTACTATTTCTAGTGGTACGGAGGACGGATCAAGTTGAAAAAAAATGCTGAACACTGGGTGGAGAAAGTTATATATATATATATATTAGTGCTGTGAAAAATATGAAAATAAGTGTGTTAATTAAACGACTAATTAATCCACACTTTTAATTTTTTTTTTTTGCCATTAAGCGCGCACATCGGAGACGAAAAAAGTCTGTTTTTGCCCGTCCTCCAGCCTCATCTCTTCTGTTCTGCGGCGCGCTCCGACGACGGCGGCGACTCGCGGCAGAGCTCCGAGCTCCCCCGATAAATGCAGGTTCTGAGCAGCATACACCCCGTGTATAAATGCAGGTTCTGTGTGTCACGCATTGAGCGTGAGACTCACGCACTCCCGCCACACATCGTATTTCTCACGCTGAAAAAAAACTCTCGGCTCGTTAATGTTTTAATGCAGGGGTGTTCTATATGTCGATCGCGGTCGCCGCAGAGTTCCGATGCTGGTCTGCGCACATCGGGACCGAGCAAAGAAAAGTATATATATATAGCGTGGATGAGGCCCGACTATGACCTGCTCTTGGAATAGCAAAATAATAATTATCTCAGGTTTTTCTCGAGAAAGTCACATCATATTTACAAGACGGATCCTTTCTTGCCAAAACCAGATTTTTAAAACCATCTTGAAACATTGTTCATGCTTGTTGGGGTTAAGAGGCGTCCGGGCCAACGTGCGGGCGAAGGTTATGGGTCTGAGCCCCGACCCGTGCACCTCCGAGATGTAGTAGCAACGCGCTGTGATTGGCTCAGAGCAGACGTCCGTCAGTCGGATCACTGGTGCAAAGCCGATGCACGGACGCGAATGGATGCGAATGACGCAAACTTTCACGGGGACCGCGCGAATAGCATCATTCGCCAAGAATTCGCCCCGACGCCGAGTTGTGAAAGCCGATCGGCGTTGAGACGCTTCGCCCGTCGTGCCGTTGGTGAATCAAACTGGCCGCTGCTACTCTAGTAGCGCGACAGGCGGCAGTTATCCAGACAGACGGTGAAATTCACTGTGAGCCTACGGGTGATGTCATGGATAAATATAGACGATATTAATGTTATGAACCCAAACACGAGGGCGTTAGATGTCCACTCTTGTGGGAGGTCCTCAACAAGCATGAAGCAGTTAGTTCTTCCGTGGTGGATGGCGAAAAAGATAACCGGAGTAAAGCCACAGAGATAAGCCCCGCCCCTCTAAGAAACGAATAAACCACAAATAAGGGAGCGAATGAACGAATGTAAGTGGCGCCGCCGAAAATGTGCGTCATTCCCAACCATTCGTGGACTTTGCATGGGATCTACTCGCAACGCTTTTGGGTTTTTTGGCACAGCTTTTGATCAAACTATTTCCATGATTTGTTATTAACCTTTGAGTTCATGGAAATCAAACGCCTTGGAACCGACTTGAAACAAAGCAAAATGATTCCTTTCACACACAGAGACGCTCTCCAGCGCGACTCGTGTGAATCCCTTCGGCTTTCAGAACCAGTGGAGAGAGCGTGCGTCGGATTCTCTCCACCACACAAGCTGGATAAAAGAAGGATATGCGAAATCGCAGCTATCAGGACTTGCCAGCTGTTGCTCGGCCTGTTGTCCCGAGATGTTTTTGTATTCATTGACAGTCCAACAACAGCAACGAGCACCCCGCTCAGCTATCTGTGCCTCCTCTTATTCTGGCCCTCTCCTCAGGGTGTCACGACCCAGCCAGTCAGTGCATCCCCACTTCCTGGATACAGCAGGAAAAAAGGAAGCAGCCGCACATCTCATCCCCTGCAACCGCCACAGAGGGGAAGTGACTCAGTAGCTGAGGGTGGTGGTGGTGGTGGGGGCTCTTTCAGCCCCACACCCAAAGACTTTTTCTTATCATTGACGCATCTTTCAAATTGTCCGACGGGTATCGCTGTGTGGAAAAAGAAAGAAATGTGGAAGAACTGTTCCAACATGTCTCACATTTGCAAATGCTTCCTTGATGATGTTTAGGACAGATACAAAAAATAAGTGACGTGGTTGTGAATAAGCTCAACCTGATCGCGGCCCATCTACAGCCGATGGGGGGGGGAGCATTGGCAGAACGGGTGTGATGAATGAGAGTGACAAACGCTGTGTTGAGGCAAAGGAAGCTTCTCCGACAGGATGCTAATGATCCTCAGCAAACAATGAAGCACCGGAGGAGTTAAGAGGGGGACTACTCTTAAACCGCGGCAGATGAACCTCAACGTGTCCTTGACTGAATGTCAACATGCCCCCAACAACCCTCCCCCGTTGCGTTTCCCGACAGGGTTGTGGCATCATTGCCTTTTCTTCTACTTGGACTCGTGTCAAGTCAGGGTCGTGAAAAACTAAATAGGACGTTACCCAAACTGCTGTGAACAACAATAAACCTTCTCATTCCCGCCATATGGCAGAAGAGCAGCTTGAGAATATCAGAACTTTGACCCCGTTAGTTTCAACACTTTTACAGCCGTGAACCGAGAGTCAAGTCCGGATCAGCGGCCGCGCTTCTTTTCATGTTTGAACGCCGTCTGGGTGGTGAAACCATCCCATCGCTGCAGGGGGGGGGGGGGGTCCTACTGTAGGCTACAATGACCCCCGACACCGGCCGGTGAATCACAAACCCTTTGCCCACTGATAAAACACATTCCACCAAGTGGGAGTCAAAGTTCACGCAATGATAAAACTGACATTTTGGACAAATACAAACGCCTAAAGCAAGACGACGGAACTTTTACACTCTGAGGCCACATGTGAGAATTATAGGATGAAGCTAGAGGTTTAAAAATGTATCGAATGGTAATAATAATATATTCGATTTATATAGCGATTTAGAAAAATTTCAAAGACGCATCGGAAGATTTTGTTTTTAACGTTAACATTAGCTACCATGAGCCAAAAAGAAGGTTCTGCTTCTGAATTTCAAATTGAGAGCCTTTCAAGTGAAACTTTGATGACACTGCCTTTATAAAAATGGATTACTGCACTCCTAACTTGGTGTACAACTCCTTCACGGTATTCTCGGATGCAGGTCGCGTGTTCCGTGTTGTTCCTGCTCACAGAAAAGCAGGATGGCAAACAGATGCAGCTCTCCACACACACTCCAAAACACAATGAAACCTGATCCTGTGTTTGTGTCCTGCCCTCTTGTGCATCATACCACATGCAGACCAACTGAGTAATACGACACCTCTGGTGGGAATAAACCTCAGAGCTACAGCTGAATGAGTTCTGCCCCAGAAAGAAACACGGAAAGAGGAATTCATATAGAAAACCGTGGCGTCTCGCCTCAAAGGCTCCTGTGATGACTTTAATTGTTATTCTGTTAGGTACAAAAAATTATATTGTGAAAGCAATTCTTGAATAAATATAGATATAAAAAAGGCGAGCATTACCAGGTAAAGTAACTCTGGTCTACCAACATAGGACATGGACCCTCTTGGCCACGCCTCCTGCGCGGCTGAGGTGCGACGACAGACAAATGTGTCAACTCTTTCTACAATTCATATTAAAAAAGTAATCAGGGCCCAATGTGACATGACTCACGGTCGAAACCTTCAGAGACATTCAGTTTACGAGGACATGAGACATTGAAGCAAATCCTCTCATTTGGAAGCTTTTTTTTTTTAACTTAGAAAAATGACCTCTTGGCTGATTATCTAAACTCTTGACAATTAATGTGTTCCTCCAATCGACTAATCAATTAAATCAACCAGCTGTATCTTTGACACGAGCCACACGTTTACAATGTCTGTGCAGACGTACTGCGTCAGGAAAAAAGGAGTAGCAGTCGTACTTGTACAATTTACCTATAAAACGGCAACACACACACACACACGTCCTGGTGATTGCCTCCCAGATTGGCCCTCTTAGGCTACTGTACCTTGTGCGTGCTACAAAGGTCAACTGACGAGCATCACATGTGTCGTATCAGGATCTTGCGCCTCAATGCTATAAGAATGTGGAAATAGACTAGAACTAGATCAATTAAGACTTTTGCGATGTCCTTCCAGGCGCCTGTCCAGATGACTGCCAACTGGTTTGGACACCGCCAGTGGACAGCAGCGGCTACGCAAAATCACCGCATATCTTTAAAAATGGCAAATTTGGCTGCGGGGATGAGCATAACGTTTCTCTTGCAGGAATTAAACCTCAGCCACACGGTTATGGAAGTGAAAGGAGGAGAGGAGGAGGGCTCTGTGTTTACATGATGCTCAAACAGTCAGAGTTATGAATGTGAAGACGTCGGCCATATTATCTGACCAGAGAATTGTTGTTGCTGTTGTTGAAGCCGTGTACATTCCTCATGATGCAAATTCAAAAACAATTTGCACCACAGGAATGTGCCACTGGTTTTGTTTGTCATGCCTTTGTTGTGTCACGAAGGGACTGCATGACAGCAAGTGATCCTTCAACCGTCCAGTTGACGATCCACACATGCAGTGTTAAAGTCGAGTCTCATTTGGATTTCTCTTTCTTAAAACCCCCCCAGGACAGGATGAGTCAAACATTTAAAAACATGTAACAGAAGGAAAAAGACAGGAATCTGAAGGGGATTTTTATAAATCTTGTTGACATATCTTTGGCATACAACAAGAGACACGTGAATAACAAACCCAGGGTTGAAACTGGGGAAATGTGTTTCTCAGTTCACTGGGACTCGAAATGCATGAGCGTTTTCACTGAAGAAGCTGCTTGCTCACAGACACCGATCTCTCGCCGCATAATCAACCAGCGAACCGGTTGCACACAGCCTCTTTTTTCCTGGGTTGGGTTCTTCTCTTAGCTGGACTATTGTGTGCATGCAAAATAAAAAAGGTAGGTTAAAGTCCGCCATGATGGCTGATGTTACATCAAACTCGTTTCCATAGCAGCTATTTCTCGACATGCAAAGATGGATGATGATCGCTGCTTTATCTTCCCACGTCACTGGCATATTCACATATTCTCCGACTTATTTCACCTTATGAGCGAACCAGCGAGCTTTTCCATCAAACAGTAACGTGCTTTTATCAGCCGGACGCATTATGCACAATCTCAGGAGATAATGACTTCACTTTACTGTAACGCAGCCTTTAAAACAAGGACAACACGTACGCCGTAATACGATATACAAAGAGGATATCTACTCTCATATCACGATATTGATAGGTCAATAAATTGTCAATGTTATATCGATATAGGCCTGTTGATCAGCCTCAGCATGAAGCAAAATGCTCCTCAAACTTGATATAGTAACGGCCACTCGCACACAGATTTTAAAATGTTAAGAAATCGGTGGTCAAAGGTCACTGTAATATCACAACACACATTTGTGTCCATCACAAATAGAAATGCTAATTAGGGCAATTTCACACAAATCATTAAGGGGCGATCCCAGAATGCAATGCACGTGCTTGTTATTTAAAAACGGTTGAAGATGTTTGTTAAAAAGGCTATTGCAGCTTATTCGTTTACACGCTCAAGTCTGCTAGAATTTTAAAATATGTGCTGTCAAAATGCAGGCGTTGCCGTGAGGAATCTGTCGCAAGTAGCCTGATGGTGTTCAGACCTGGTGAGGAGCGCACTTCAAACTTTTAGAGAGAGCCACATCCTGACTGAAACTATGTCATGACCCCACATCCCCCATCCCCATCCCCCAACGACAGGCCCTAACAGAACTAAAAAACAAGGTATTTCCCATCAGCCTGTTCTCCTGTGTGGTTAACGCGCGCGCACATAAGCACTTCCCACGTATAAGGAGCCGCTGACATACTGACAACGTCCCGCATCTATAACTATACATTATATTCAAGTGGAAAGGAGTGATGAATATACACACACATCAAAAGGCACACTTTTGCCTTTTTCCTCCACAAAAGGTTAAAAACCCCATTTACAGCATACACGTTTACACCTGTACAGACGAAATAAAAGCACGAATTTAGAGCACGGCCTGTCAAAACACCACAACTAGACTTGTTCTTCTCCAATTAAACTAATATTCTTGCACTGATTAACTGCACATAGACATGTGTTCTACAAGTATTCATATGAAGCTCGTCTTCAGCACTTAATTAACTCGAAACGAGGATTGTGTTGAGAGAACATCTTTTGAATGAAAGCGGCGCGCATGCGCACGCACGCACACATGCACGCACACGTTACCAAAAACTCTCTTTCTGTCTGTTGTGGACTCGCGCGTGCTCGTGTGCAGCCCCCCCTCCCGAGGAAGCCCGAGAGGCCAGGAAAACACAGCCCGTAATGGAAAAGGAAGCGCGTGGAAATCAGTGGACTTGAGCGCCAATAAAAAGTTGCCAAGAGAAAACGAGACGCGAAGCTCGACAGCAACTCCTCGCTCTTCACTTCCACGACACAACATCAATGATGGCGGTGTGCAAACCAACGTATTTACATCAAGAGACCGTATAAGAGACCGACAACACGACAGCGAGCTTGTGATAAACATATGGAAGTGATCTCACGTTGACTGCTGAGAATTTATCCGTGATGCGTTCACGGCGGTGTCACTTTGTTGTGTCTTGGAGCATCACTCACCTCGTTCACCGCCAACAACTTCACCGTTGAGGGGCGTTCTGGACCCGGGGAAACAGGTCCGACGAGACCGGAGGAACAACTTTGTGTGGAGTTTAGGTTGTTGTGTTTGTTTGCTCCGCCGCGGTGAGAGTCGTTGTGTTTGTGTGTGTGATTCACTGACCACGACTCACTGCAGCGCTCTCTCTCTCTCTCTCTTTCTGAAGGGGCGTGGCTGATGTGAGCTCTTTACCGTAACGGACGCCACAGTGCGGCCTCAGAAACACGCTGCGCACCGTAAATACAAGGACAGCCCGCAACGCTGCCAATGTTTACTTTGACATTACATGTCATTTAGCTGACGCTTTTATCCAAAGCGACTTACAATAAGTGCATTTTACCACGACTTACCATTGCAGATGGCCTAATGGCAATTCATTAAAATAATCATTTTAAAACGGACAATTATCAAAGCAAGTCATTGAAAAATCTTTATTGTGCAGTGGATATAATGTTTTCAGCGTTCTGTTCCTTCTGAAATATGAATGTAAATAGATAGAGATATCAATATAGGATAGATAGAGATATTAAAGATCACTATATTTTTCTGATATGAGGAAAAACGTTGATGGATTTTGTGTGGGTCAGCGAGTTGATCATAGATAAAGAATGTGATCTTGTTACAGTCAGCGTGAAGGTTGAGCCAGAGACATGATATTTATAGCATGGTTTTGTCCGGAGGTGAGAGATAAAGGCTTTCCCTTTGGAAAAAATTCTTAGGCAAAGTTGAGGTGGTCCGGGAAGGAAAGAGGTAGGCGACTGGGGGTGATTCCTGGAAGGAGACAGCTGGGGGCATCTGGCATCCTGGTGCTAGGTGCCTATTCCAATTGCTGGTACAGGCTGGAGCTTTTAATCAAAACATAGAAAGCAGGACAACCGATGGACGAGAAGAAATCGTGTTGAACAAGTTACTTTAAGATGTCTTTATTTCCTTATAACTTATAGACAGTTTGTGTTGATGCATCTGTTACACCTGTGGGCACATGAATCGACAATAATGCAACTTTACTCTAAAAGAGAATGTTCTATGAGGAATAACAACCGTACTTAAACTGGTTGAACTGGAAAAGTGTCATAGTTCATGGGAAGCGCCTCCTCTCATTTTAGCAGAGGGAGACATTCCTGCATTTAGCCCTCCTTTTTATGGAACCAGCTTCCACTTTCAGTCCGGGAGGCAGACACAGTCACCTCCTTTAACCCTTGTGTTGCCTTCGGGTCATTTTGACCCGAATCAATATTACACCCTCCCCCCGCCTATGGGTCATTTTGACCCGATTCAATGTGTCACCCTCCTGTTACCTTTATATTTACTAACATATTTTACCCTTTGGGTTCAATTTGACGCCAGCAATTAAAACCTCCAGAAAATTATTAGAATTAATATTGTTTTCCAAGTTTAAGTGTGAGGCACTTTATGTTTGTTTGTTGACTACCGAAAGAACACCGACATTAAACATTGAATGGGATCAAATTAATCCGAAGGCGGGGGGAGGGTGTAATATTGATTCGGGTCAAAATGACCCGAAGGCAACACAAGGGTTAAGAGTAGACTTAAGACTTTCCTCTTTGACAGAGCTTATAGTTAGGGCTGAATCAGGTTCACCTGGTCCAGCCCCTAAAGATGCTGCTATAGGCTTATAGGCTGCTGGGGGACGTTTTGGGATATACTGAGCATATATCTCTTATTCTCTCCCTCTTTATGGATGAATTTCCATCTCTTCATCACACATTACTAACTCTGCTTCCTCCCCGGAGTCTTTGTGACTTCACGTCTCATAGGGCCCATTGGAGCTGGCTGTATCTGATGCCTCCTGCCTGGTGTGCTGGGCTCCTGTCATGGCCCTGCTGATTATATATAAATATATATATATATAAATATTTGTGATATTGGGCTATATGAAATAAACTGAATTGAACTCTGATTTTTTTCCTTCCGTTTAAGGATTTCTGTAAATCTGTTTCTACAGTGACATAGACGTTTACAAAAGTACTGTGTAAGCTGATAAAAACACAACGCCCAGCTACGAAAAACTGCAGCTGTGCACTGGAATTCCTTTTTTTAACTGGTCCCTTTTATAACCGGTCAACTGAGGATCCCTTTTGTGCAACTCATGAAGAGAAAAAAACAAAGAGAGCGGCGGCATTAGCAGGAACAAAGGGTGAGCCACCTCCCATATGCCCTTCACCTGGACAGAAAAACCCATTCAACCCATCACAAAAACAACATCAATATAGTTAGACCCTGGCAATGTATTCTTCTTACAGAGTAAACTTTTATTAAAATGATAGTTTTAGTCGGTCTGATATACTGAGAACATTTAGAGTGCCACAAATGATGATTCTCTTGGCCTTTTAATATCAGATTACGACAGGAAAAAGTAGCATGGCCCTGGACCAAATAAAGCTTCTTCATATGCACTCAATATTCAAAATTAACCAAGCTTAATGGAGAAAAAAAATGAACAAATGTCTTCCTTTCTGAGTTTCTTGAGATGCATTGCTTTGGCCGGATGCTAAAGCTGCAATTAGGTCTGTGTGGCAGCAGATGGTGGAAAGGACACAATGGAAGCCTTTTACAATACATCTCAAACGGGCAGTCTACCATTGAAAAAAGTTGTAAACAATTACATTTGACAAACAGGCTACTTTGTGACATTATGGGTTCCACAAAGAACCCTTTTCATCAAAAGACCCTTTTTTGGAAGAAAGAGTTCAAGGATTCTTGATAGCATGGGTGTTATACGGGGAACACCCCCAAAAGACGTGCTTGTGAACCATCATGGTTGTTGGCTGCACTGCACCACTTTAGGCCTTTGTCCAGATGACACCCATGGAATATAAAAGGGAAGTAGAAAATCCGGGGTGGATTCTTAAAGAACTTCTTTGAATATAAAAGGGTTCTTGATAGACTTCCTTGGGCGGGTTCTAGATAATTAAAAAAAACTTGAAATATAAAAGGTAACTTGATAAGATTGCCCTGGGTGGGTTCTAGACACAAAACAGGGATTGAAAAGGGTTCTTGTTACACTGGATGGATTCTGGATGAAATAGACGGGTTCTTGATAGACTTCCTTGGATAATATAATACTCATACAGCAAAAATACTGACTGACTCAGTCGTTTCAATCAGTCAAATAAAACAAATTTATTGCATAAACACTGTCTGAAATTTATTTTTGAGTTACCTGCCCATGACGGGTGGACTCAAGAAACCACACACATTTTGTTTTTCACACAGAAACTAAACCCTTTCCAGTGCCATGTATCGACTCCATCTGCTCACCGGCGTGTCCATTGGATCCGGTGCAACAGAACACAGGAGAAGTGAGAAACTACAATGTGACTCACATGTCGGGCCAACTTTATTCAATTGTCTTTCAGCATTTAGCACGAGCCGCGTGCTAAATTCAGACCCTCACACACACACAGGCACGCAAGGTGTGTAAAGTGTGTGCGTGTTTGGGGGTTGGATTACTAACTATAGGCCCAAATAAAAATCTGATCTTGGAAGTGTTTTTTTAAAAATCTGGAAAAACAAGTGGACATTTCTCTACATTAGCAGCAAGTTTACAGCCATAGAGCAGACGAGACAGGGCTGAAGCCATTTAAAACCTCTAAAAATAAGGACCTGAGCAACTCCCCCACCCTACTCTCGCATGAACTACACGGGTAACATTTGGGAACAATGTAAAAAAGGGCCCGGACATATCCGGTGTCTGCGGAACATGCTCCGACATGTTCATACGCTACGGTGCCGATGCCACCAGTCCAGATCCCCGTCAAGTTATTGCACACAGCAAATATCTGGACTTTTTATTTTGGAACGGGACGATTTCTTTTTCATATCACCCCATCTACATCGTGTCCCAACGTTTCCTGCGTATAATTAGCTTTGCTCTACCCTTTTAGCCCGTTAGCGTATCTAAAATCAAGGACCAATTCAATTTGGCGTGTTCTTGAGTCTCTACTTCACAAAGTGGAATTGACTCTGGATTCAGTTTACATTAAAAAAAAAGGGGGACAGGGTGGGTTATCTTTGAACTAGGCCTACCGACAGCATAGAACAGACATACAGAAGATACATTTATATATTAGCTTAGTATATATAATATACAAACAGTATACATAGTCTCTGTGACAGTGGACAGGAGGAGAGGAGACAAGAAAGATGGACGGAGACCTTTAGTCCCCGTCGGATTCCCAGTGTGTGTGTGTGTGTGTGTGTGTTACAACCTTTTCTCATCAAAGCTACGATCTGTGTTTGCCATCCACAGTTTATCCGTCCCAGATCCTTCCCTGCCTTCGGGAGAAAGCGGGACCGACGCTGCTCGGCTTCAGTGTACACAGGTTACTTTAGTAACTATGGGATGGTGTAGTCGTATATACGGGTAAAGTAATCCTACGGTTTTACCAGGTCAGTGTAAAAAAGCGACAATCCTGTTTAGCAGACCTACGGCCGGGCGAACCCGAATCTCGAGGGTAACGGTGACAAACATGTATCGGAAATCTGGAATAACGTTCTTCTCGCACGTCAGCAGGTCGGACGCAGGTTGAACCCGAGGAACCGTGACAAGCACAGGGCGCGGAGCGCCGTGGCGAGGATGCGAGTGTGTGTGTACAGCTGGGTGTGTACAGGGGAAGACTGAAGAGAATCGGTTGCACTCCTGAAAAAATAATAAAAGGGGAAAACCGAAGAGACAAAAGGAGGTAAATCAAACATCCGTTCATGAACAAGGTACAATACAAACGGAACACAAAAGCACGCGGCTGTCACCACAAGTCCCGCCCACCTTGTCGCCGCGGTCACATTGTTCTGCTGTACTGAATGCCGGCCTTGGAGGCGATGTTGGACCAGGGCAGCAGAGAGCGCAGCAGCGACTGGGCCTGCCGGTACAGCCTCTGAGGGATGGAGCAGGGGCTCAGGCTGGCCAGGCTGGAGCCGATGTGCTGGATATAGTCAGTGGGACAGGAAGTCAAGGAAAACGGGAGCGTTTATATTTAGAGATGAACCCGTTGGAAATTCCCTTGGCTGAATCCGTCTTCTTCCGCTTTCTTCAAAAGTCGGTCAATTACGATTCCGGAGACATTTTTTCGTTTTACTTTGTTATTGCCTAAAGTTACTGTCTATAGTGGATATTGAGAAATAAATGATTGTATTTGTTTCGATGAAAAACAAAACCTGTCATCGGTAGTTGTAATTATATTTAAAATAAATGTAATTGAAATCATTTGATTAATTCATCTTGATGTTAAGCAGTTAAATTCCCTCTCTAATATCTATCGTTAGTGCTGTGAAAGCTTCTCTTTGAAAGAACTGGATTTATCAAAGTTTATTGTCAAACTACAACTAAGTTTGTTTTTCCAAATGTTTTTTAAGCTTCATTTCAAACTTCCAATCGTGGACAAATCCCCAGCTTTTTGCCATCCACGCAGACGGCGTGACACGGAAATATGAGTGTGTGTATATTATCGAGCATGCGTCTCCTCATTTCCACAAAAAGGATATAATATCGTCCAGGGCGGATGGCCCCCGTTAATATAGAGCACGTATGTGAAGCCATCTTTGAGGATGCCTCGTATGGAGTAGTAGTAGGGCAGGTAGTGGTGCTGCCGGAAGTCCCTGTTCTCGTAGAAGTGGATGGCAGTGATGTTGGTGGTGAGCACGTGCAGGTAGATGGCCTTACAGTGGTCCTGGGGCGTGGTCGAGATGTGCTCCTTCAGACTGTCCAGCAGTAGGGAGCCTGGATTGGTAGAAAGAAGAGCGCAAGCACAATTAATTCAATTTATGTTGGCCACTGGATTTTGAAACTTTTTTACCTTTACACTACCGTTCAAAAGTTTGGGGTCACTTAGAAATGTCTTTATTTTTCAAAGAAAAGCACTGTTTTTTCAATAAAGATAACATTAATCAAAAATACACACTATACATTGTTAATGTGGTAAATGACTATTCTAGGTGGAAACGTCTGGTTTCTAATGAAATATCTCCATAGGTGTATAGAGGCTCATTTCCATCAACTATCACTCCAGTGTTCTAATGGTACATTGTGTTTGCTAATCGCCTTAGAAGACTAATGTCTGATTAGAAAACCCTTGTGCAATTATGTTAGCACAGCTGAAAACAGTTATGCTGGTGATATAAGCTATACAACTGGCCTTCCTTTGAGCTTGAAGAACAAAATTAATACTTCAAATATGAATCATTATTTCTAACCTTGTCAATGTCTTGACTATATTTTCTATTCAATTTAATTCATTTGATAAATAAAAGTGAGTTTCCATGGAAGACACAAAATTGTCTGGATGACCCCAAACTTTTCAACGGTAGTGTATACTAAAAGATTTTTTTTTAAATAAATAAAAAGTTTTTATTTTTACAAATCTCTTTTTTAGAGTTCTATATAACACGTCATACGATAAAAACACAAATCATCAACAAAACAGAAGAGATTACATTTTAAAAACCTGTCGAAATCTATTGTAACAAGAACAATTGATGGTAAACTGGTTGAAGAGATGAGGGAGTTTAGATTCCAGCTCGTCTGCAAGTCATTGCAAGAGCTAAAATAAAAACAGGCTCAGTCCACAAAAGGTGGCACCTCTAAGCAGAACCGTTTATTGGGCCTGAGACCGGAAGCATTCTGAACAAATACAAACTCAGAGCTGCATGGCGAACTTGCAGAAAAACGCCGTGTGCATTCAAATATAGCAACGCTGCATCCTGCGGATAGCGAGTAAAGGCCGACGTGCTGGAGGCGGAGTTTCAAACGGACCTCAGAGCGGCGTGATGAAGTGGGTCGCGTAGGGCAAAACCCGTGGGACATGCAAATCACTGATTTGTGCTTTCACATTTAAATGTAAAGTCTGCTTGGTGGCATTTTTAGAAAACAATATAGGATGAAGATCGGATAACATCGGCTGGACCAGTGCATTGTAGAATTTGAATACATTTAAATCCGCTCAGCCATCAGGATTTTGACATCCGTCTACGACTTAAGCCCGTTTTGGCAAAACGGGCTCCATCAGAAGCACGCAGGATGAGTCGTTAGCGGTTCCTGTTACAGCCGTTAAAACGGTGATGATTCTCAGGCAAGTTGTGAAGTCGAGGGCGGTGTCATTTTTTCGAAGCGTTTTCACGGACGAGGACGACTTCATGGAAAGTTAAGTTTCTGTCGGAGGGTGTAAGTCACATCGTCGATAAGCAAAGAAAACTACAACGACCAACTTCCTGTGGGATTCAGACATGTGTGCAGGCTGTCGGGGTGCTCGTGCAGGTTGGAGCTAAAGCCTCCAAAGCGATGTCTCTCCAGCGCAATGAGCTTGTGTGGGAAAGGTACCTATGCCATGTTTCCTGAAATCTTTGACAACTCCCAGGCTCAGGATGTAGGCTACCTGTGTGTCCACAGGGAAACTGGAGGCCATGATGTCTCCATCCTAACACACACACACACACAGATAAAGAGTGTAAGAAAACCGCAGATTAAGATGAGGAATTCCTTTTTTCCTTCTCCCATCCAGATTTTTCAATTAAAAACTTTATGTTGGAGCTATTTAGTTTTAAGGTAAAGTAAGATTGATTATTCATTGCTTATTTAGGTTATATTTATTAATGTTAGAAGAGCTTTTTTCTTATGATAGTTTTAGTTTAGTTTATTGTGATTGTTGTTTAAATATTTAGTTTTAGGATCACTGATTGGGTAACACTGGGCACCTGTGGTTATATGTAGGTGTGGGTAGCTTCAGGACCAGCATGCACCTGGGCGGCCTCTGGTTTTATACCAGCACACGAGAGGCAGTGTCAGCATTTTGTTTGTTCTTTTTGTTTGTTTAGTAAATAAATTATAAGAATAAAGGCATACAGAGATGGACATTACTTTCTTTTGGCTGCATCAACTTAAAACCCAGTGTCAGTGGCAAATTGAGTTTTATTTGAGTTATTTGGACGAATTGCCACTTCAACGACATTCAATTTGGTATTTACATTTGTAATCCTCTCAAAAGGATCTTTGAGTTTGCTCATCTGCTGTACACCACTGAAAGAGCTTCTGAGTGCTCCCTCATCAGCACAGCGTCTTTAATCTGTGCCCAGCCAAACGACCCACTCGGACGGCAGATATTCAAAAGGCAAAGACTCTTCCAAAGGGAAATGAAGTTCCTTCCACTTAGTATACGGCTTATGATAACCTGAAGTGAGGGGAGTAGATCTGACATCAGCCCAATGAAACTTTTCCGCTACTGAATCCTATTGTTTTATAACAGTTGAGTTATTCGTCTTGAGCGATTCATTTGCCACGCCAATGTATTTACTCAAAAACAGTCTTTCGTCAAGAGTACCTCCACACAAAACGGCAATAGTACCTGGTAACGAAACAATCAGAGTAACATTTATGGTATTTTAAGAATCACGGTAGATTTTTCTGCGCGTCGCACCTCTTTGTGTACTTTGGTCCGGCCTTTGATCTCAGCCACAATCATTCCCACGATGCCCCCTCTGAAGGTGGCCGCGAGGGAGAAGAACTTCTTGTTGGAGGTGATGTCCTGATACCATGAGTCTGGGTACCTGCAGGCAAAGGTCAGAAGGGCTCATATCAGGGTCTGTCACCCAGTCCAAATAATGGGCAAAGGCTATAGGCTAAATAAACAAAGGCTTTTAACAGATTATATATATATATATATACAGGGGTGCACATAACTTTTTCAGTGAGTACCGGGAGATGGTGTTTGGTCCTCACTCCATATGTAGCGTCACCTTTTGTGACGTCCACCTACTGGGGGGGGGGGGGTGGGGGTGCTAGTGAGTGTGCTCACTTGCGTGCGCGCCGGCATCGAAGCTCTGCCGCACGCGAGCCGAGAAGAGTTGTTGACGGGGGAGGCGAGGCGGAGAGCCGAGAAGTGTTGACACGAGACAGAAATGACATGCTGTTGTGTAGACACGATCAATATCAGATGGGTCAAGTACGCAAAGGCGCGAAGTAACAAGTGGCATTACGCATTGTTGATTATTTTCACGCATGCGTACCTGCGTACCAGTTATGTGCACCCCTGTATATATAACTATATTATATCGTCAGTAAAGTTAGTTATGTCAATTTGTGTGATCTTGTAAGCCCATATAAGTGTAATGCATGAACACGTTATTCATTCCTTCCTCTACTCCAGGGGTGTGCAAAACTTTTGAAATGTTCCATTAAATATTCTTGTTAATCTTGTTTATTTAACATTAGTTTTAATAATGACACATCGCAATTAAAACCTCCAACCGATCTGTAAATTGACTGCATCCATATAGACAACGGGCAAAGCAAAAAATAATTAGAATAATTTTAATTAAATATAAGTGACATCGGTTTTATGGTAATTCAACAAATAAATAGTCTATTTTAAAAGGTTTGGTATACTTGTGCGAAATAAGTACTTCACAAGTAAAAAGTACTCAGTAATTTCTCATTTTAATTAAAAACTAGAGTGCAAAAATAATCACATTGTCTGAGAAATCGAAATTAGTATTGTAATTATTAATTGCGTGTGAACCCATTAAAGACGACACACTATCATATTGAGATATCGCCGAGCCCCACTAGTGTGCCGGTGGTGGCACACGAGATGTTTTTCAGTTACTATAAATTTGTGAACGCCCGAAAGTGAATTTAATATTAATGCCATCGTCAACTAATGTGGGTGCACAAGAGGAGTAAATAAGCGAGGATGAATGTAAATCTGAGAAGAAGTTGGCTTATTTTATCAATTGTTTTGGGGTTTTACCCTACAACACATGTACACATGTTCAAGGACAAATAGCACTTTCAGACTTGGATGCAAATTGGACAAAATGTTTCAAACGCCCACAACTCCCGACGGGCTGTCCTCTGCACGCTGAGCGACGACTCTTACTCGATTGGGAACCAATCCCCACAGAGCAGCTTGACATTCTCTATGTCATCGTGGCAGAGGAAGCGGAGCTGGACTTCACTGATAGCTGTGGGAGGCACCACGTCACTCATTCACACCTGCAGGGACAAACCGAGAGCAGAGAAAGGTTTGTCAATGGGTGTTTTGATGAAAAAACACATCGTCTGTAAGGATTCGAGGTAACGCAGGGTTATTCATTGAAACACAAATGACCATTTTGGGGGTTAAGCATTCTTTTAAAAACATCACCCCAAGTTCTGGTACACGGTGCTGGGCAATTATCTCTAAAAAAACGTTTTGGAATCATTAGTTGCAGCCTTAATCTGTACTGACAACTCTTTGTTGTGCAACTATAATAGTACGGCTGGAATATGATGAATTGATTTATTGTTCCGGGTCATAATGACATCAAAAAGTGTCACTAAACTCCAAGGAAGCACATCCAATGATCACATGCCGCTCTGTGTAGTGGTGGGAGTGCAGCATTTAGAAATATGGTGTGTCAGTGCATTTATTCTACGTCTACTGACATGTTATTTCTGACAGATTCACGGACTAGAAAAAAGTGAAGAGACCCCAAATCAGGAGTGAATGGTACCATCTCCTCTCCAGGTTATTGACAGCACACAAAAACCATCTGCAGAGAATGCATTGTGTCCATCTCTTGACCGTTGACAGCATGCAGACTCGAAAAAACAGAAATGATTTCATCCAAAAAAAACAGTTAAATGTCACAAGTGGACAATCCACATAAACGAGTTTATTATTTCTGACTACATTACCCATGTACCCCAAACTGTCATAACGCTTCATGTTATCAACCCACGTTATATTGGAGAGGTCTGCTTGTATTACAAGCAGCTAGCTAGTGATTTTATGCAGGGCTCTCAAGTTTTGAAGACAGGCAAGCGTGAGATTTCCATCAGCACCCGATACAGCTGAAAAGTTGTTGACGGGGGGGGGTGCTAGTGACTATTTTTTAGCTCCATCCCAATGCGCGCAGACCGGCGTCTGAGCTCTGCAGCGGAACAATCGATCGGCGTATTGAGCACCCCTGCATTCAAGCATTAAATAGCCGAGAGGTTTTTTCAGCGTGAGGAATTCGATGTGTGGCGGGAGTGCGTGAGATAAGACCGAAATGCGTGAGACTTGAGAGCTCTGCTTATGTGTGACCTCCACGTCCACGTGTATCACCAAAACGAGAGAATAAAGCAACCAGGCTAACCCGAGTTATCGCTAGCGAACCGTCGGTTGCGAAGCTAACATACCTCGTTTCAACACTCGGACCGGAGGAAAGTCGAGGAGGACGATATTCCCGGGGTATCTGGCGGATGCGGCCGCTACTCCGGACACAGCATGACCAAACACCAGTTAGTTTGCGACTCTCAACGTCGTTTCATTCCTGTGGCAGTGCTACACAAAGCTAGCCGAAAGCTCTCGCCGCATAGAGAACAGCTGGGTGTTTTCTTCCTGTTTGTGGCTGCTACAACGATGACGTCACGCGAGTTTTTTCTTCTGAGTTTAGAGTCGGTCGGTGTTAAAACACCGTGGCGCTGTATCACCACCTACTGGCGCTGAATCCAAATAAGCAAAATAAATCGACTCGTTTTTCCGGTGTCCTTTTTGCTGCGATGATAGAATAAAAGTGGCAATATTACAGTGCATAAATACTGTTACCATAAAAATATGCCCGCGCAGAAATATACTTTATCTTTTTCTCAGTGACTTTTATCGTTTTTTATTTAACCATTTACAGTTTACTGGGGGGGGGGGGGGGCTGAAAGAAAACAAGGTGGGGGAGGGGCTGAAGACCGCGGTTTGCCCATCCCTGATCAAAGTCGAAAATAATGTGACGTATTTGATGACGTCATCAGTTGGCTTTGTACCTTTGATTCAGAAGGTATAATACTAGAAGGTATACAGAAGGTATACTTTTTTTTGGTTAGAATCTTGTAAACAACTCAGTTTTTTACATTTTTGGAATCACAATTTAACATTTAAACTCCAATTCAACATTTTTCAAACCCCAAAACAACAAGGAAAAGAAATGTCTCGCTTTCCCGCAATCCCTGTGGTTGTCCGAAGCTCCAGGCATCTTGTTTTACCAGTGTACGAACCAAACTGGACCAAATCATACGTGTCTGATGTTTTTCCAAACATATCGGAAGGATATAGGAATATATACTACAAAACCATTGATGAAAGGAATATTTTGACCAGACCGGAGTGGGAAAAAATGCGTTCCAAACCAAACAAGCCTGAGGTCCAAAGGGTTACCAGGCAGGAAACGGAGATTAATCCAAATAATTCATCCAAACACCGAACCGAAAAAACAGAAAAGCGGCAGAAAAAAAGTTATCCTCCAGAGCAAGCCATCACCAAAGCCAATAAACTCCCCCGGATCGAATCAAAAGCCAAAACAGCCAAGGAGCCGACCCATTTATTGAGACGCAGCCAGGAATCAACTACAATAAACATGGATATTGACTGTCTGCCACCACTTTGCAGAGCAACCAGGCGAAGAGACGCTTTGTCAGAAGCCGGCAACAGTTCCACTGTTGATTCTGAGAGGTCCGCTCAAAGGGTTACGTGGCAGGAAACAGAGATTAATCCAAATAATTCATCCAAACTCTGTACCGAAAAAACAGAAAAGCAGCAGAAAAAAAGTAATCCTCCAGAGCAAGGCAAGAGTTCCACTGTTGATTCTGAGAGGTCCGCTCAAACTTCTGTCAGACAACGACAAATTCTCCCATGGGGAGAGGAGCGGTTGGGCGTTTGTGAATATTTCACAGGACAAACTCTCCCTCGCTACAGAACAAATGAAACCCAGTTAATCAAGCAACAGCTGGATCACAACAAGCTGCAGCTGATTTTTGTAGAGAACGGCAGGGTTGATCCTCAGGTGAACCACTTCCCACAACCATGTCCACCAATGAAACCATGTCCCCCAAGGCAACCTTGTCCCCCAAGGCAATGTGTTCCAAGACGTGTGGTAAAGCCCCAACTCTTCCTGGCACACACAATAGAGCCTTTACTCAGCTATGACACTGTGGATACCAGGTGTATCAAACAGCGCCAGGAGCGCAAAAAGCTGTAGCTCGACCTTAAATGTCCGATCCACACCTCCTCTGTTTCACACCTCCCCCCTTCCCAAACCCCACTTTCGCCGTCCTCGGGTCAAAACTATCCTGTGTGGAACTCCCCAAACCCAGCTGCCGCCATCCTCGGCTTAGGGCCCCTCTACCCCCCTCCATCCCCCTCTATCCTCCCCTAGCGGTCCCCACAGCCTCCTCCGTGCTGCAGTCCCAACCTATCCGATCTCTCTGTGCCCCTTCTCCGTCCCGGCTGATTCCAGTTCCCTGTGCCCCTTCCTCCAGCCCCTTCTCTGTCCTGGCCAGCTCTAGTTCCTCCTGTCCCGGAGACTGGGAACTGCGGCTGGCATGCATAGGAACGGCGGGGGCTGCGAGGTGGCAGCGGGGGAGCGCCGGGTGCCCCGGGACCGGCGGGACCCGACGACGGGACCCGACGACGGGACCCGGGGCCCTG
Organism: Pseudoliparis swirei; assembly: GCF_029220125.1. Taxonomy (NCBI): domain Eukaryota; kingdom Metazoa; phylum Chordata; class Actinopteri; order Perciformes; family Liparidae; genus Pseudoliparis; species Pseudoliparis swirei. The sequence goes on along the minus strand of NC_079410.1, from coordinate 19,937,535 downwards.
CTGCTGCCGACCCCTGATCCCCAGGTCAGGGGCAAGGCTGCGGGCCCCAGGACCCGTCGGAGCTGCCGACCTCCGAGCCCCAGGAACCGTCGGCGGAAGGCCGACCCTGGTTCCCCGTGACCCGACGCCGCTGCCGACCCCTGATCCCCGGGTCCCGTCGGCGGCGCCTGTTACCCCTGCCCCGTCTCCTTCCCGGCCCCTTCTCTGTCCTGACCAGCTCTAGTTCCTCCTGTCCCGGAGACTGGGAACTGCGGCTGGCATGCATAGGAACGGCGGGGGCTGCGAGGCGGCAGCGGGGGAGCGCCGGGTGCTGCAGCACGAAGGCAGCAGCAGGGCTGCTGCCTTCGGAACCGACGGGACCCAGGGATCAGGGGTAAGGCTGCGGGTCCGTCGGCGGCGCCTATTAACCCTGCCCCGTCTCCTTCCCGGTCAGTCCCAGATCCCAGATCCCCGTTCCCGGTCCCGGCGGGCTTCAGCTCCCCGTCCCGGTTGACCCCAGAGCCCCCTCCTCCCGTGCCCGGTCCCCCAGAGCCCCCTCCTCCCGTGCCCGGTCCCCCAGAGCCCCCTCCTCCGCCCAAGCTCTCATGGGAGGAGGGGGAATAGGTTAGGCCGGATGGAGCCCCGGCCTAAATCGGGTGGTGGGGACATGTGGCAGCTGTCTCCAATCTGGCCTCGGCTGCTGGCTGGTTGGCAGTCAGTCAGCTGCTCTGACTAATTGACAATCAGTCAGCAGCCGATGCTGCTGATATAAAAGGGCAGCAGAGCTGGAGGTTGGAGAAAAAGAGTGAGCAGAGGCGCAGTGTTGCGGTCTGCTCAGTGTGTGCGTTGCCGAAATAAAGAATGTTTCTAAACGGAACCTTGGTCTCTTTGGTCATGGCTGATCCTTGGAGCTTTTGGGGGAAACCCACGGGTAGCGGCGTGAGACCTGCTACAACCATCTGCACACGTTGAAGCTAAAGCCGACAGGGCAGCCCTGATGGAGCGGGCTGCTGCTCTCGGAAGGAAACATTTAATAGAGGACCAAGAGCAACGTTTGAGGAGAGAAACGTTACGGTTGAGGAAAGAAAACAAACAATTGAAGCTTGAAACAGAATTGGCAGTGACAAATGCAAAACTTCATGTCTTGGAAATGAATTCATCAAAGCGTGGTTCAAAACGTTCAGACGGCATGAACTCTTATTTTAAAAGGAACTCTTCTAAAAAAGCCATTCAATTAAGTCCCCGTGCCAACACCTTTGTTCCAGTTAACATGGATGAACAACGTCATGTGTTTCCTGTTTTTGATCCCATAACTCAACCACAAGTTGTAAGGCCAGCCACACAAACTGTGTATGAAAACCTAGTCGATGTGCCCTTGAGCAAGACACTTAACCCTGAATTGCTCCCCCTAGCTGTGTCTACGGTGTATGAACGTAATATGATTGTAAGTCGCTTTGGATAAAAGCGTCAGATAAATAACATGTAATGTAATGTAAAAAATCAAGTAGGACGTGTACAACCTCAAACTCAAACTCTGACTGACAACTTTTAGAATGACATTGTAAATGTTATGCAAAGACAAAATGACATCGCTGCTCTGCTGGTTCAACAAAATCTGTGCTCGGTCCTTCCTGTATGAAATATTCGTGTGTTTGATGGAGACCCTCTTCAATACAGGTCTTTCATCAGAGCTTTTGAAAATGTAATGGAGGAGAAGACAACTAATTGGAGTGACTGTTTACACTTTCTCAAACAATACACTAGGGGGCAGCCAAGAGACCTGGTGTGCAGTTGTCAACATTTACACTCAGAACAAGGATACCAAAGAGCCAAAAGTCTTCTTGCAGAACACTTAGGAAACGAGTACACAATTGCATCTGCCTATATGGAAAGAATTCCCAATTGGACACCTGTTAAAAGTGAAGATCTTAAAACTTTAAAATCATTCTCTCTCTTTCTTCGAGGATGCTCAAATCTAACTGAGCAAATGATGCATTAGAAGGAACTGGACTTACCATCCATTATGAGGAGCATCATCTTGAAACCTCCTTACAAATTAAGGGAAAGTGGAGAAATGTTGCTTGTGATCTGCAGGACCGAAGTGGCCGGAGAGCACTGTTTAATGATCTTGTTGTATTCATTGAGAAGCAGGTCAGAATTGCCTCAGATCCGCTTTTTGGAAACATTCAGGACTCCATCAACTTGAAAGTCTCTAACATTGGTCATTTGACAAAGGAAAAAAAAGCAGCTTTGCTACCAATGTTACTGCAGTAAAAGGAGGAGTCATTACTCCATATACAGAAAACAAGACCAAGTCTTTCTCTAGTCACAACCGTCTGTTTTGTTTACAAAGTTGTCACACAGTGGATAAATGCCCACAGTTTAAAATTAATGGACATCGTGATAAGATCCATTTTTTTAAGGAACAGGGTATTTGTTTTGGTTGCCTGAAAGTAGGCCACATAAGCAAATACTGCAGGAGTCGCTTGGATTGCAATGTGTGTCACCAAAAGCACCCAGGAGTCCTTCATATAGAACGGCAGGAGAGAGGAACAACCCCACAGCAACCCCGACAGTCTGTGAGCCCTCCAAGTGTTTTAACTGCGATGTCTCAGACCTGTGGCCATTCTGGCTGGTGATGAAGATAATTCCATCTTTTCTATTGTTGCAGTCAAAGTCAAGAGCCAGAGGGGCAACAAAACGGTGCAGACATATGCCTTTTTGGATCCAGGAAGTTCAGGCACATTCTTTACAGAGAACGTGGCAAGAAAATTGAACTTGAGTGGTAAAAAAACAAGTATTCTATTGAGAACAACGGGTCAAAAAAAGATTGTAAATGCACATATTGTGTCAGGTCTTGAAGTGTCTGGCATGAGTGCAAATTATTTCATTGAGTTACTTGATGTTTTAACTCAAAAGACCGTGCCTGTTTCTACACTGAATGTCCCACGACAGGAGGATCTGGATCAATGGTCCTATCTCAAGGAGGTTAAGCTCCATGACGTTGATGCAGATGTTGAGCTACTAATTGGAACTGATGCTTCAAAAGTGATGGAGCCTTGGGAGCTGAGAAACAGTCAGGATGAAGAACCCTATGCAGTGAGAACCAGAGTTGGTTGGGTCATTAATGGTCCACCGCATGGGAGAAGCAGTACGAGTACGAGTGGCTGCCTTGCTGTAACAGCCAACCAAATTTTCTGTAGTGTTTTCCATGTTGGATGTGAAAGACTAAGAACAAGGCTTTCAAATGAGTTGTAGTTTAATTTAGGTTTAGGATTTATTAATAGGCTCGAGTCAAAGATGGCTGCTACTCCACCTCCTCGACCGGTGCCTCGAGGAATGTGAGTATTAATATGACTTGGAGGAGTCGATTCATTTAGGCTGACTTATTATTCATGACTCGGCAGGTTTCAGTAAGACAACATAAATCAATGTGATTATCTGATATTAAATCATTGACTAATACAGCTTTAGATGACAGAGATCTAATATTTAGGAGTCCTGTTTTGTTGCACTGCTGAATTAGTGACGTTAACTTTTGTGAGTTTATTTTGGATGACTCCTCTTCTGCTTATTTTTGATATAATTCATTTAAGTTTAAGTGGCCATGGGACAGACACATTCTCTATGGAGCTCTGGGGGGTAAGAAGCCAGGCAATGAAGAAAGGAAAGGAGGAAAGGAAGAAAATGAGGAAAGGAAGGAAAGGGAGGCAAGGAAGGAAAGGAAGCTAGGAAAGGAAGGAAGGGGTCAAGTGAGGAAAGGAAGGAAACGAGGAAAGGAAGGTAGGAAGCTAGGCAAGGAGGGAAGGAAGGGAAGAAAGGAAAGGAGGCAAGAGAGGTAAGAAGCCAGGCTATGAAGAAAGGAAAGGAGGAAAGGAAGGAAATGAGGAAAGAAGGTTGGAAAGGAAGGAAAAGAGGCAAGGAATGGAAATGAAGTCTGCCCACTGTTGAGACTCCGCCCACTCCTCCTCTACCTCCATCTGCCTGATGGATCGTAGAGGTCTCCATCGTGGAAGATGCCTACTACGAACTATTCATACTGTCATATTCATTGAATATTATCAGGAAACACTCCAGCCCATCAGGGGCTCACACCTCTGGAGCACCCTCCACCTCCTCAGCGACGACCCTCGCCATCCTGGAGAGAGCCGTCAACAGGCTGTTTAAAAGCAGAACCCCGCAAAGCAGCGGGCCCGGACTCCGTCTCCCCTCCACCCTGAAGCACTGTGCTGACCAGCTGTCTCCGTGTTCACCGACATCTTCAACACCTCCTGGAGACATGCCACGTTCCAGCCTGCTTCAAGGCCTCCACCATCATCCCGTCCCCAAAAAACCCAAGATCACAGGACTCAATGACTACAGGCCCGTCGCCCTGACCTCTGTGGTCATGAAGTCCTTTGAACGCTTGGTCCTGTCACACCTCAAGACCATCACCGACCCACTCCTGGACCCCCTGCAGTTCGCCTACAGAGCCAACAGGTCTGCAGACGACACAGTTAACATGGCCCTTCACTACATCCTCCAGCATCTGGACTCCCCAGGAACCTACGCCAGGATCCTGTTTGTGGACTTCAGCTCTGCCTTCAATACCATCATCCCGTCCCTGCTGCAGGACAAGCTCTCCCAGCTGCACACGCCCGACTCCACCTGCAGGTGGATCACAGACTTCCTGACCGACAGGAAGCAGCACGTGAGGCTGGGGAAACACGTCTCAGGCTCCCGGACCACCAGCACAGGTTCCCCCCAAGGCTGTGTTCTTTCCCCTCTGCTGTTCTCCCTGTACACCAACAGCTGCACCTCCAGTCACCAGTCCGTCAAGCTCCTGAAGTTCGCGGATGACACCAGCCTCATTGGACTCATCTCTGGTGGGGACGAGACCGCCTACAGGTGGGAGACTGACCACATGGTGACCTCACTCAAAGAAATAACTTGTAGGATTTACTTCAGAAAATCCTCGTAACAATTTGCACTAACACTAACTAAGTAACTTTTACTGTTGAAGGATTAAGTAAATCCTACTAGACAGTGTTAAGTATAACATACTTAATTTTAGACTAGATAACCATGAAAATACTAAGTAATTGTTTCTTAATTATGCTTAAACATAACTAATATTTATTTAGCTAATTAAGTAAAGTCTACTTAACTTTTTCACAAACAGTAATTTCAATGTTATGAAGTTAAGTAAAATCTATCGTTTAGAGTTATGAATTAACTAAGTAGATTTTATTATACTTTTTCATTTGCAATTACTTAATTGTATGATATTACATTACTTATTATAATTATGTATATTTTCTTAATACTCTATTGATGAATGTTAATCTTTATACATCACAAATCACAGCCACAATGCAATTCAAAATATTTATTTTGTCAACAAATAAAAGATTCATTTTCATAAAAACTCTTGTTTTTCTTAACTAAAAATTCAGTGTCAAGAAATTCACACTTAGGATAATAAAGAAAAATAAAATAAATATATATAAACATTATTTGTTTTAATCTGCAATCAACTGACAGAACAGGTGCCTAATTTGACACAACACCAACATGTCCATGTTGAAACAGCTGCTGAACATTGTCAGTCTGTGTACATTTAGGCAACCCTGTATCACAAAAAATTACGTTCCCCCAGACCTAAAATGCAATTTGCAGTTACGTTTGACTGAAACGTATTTCTCTCCAGATGATTGTATTTGACGTATTATAATTACAATTACGTCTCTAATCAACGTATCTTTGCCATTTGTTGTCTCTCTTTTCTACAATGCTGTTATGAATTGGAAAAAGCGTCCTCTAGTCTTATTTATTATTATTTTATATATTGTTTCGCCTGCGTATTCTGACAGCAATAAGCGTTGTAACGGATCATATGAATTGGCGTGAAGACTTACTGCTGGTGACTCTCCTTTATTTTCTTTCTTTAGGTGACAATACATTAATTAAAACTCGTAAACTATCACCACCTCATTACCAACTTAACAGAGCCTCATACGGGTCAAATCAACTATTCAACTTTTTATACAATGCGCATCTGTCCGTAATCTATACCATAAAGTTCGGATTTTAACCGCTTCCTATTAACCTTTCAAAATAAAAGTCAGATTTATCTGTTAAGCGGAAGTAGTATAAAACATCTATATTTATTCAAACAATACAATATAAAAGGCATACATCAAAATCAATTAGGAAAATGCTAAACAGTCAAACAACTCAAAACAATAAACCCTTCATGGGGTTATTTACAGTCGTGTCTACTTCTCATCAAACAAAAAGAGCAGGTACCCGGAGAAATCTGGGAAATAATTTGGGAATTGTTAATAAAACATGATTTACCCTTCAACTTCCACTGATATGCATGCAAACTAATACATCGTTTCACACACACACACACACACACACTGACAGAAACACATAGACACTCACATACGTACAAACACACACACTCAAAGAAATGACTCATTGGATGAACTCAATTAAATTGTTGGCAGGTTTTCCATCCAATAATTATATGCAACTCCAACTCAAATTTAGCACATCAGTGCAATAAAATGTAATTAAGTTAGTCCAACTCATTTGTATCAAATACATCTAAAATAAAATAACGATATTCATTAAACTAAATTAATTTGTGTTTGTCCAACTCAAAATATAAACTAACTAACTAACTAAGAAAATATGCAAACTCCACACAGAAGGAAAGCCCCGACTGGGAATTGAAACCACAGACCTTTGGCTTTGAGGCGACAGTGCTAGCCACTACACCACCGTACAGCCCTGAAAGTGTCTTCACCTTGTAAACAACTGATTTTCAGCTGGCGCATGCGCAAAGGGTAGTCCTCAATGAAACACATTTATTTTGAGTTGATATGCACACCATCTAACCTAAATAAATCTAATGAATGAAAGAATTCATACATTTTGTGTTCCACCCATTGAATAAAAATATCTATTTTTGTAATTGATTTATTTAAATGTATCAAACAATATTTAAATGTGTCACCTCTAAAAAGGGCTTGAATCGTTTTCTTGAGTGCAGGCAGACACACACATACTCACACACACAGACACACACTCTCATACGCACACACACACACAGGCAGAGACACACACATACTCACACACATACTCACACACACACACACACACACAGAATGACAGACGCACACACACAGACACACACTCTGACACACACATAGACACTCACATACATACACACACAGGCAGAGACACACACTCACACACACAAATACACATGCACGCATACTCTGCAGACTGACCCTTGACCTCCCAATTGTCTCTCAAATATAACCCTACTGCTTTATATTAAATATATTATATCTACCTTGATATAAGACTTTGAGGTCGTGGGGAGGAATACCCTCCAAAACCTTCACAAGAGAAAATTTTCACCGTGCCAATAACCCTTGTACGATCCTTAAAACCAGTCTTTTAGTAAATAAATCGCATCCCGCCAACATCTCCTTGCCTTCAAGGAGGATCGATACATCAACGGGATCTTCTCCATCGGTGCCACGGACAACCATGATCTTCACGATGTGTTGAGATGCATCACTGCGGCTGTCCACCTGTATATAACATACAATAAGAATTTAGACAATGGCCAGAACAACCTGGAGCTCAACACTCTGAAGACAGTGGAGATGGTTGTGGATTACAGGAAGAATGCAGCCCCACCCACCTCTCATCCTGTGTGACTCCCCCGTCGACGCTGTGGAGTCCTTCCGCTTCCTGGGCTCCATCATTACCCAGGACCTCAAGTGGGAGCTGAACATCGGCTCCATCACCAAGAAGGCCCAGCAGAGGATGTTCTTCCTGAGGCAGCTGAGGAAATTCAACCTGCCAGGGAGAATGATGGTACACTTCTATACGGCCATCGTTGAGTCCATCATCTGCTCCTCCATCACCGTCTGGCACCCTGCAGCCACAGCCAAAGACAAGTGCAGGCTGCAGAGCATCATCCGCTCGGCCGAGACGGTTATCGGCTGCAATCTGCCTTCCCTCCAGGTCCTGTTCACTTCCAGGTCACTGAAGCGGGCCAGAAGGATTGTCACTGACCCCTCCCATCCTGGTCACACCCTGTTTGAGTCCCTCCCCTCTGGTAGGAGGCTGCGGTCCATCAGGACAAAGACCTCCCGCCACACCAAAAGTTTTTTCCCGTCGGCAGTCGGGCTCATCAATGGAGCCCGGGTCCCCCACTGACTGACTCTGTCACCCCCAGGACTACATCCTCTTCTTTCTCCTCCTCCTCCTCCTCCTTCTTCTTCTTCCTCCTACTCCTCCTCCCTCCTCCTTCTTCTTCCCTCCTGGAGGCCTCCTCCACACACATGTCACTTTAACATGCACTTTAACTGGAGGCCTCCTCCACACACATGCCACTTTAACATGCACTTTAACTTAAACACACGTCACATGTAACATACACTTTTAACTTAAACACACATCACTTGAAACACACACCTAAACACTTTAACATTATTTGTTGTCCGAGCACTTTATCCTTATCTTTATCTTTATATTTATCTTATACTTATACTTAAGTTCACTGTTGCTGTCGCGTTGATTGTTGTTTGTCATGTCTAAATGTTGCACCTTCCGCCAAAAAAAATTCCTCGTTTGTGTAAACATTCCTGGCAATAAAACTGTTTCTGATTCTGATTCTGATTCTGATCTGATTCTGATAAACTTTCATTGTTATGCAGATGATACTCAACTATATCTATCGATAAAACCAGAGGAAACCAACCAACTAAGTAAAATTCAAGCATGTCTTAAAGACATAAAAACATGGATGACCTGCAACATCTTGATGTTAAACTCAGACAAAACCGAAGTAATTTTACTCGGCCCTGAGCGCCTCAGAGATCAATTATCTGGTGATGTGGTTTCTGTAGACGGCATTGCCCTAGCATCCAACACCACTGTAAAGAATCTTGGCGTTATCTTTGATCGGGACTTGTCCTTTAACTCCCACGTAAAGCAAATCTCAAGGACTGCATTCTTTCATCTACGTAATATTTCAAAAATCAGGCACATCTTGTCTCAAAAAGATGCAGAAAAATTGGTTCACGTTCGTTACTTCGAGACTGGATTACTGCAACTCCTTTTTATCAGGCTGCTCTAATAAGTCTCTTAGGTCCCTCCAGTTGATCCAGAATGCTGCAGCTCGTGTTCTCACTAAAACTAAGAAAAGAGATCACATCACTCCTGCACTAGCTGCTCTGCACTGGCTCCCCGTAAAATCAAGAATCACTTTTAAAATTCTTCTCTTAACGTACAAAGCCTTGATTGGTGATGCACCATCATATCTTAAGGAGCTTGTAGTACCATATTGTCCCACTAGAGAGCTGCGCTCACTAAATGCGGGACTACTTGTAGTTCCTAGAGTCTTAAAAAGTAGAATGGGAGCCAGAGCCTTCATTTATCAAGCTTCTCTTTTATGGAACCAGCTTCCAATTTCAGTCCGGGAGGCAGACACAGTCACCTCGTTTAAGAGTAGACTTAAGACCTTCCTCTTTGACAGAGCTTATAGTTAGGGCTGAATCAGGTTCACCTGGTCCAGCCCCTTGATATGCTGCTATAGGCTTATAGCTGCCGGGGGACGTTTTAGGATGCACTGAGTACCTATCTCCTCTTTTTTCTCTCCTTAGGGATGAATTTTCATCTCTCAATCACACGTTACGAACTCTGCTTTCTCCCGGAGTCCTTTTGACTTCACGTCTCATGGGGTCATCGGACCCTATGAGACGGCATAGATCCTATCTGCCTGATGGATCATCGAGGTCTGGATCGTGGAATTCCTGCTACCGACTACGCCACTGTCCTGTTGAGACTCCGCCCACTGTTGAGACTCCGCCCACTCCTCCTCTCTACCTCCATCTGCCTGATGGATCGTGGAGGTCTCCATCGTGGAATATGCCTACTCTGAACTATTCATACACTCTGTCATATTCATTGAATGTATTTTAACTCTAAATCTGTCCTTCTGTACACATTACATCTATTGTTCTGTCCATCCTGGAGAGGGATCCTCCTCTGTTGCTCTCCTGAAGGTTTCTTCCCTTTTTTCCCCCTGAAGGGTTATTTGGGAGTTTTTCCTGATCCGATGTGAGGTTTTGGGTCAGCGATGTCTATGTGTACAGATTGTAAAGCACTCCAAGACAAATTTGTAATTTGTGAAATTGGGCTATACAAATAAACTGAATTGAATTGAATGTATTTTTACTCTAAATCTGTCCTTCTGGTCACATCCATCCCACGTTGGACGGAGCGCGTCTCATTTCTGCAAATGTGTTATCTTTCTCCTCTCTCCCTCAATTTATTTATTCATCTCTTTTTCTCTCTGTCTAACTTTTTCCCTCTCCTATTTCTTGGATTTTGATTCATATCTTTGAATATTTAGATGATAGAGTTTTGCTTTTCTTTTCCAGTTATACATTTCCACTGCAAGGATGTTCAGCAGTCAATGTATTTGTGCTTCAACGCTTTCAGCAGCAAGTTTCCCTTTTTTAGAATGTTCAACTATGTTCAGCTGTTGTCTTTTTTATTTCAGCTTCAAAATTTCAAATGTTAGCATTCCAACGTATTTTCAGCAGGAAATGCATTTTCCAGTTACTTTTAGCTTGTGCCATGTTTTGTGAAGAAATCCACCACGATTGCTACATAACATTGATGTTCATATGTATATGACAGGATTATAATAAAAACTGTAGCCATCTCTGAAAAGGTAAAGTGTATAATAAGTCTATCCTTCAGAAAACAAGTATTTTATCAGGCTCTAGTTTGGTTCACCGTATGGCTAAATATAGGAGAGAGATTTCATCATGCATGACCTCAAATCAACTTCCTTTATCACATATTCACGCCATCTGTTTCATTCTCACTGCTACTGTGAACGCCGCAGGTGAAAATATCATCTGTTGATCATCTGGTTCAAGAGGTGTGCGTGCTTTGACCAAACGGATAATAATCTATAATAACATGTCTCAGGTTAATTTTGTGATTTGCATTGTGAATTTCTCCATGTGAACACATGTTAAAAGAACACACACACACACACAATTGAAAGCTTTTAAGATGCAGGTTTGAAAGTGAATTTCTTTTATATATTTGGAAATCTGATGCATTTTGCATTTTTACAATTTTACATGAGCCATTAACTTATATTATGAATGCCTGTATTGTCAGTGGTGGGTGCATAATATATTTATATATATATATATATTTATTAAATTAATTTTCAAAATCTCCTTTAGATGTGTCCTGGCCAAGACAGCAGCAGTAGCACATTACACAAAGTTTCAGACATACAACATAAAACAGTGACAGACAATATAAAAAATAAAAATAAAATAATAATGTTTTGTTGTTGATCATGAATAAACCAAAACTTAGACTCAAGTCATCATAACCCACTTCACACAAGTGTACATATCTCGGTTAAAGAAAACATCTATAACCAGACAAACCTACCTCAAACTCTTTCAATCTATTTTTAAAAACACCCGTAGACTCAGATCAGTCTGCAGCAAATTCCAAGCCACAGGAGCAGCAAACCTAAAACCTCTTTTTCCCATTTCTAGCCCTCCTGTCGCCTTCGGGGCAATTTGACCCGATTCAATGTTTAATGTCGGTGTTCTTTCGGGAGTCAACAAACAAACATAAAGTACCTCACACTTAAACTTGGAAAACAATATTAATTCTAATAATTTTCTGGAGATTTTAATAGCTGGGGTCATATTGACCTCAAGGGTAAAATATGTTAGTAAATATAAAGGTAACAGGAGGGTTAAACATTGAATCGGGTCAAATTGACCCGAAGGCAACACAAGGGCTAGAGGGACGTTAGGGACGGATAGCAAGAGGAGGCCTTGTGCATATGTCACAGAGCAAAGATGGTAGCTTCCAGGATTTTTCTGATGAATTAACGTACAAAGATAAGATGGAAGTACGTTTAGAATGGCCAGGTCAATTGCGAAATCCTTCCAGTGCAAATGTTATCGTTTGTAATCGTTTCACTTCCAAAACGTTCTTCCACATACACCGACTGTCAGGTTCAATGCGTGTGCGTGTGTGACATGGGACAGAAAACCTATTTGTCTAGACTCTACACTTCCAATCTGTCACGACGCTATTAGAGTGGACCCAAAAGCACGACTCAGACAGGAGTAACAAAGAATATTGTCTTTGGTTGGAAACAGGCTGGGTCAAAACCGGGAGATCAGTCGAAGAAGCAGACAAGTCCAAAAAGGGACGGGGCAGAGAATCAGAGGTAGGCAGGAGGGTCAGAACAGGCAGGTCAGGAATATACTCTAATATCCCTGGAGAACTTGGCATGAAAACACAAGACAATCTGGCAGAGGACAAGTGGAAGTGAGGGAGCTAAATAGTGAGGGACTAATGAGGGGATGGGCTGCAGGTGAGAAGGGCGTGAGGACCAGGTGAAGGGAATGAGGGACTAACGAGGTGATCAGAGGCAGGTGAGAAGGGCGTGAGGACCAGGTGAAGGGAATGAGGGACTAACGAGGTGATCAGAGGCAGGTGAGGGGAGTTGGACTGACGAGATGGTGTGACAGGATGAAAACAACTATTACAAAAAGGAAGGCGTGGAGCTAAACTGTTACCAAAAAAAGTACTGCAGGCATGTTGGGAAAGGCACAAAGTGCCAAAGACGAGTTTTGGCTGGATAGGAGAAGCAGCAGCAAGAAGCCTAGGAGTCTCTGAGATAGAGCTTATCCCTACTGTCATTTGGCCAATAACTCCTGTGTGGTTGCTGAAGGAACCAGAGGTAGACATGGAGTTGCTGCAGATTAAGGTAAAACAAAAGAATCCTGATCTAGTGAGTGAGTTCTATGAGTACACAGCTGGAAAATACGTAGAGCATGTGCAGGTTTTCACTGATGGATCTAAAGATCCAGTTGCAGGCAGTACAGGGTCTGCTGTTTCAGTCCCGAGCAAACATTATGAAATATATAAACGCACTTCGGATTTTCTGGCTGTGTATTCAGTTGAATTGTATGCACTTGTCTTGGCATTAGAGTGGATTGAGAAACAAAGACCAGGCAAAGTCCTTGTGTGCAGTGACTCCATGTCGGCACTCGCCAGTCTGAAGTCGGGTCTGTCCAAAACGCGACAAGATCTACTGTTTACAATATTGACAATGAGCTCAAGAGCAGTGGAGCAAGGCATTGAAGTAGTATTTTTATGGGTGCCGGCTCATGTAGGTATCAGAGGGAATGAGAAAGTGGACAAGCTAGCCAAACAAGCACTAAAGGAAAACAGAGTACAAGTAGATCTTAAGTTATCTAAAGCAGAGGGAAAGGGCATCATCAAGGAAAATATCAACAGGGTGTGGCAACGTCAATGGGACCAGGAGACGAGGGGGAGACACTTGTACTCAATTCAGAGTAAAGTGAGGGGGGTAAAAGTCAGGGGAGGAAATAGGAGGGAAGAAGTCACAATGGCAAGATTGAGGATTGGGCACAGCTATTTATGCAGCACATTATTTGTGATGGGGAAACACCCAACTGGACTTTGTGAGCGCTGCCAGGCTCCAGAAACGGTACAACATGTTGTCACCACATGCAATAAATACAGGTCAGAAAGGAAGGTCATGTTGGAAGAAATGGAGAGACAAGGGATGAAGGGAAGCGAGATAGGGAGTATATTGGAGTGGGGGTCGAGTGGTGTGGGAAGAGGGTGTTTCATGCAATTTTTGCGAGCAACAGGACTGATCGGGAAAGTATAGTAGCTAGGAACCGGAAGATGGCAGTAGTGCAACTTAAAGGATGCAAGCTGCCGTAAAACACCACAGAAGAAGAAGAAGAAGAAGTAAACTGTTACACAATCACATCATAACAGAACAACCGGTTCAGGGGCGGATCCTAGAGGAAGATTATTCCTTATTAGAGAATTAATAGAGCGCCTAAACATCATTCAGGCAGAACTTGAGAGTTGCCAGGGAAACAATTATGCTGTCGAGTCAAGTTACGTCCAATTGTGTATCTAATCCTGCCACCTAAAATGATCTCAAGTGACTACTTTGAAGTGACTTAGCATTACTATTCTTGAAAGAGATTTCAGGCCATTTGTATCGTTTGGTGAGGTTCCCGTTTAATTACAGTTACCTACTGACAATACAACTGTTTTTATATATATATATGAAAATGTCCTGGTAAAAAACGTGCGCTCTCCCCGTCACCCATACATCATTAGTTACCCCTGTCAATGTATTTGTGCTTCAACGCTTTCAGCAGCAAGTTTCCCTTTTTTAGAATGTTCAACTATGTTCAGCTTTTGTCTTTTTTATTTCAGCTTCAAAATTTCAAATGTTAGGATTCCAACTTATTTTCAGCAGGAAATGCATTTTCCAGTTACTTTTAGCTTGTGCCATGTTTTGTGAAGAAATCCACCACGATTGCTACATAACATTGATGTTCATATGTATATGACAGGATTATAATAAAAACTGTAGCCATCTCTGAAAAGGTAAAGTGTATAATAAGTCTATCCTTCAGAAAACAAGTATTTTATCAGGCTCTAGTTTGGTTCACCTTATGGCTAAATATAGGAGAGAGATTTCATCATGCATGACCTCAAATCAACTTCCTTTATCACATATTCACGCCATCTGTTTCATTCTCACTGCTACTGTGAACGCCGCAGGTGAAAATATCATCTGGTTCAAGGGCTGCTGCCTTCGGGACCGACGGGACCCAGGGATCAGGGGTAAGGCTGCGGGTCCGTCGGCGGCACCTATTAACCCTGCCCCGTCTCCTTCCCGGTCAGTCCCAGATCCCAGATCCCCGTTCCCGGTCCCGGCGGGCTTCAGCTCCCCGTCCCGGTTGACCCCAGAGCCCCCTCGTCCTGAGCCCGGTCCCACAGAGCCCCCTCCTCCCGTGCCCGGTCCCACAGAGCCCCCTCCTCCCGTGCCCGGTCCCCCAGAGCCCCCTCCTCCAGGGCCCGGTCCCCCAGAGCCCCCTCCTCCGCCCAAGCTCTCATGGGAGGAGGGGGAATAGGTTAGGCCGGATGGAGCCCCGGCCTAAATCGGGTGGTGGGGACATGTGGCAGCTGTCTCCAATCTGGCCTCGGCTGCTGGCTGGTTGACAGTCAGTCAGCTGCTCTGACTGATTGACAATCAGTCAGCAGCCGATGCTGCTGATATAAAAGGGCAGCAGAGCTGGAGGTTGGAGAAAAAGAGTGAGCAGAGGCGCAGTGTTGCGGTCTGCTCAGTGTGTGCGTTGCCGAAATAAAGAATGTTTCTAAACGGAACCTTGGTCTCTTTGGTCATGGCTGATCCTTGGAGCTTTTGGGGGAAACCCACGGGTAGCGGCGTGAGACCTGCTACAACCATCTGCACACGTTGAAGCTAAAGCCGACAGGGCAGCCCTGATGGAGCGGGCTGCTGCTCTCGGAAGGAAACATTTAATAGAGGACCAAGAGCAACGTTTGAGGAGAGAAACGTTACGGTTGTGGAAAGAAAACAAACAATTGAAGCTTGAAACAGAATTGGCAGTGACAAATGCAAAACTTCATGTCTTGGAAATGAATTCATCAAAGCGTGGTTCAAAACGTTCAGACGGCATGAACTCTTATTTTAAAAGGAACTCTTCTAAAAAAGCCATTCAATTAAGTCCCCGTGCCAACACCTTTGTTCCAGTTAACATGGATGAACAACGTCATGTGTTTCCTGTTTTTGATCCCATAACTCAACCACAAGTTGTAAGGCCAGCCACACAAACTGTGTATGAAAACCTAGTCGATGTGCCCTTGAGCAATACACTTAACCCTGAATTGCTCCCCCTAGCTGTGTCTACGGTGTATGAACGTAATATGATTGTAAGTCGCTTTGGATAAAAGCGTCAGATAAATAACATGTAATGTAATGTAAAAATCAAGTAGGACGTGTACAACCTCAAACTCAAACTCTGACTGACAACTTTTAGAATGACATTGTAAATGTTATGCAAAGACAAAATGACATCGCTGCTCTGCTGGTTCAACAAAATCTGTGCTCGGTCCTTCCTGTATGAAATATTCGTGTGTTTGATGGAGACCCTCTTCAATACAGGTCTTTCATCAGAGCTTTTGAAAATGTAATGGAGGAGAAGACAACTAATTGGAGTGACTGTTTACACTTTCTCAAACAATACACTAGGGGGCAGCCAAGAGACCTGGTGTGCAGTTGTCAACATTTACACTCAGAACAAGGATACCAAAGAGCCAAAAGTCTTCTTGCAGAACACTTAGGAAACGAGTACACAATTGCATCTGCCTATATGGAAAGAATTCCCAATTGGACACCTGTTAAAAGTGAAGATCTTAAAACTTTAAAATCATTCTCTCTCTTTCTTCGAGGATGCTCAAATCTAACTGAGCAAATGATGCATTAGAAGGAACTGGACTTACCATCCATTATGAGGAGCATCATCTTGAAACCTCCTTACAAATTAAGGGAAAGTGGAGAAATGTTGCTTGTGATCTGCAGGACCGAAGTGGCCGGAGAGCACTGTTTAATGATCTTGTTGTATTCATTGAGAAGCAGGTCAGAATTGCCTCAGATCCGCTTTTTGGAAACATTCAGGACTCCATCAACTTGAAAGTCTCTAACATTGGTCATTTGACAAAGGAAAAAAAAGCAGCTTTGCTACCAATGTTACTGCAGTAAAAGGAGGAGTCATTACTCCATATACAGAAAACAAGACCAAGTCTTTCTCTAGTCACAACCGTCTGTTTTGTTTACAAAGTTGTCACACAGTGGATAAATGCCCACAGTTTAAAATTAATGGACATCGTGATAAGATCCATTTTTTTAAGGAACAGGGTATTTGTTTTGGTTGCCTGAAAGTAGGCCACATAAGCAAATACTGCAGGAGTCGCTTGGATTGCAATGTGTGTCACCAAAAGCACCCAGGAGTCCTTCATATAGAACGGCAGGAGAGAGGAACAACCCCACAGCAACCCCGACAGTCTGTGAGCCCTCCAAGTGTTTTAACTGCGATGTCTCAGACCTGTGGCCATTCTGGCTGGTGATGAAGATAATTCCATCTTTTCTATTGTTGCAGTCAAAGTCAAGAGCCAGAGGGGCAACAAAACGGTGCAGACATATGCCTTTTTGGATCCAGGAAGTTCAGGCACATTCTTTACAGAGAACGTGGCAAGAAAATTGAACTTGAGTGGTAAAAAAACAAGTATTCTATTGAGAACAACGGGTCAAAAAAAGATTGTAAATGCACATATTGTGTCAGGTCTTGAAGTGTCTGGCATGAGTGCAAATTATTTCATTGAGTTACTTGATGTTTTAACTCAAAAGACCGTGCCTGTTTCTACACTGAATGTCCCACGACAGGAGGATCTGGATCAATGGTCCTATCTCAAGGAGGTTAAGCTCCATGACGTTGATGCAGATGTTGAGCTACTAATTGGAACTGATGCTTCAAAAGTGATGGAGCCTTGGGAGCTGAGAAACAGTCAGGATGAAGAACCCTATGCAGTGAGAACCAGAGTTGGTTGGGTCATTAATGGTCCACCGCATGGGAGAAGCAGTCAGTACAGTGGCTGCCTTGCTGTAACAGCCAACCAAATTTTCTGTAGTGTTTTCCATGTTGGATGTGAAAGACTAAGAACAAGGCTTTCAAATGAGTTGTAGTTTAATTTAGGTTTAGGATTTATTAATAGGCTCGAGTCAAAGATGGCTGCTACTCCACCTCCTCGACCGGTGCCTCGAGGAATGTGAGTATTAATATGACTTGGAGGAGTCGATTCATTTAGGCTGACTTATTATTCATGACTCGGCAGGTTTCAGTAAGACAACATAAATCAATGTGATTATCTGATATTAAATCATTGACTAATACAGCTTTAGATGACAGAGATCTAATATTTAGAGTCCTGCTTTGTTGCACTGCTGAATTAGTGTACTTAACTTTTGTGAGTTTATTTTGGATGACTCCTCTTCTGCTTATTTTTGATATAATTCATTTAAGTTTAAGTGGCCATGGGACAGACACATTCTCTATGGAGCTCTGGGGGGTAAGAAGCCAGGCAATGAAGAAAGGAAAGGAGGAAAGGAAGAAAATGAGGAAAGGAAGGAAAGGGAGGCAAGGAAGGAAAGGAAGCTAGGAAAGGAAGGAAGGGGTCAAGTGAGGAAAGGAAGGAAACGAGGAAAGGAAGGTAGGAAGCTAGGCAAGGAGGGAAGGAAGGGAAGAAAGGAAAGGAGGCAAGAGAGGTAAGAAGCCAGGCTATGAAGAAAGGAAAGGAGGAAAGGAAGGAAATGAGGAAAGAAGGTTGGAAAGGAAGGAAAAGAGGCAAGGAATGGAAATGAAGTCTGCCCACTGTTGAGACTCCGCCCACTCCTCCTCTACCTCCATCTGCCTGATGGATCGTAGAGGTCTCCATCGTGGAAGATGCCTACTACGAACTATTCATACTGTCATATTCATTGAATATTATCAGGAAACACTCCAGCCCATCAGGGGCTCACACCTCTGGAGCACCCTCCACCTCCTCAGCGACGACCCTCGCCATCCTGGAGAGAGCCGTCAACAGGCTGTTTAAAAAGCAGAACCCCCGCAAAGCAGCGGGCCCGGACTCCGTCTCCCCCTCCACCCTGAAGCACTGTGCTGACCAGCTGTCTCCGGTGTTCACCGACATCTTCAACACCTCCCTGGAGACATGCCACGTTCCAGCCTGCTTCAAGGCCTCCACCATCATCCCCGTCCCCAAAAAACCCAAGATCACAGGACTCAATGACTACAGGCCCGTCGCCCTGACCTCTGTGGTCATGAAGTCCTTGAACGCTGGTCCTGTCACACCTCAAGACCATCACCGACCCACTCCTGGACCCCTGCAGTTCGCCTACAGAGCCAACAGGTCTGCAGGCGACACAGTTAACATGGCCCTTCACTACATCCTCCAGCATCTGGACTCCCCAGGAACCTACGCCAGGATCCTGTTTGTGGACTTCAGCTCTGCCTTCAATACCATCATCCCGTCCCTGCTGCAGGACAAGCTCTCCCAGCTGCACACGCCCGACTCCACCTGCAGGTGGATCACAGACTTCCTGACCGACAGGAAGCAGCACGTGAGGCTGGGGAAACACGTCTCAGGCTCCCGGACCACCAGCACAGGTTCCCCCCAAGGCTGTGTTCTTTCCCCTCTGCTTTTCTCCCTTTACACCAACAACTGCACCTCCAGTCACCAGTCCGTCAAGCTCCTGAAGTTCGCGGATGACACCAGCCTCATTGGACTCATCTCTGGTGGGGACGAGACCGCCTACAGGTGGGAGACTGACCACATGGTGACCTCACTCAAAGAAATAACTTGTAGGATTTACTTCAGAAAATCCTCGTAACAATTTGCACTAACACTAACTAAGTAACTTTTACTGATTTAAGTAAATCCTACTAGACAGTGTTAAGTATAACATACTTAATTTTAGACTAGATAACCATGAAAATACTAAGTAATTGTTTCTTAATTATGCTTAAACATAACTAATATTTATTTAGCTAATTAAGTAAAGTCTACTTAACTTTTTCACAAACAGTAATTTCAATGTTATGAAATTAAGTAAAATCTATCGTTTAGAGTTATGAATTAACTAAGTAGATTTTATTATACTTTTTCATTTGCAATTACTTAATTGTATGATATTACATTACTTATTATAATTATGTATATTTTCTTAATACTCTATTGATGAATGTTAATCTTTATACATCACAAATCACAGCCACAATGCAATTCAAAATATTTATTTTGTCAACAAATAAAAGATTCAATTTTATAAAAACTCTTGTTTTTCTTAACTAAAAATTCAGTGTCAAGAAATTAACACTTAGGATAATAAAGAAAAATAAAATAAATATATATAAACATTATTTGTTTTAATCTGCAATCAACTGACAGAACAGGTGCCTAATTTGACACAACACCAACATGTCCATGTTGAAACAGCTGCTGAACATTGCCAGTCTGTGTACATTTAGGCAACCCTGTATCACAAAAAATTACGTTCCCCCAGACCTAAAATGCAATTTGCAGTTACGTTTGACTGAAACGTATTTCTCTCCAGATGATTGTATTTGACGTATTATAATTACAATTACGTCTCTAATCAACGTATCTTTGCCATTTGTTGTCTCTCTTTTCTACAATGCTGTTATGAATTGGAAAAAGCGTCCTCTAGTCTTATTTATTATTATTTTATATATTGTTTCGCCTGCGTATTCTGACAGCAATAAGCGTTGTAACGGATCATATGAATTGGCGTGAAGACTTACTGCTGGTGACTCTCCTTTATTTTATTTCTTTAGGTGACAATACATTAATTAAAACTCGTAAACTATCACCACCTCATTACCAACTTAACAGAGCCTCATACGGGTCAAATCAACTATTCAACTTTTTATACAATGCGCATCTGTCCGTAATCTATACCATAAAGTTCGGATTTTAACCGCTTCCTATTAACCTTTCAAAATAAAAGTCAGATTTATCTGTTAAGCGGAAGTAGTATAAAACATCTATATTTATTCAAACAATACAATATAAAAGGCATACATCAAAATCAATTAGGAAAATGCTAAACAGTCAAACAACTCAAAACAATAAACCCTTCATGGGGTTATTTACAGTCGTGTCTACTTCTCATCAAACAAAAAGAGCAGGTACCCGGAGAAATCTGGGAAATAATTTGGGAATTGTTAATAAAACATGATTTACCCTTCAACTTCCACTGATATGCATGCAAACTAATACATCGTTTCACACACACACACACACACACACACACACACACACACACACACACACACACACACACACTGACAGAAACACATAGACACTCACATACGTACACACACACACACTCAAAGAAATGACTCATTGGATGAACTCAATTAAATTGTTGGCAGGTTTTCCATCCAATAATTATATGCAACTCCAACTCAAATTTAGCACATCAGTGCAATAAAATGTAATTAAGTTAGTCCAACTCATTTGTATCAAATACATCTAAAATAAAATAACGATATTCATTAAACTAAATTAATTTGTGTTTGTCCAACTCAAAATATAAACTAACTAACTAACTAAGAAAATATGCAAACTCCACACAGAAGGAAAGCCCCGACTGGGAATTGAAACCACAGACCTTTGGCTTTGAGGCGACGGTGCTAGCCACTACACCACCGTACAGTCCTGAAAGTGTCTTCACCTTGTAAACAACTGATTTTCAGCTGGCGCATGTGCAAAGGGTAGTCCTCAATGAAACACATTTATTTTGAGTTGATATGCACACCATCTAACCTAAATAAATCCAATAAATGAAAGAATTCATACATTTTGTGTTCCACCCATTGAATAAAAATATCTATTTTTGTAATTGATTTATTTAAATGTATCAAACAATATTTAAATGTGTCACCTCTAAAAAGGGCTTGAATCGTTTTCTTGAGTGCAGGCAGACACACACATACTCACACACACAGACACACACTCTCATACGCACACACACACACAGGCAGAGACACACACATACTCACACACACACACACACACACAGAATGACAGACGCACACACACAGACACACACTCTGACACACACATAGACACTCACATACATACACACACAGGCAGAGACACACACTCACACACACAAATACACATGCACGCATACTCTGCAGACTGACCCTTGACCTCCCAATTGTCTCTCAAATATAACCCTACTGCTTTATATTAAATATATTATATCTACCTTGATATAAGACTTTGAGGTCATGGGGGGAATCCCCTCCAAAACCTTCACAAGAGAAAATTGTCACCGTGCCAATAACCCTTGTACGATCCTTAAAACCAGTCTTTTAGTAAATAAATCGCATCCCGCCAACATCTCCTTGCCTTCAAGGAGGATCGATACATCAACGGGAGCTTCTCCATCGGTGCCACGGACAACCATGATCTTCACGATGTGTTGAGATGCATCACTGTGGCTGTCCACCTGTATATAACATACAATAAGAATTTAGACAATGGCCAGAACAACCTGGAGCTCAACACTCTGAAGACAGTGGAGATGGTTGTGGATTTCAGGAGGAATGCAGCCCCACCCGCCCCTCTCATCCTGTGTGACTCCCCCGTCGACGCTGTGGAGTCCTTCCGCTTCCTGGGCTCCATCATCACCCAGGACCTCAAGTGGGAGCTGAACATCGGCTCCATCACCAAGAAGGCCCAGCAGAGGATGTTCTTCCTGAGGCAGCTGAGGAAATTCAACCTGCCAGGGAGAATGATGGTACACTTCTATACGGCCATCGTTGAGTCCATCATCTGCTCCTCCATCACCGTCTGGCACCCTGCAGCCACGGCCAAAGACAAGTGCAGGCTGCAGAGCATCATCCGCTCGGCCGAGACGGTTATCGGCTGCAATCTGCCTTCCCTCCAGGTCCTGTTCACTTCCAGGTCACTGAAGCGGGCCAGAAGGATTGTCACTGACCCCTCCCATCCTGGTCACACCCTGTTTGAGTCCCTCCCCTCTGGTAGGAGGCTGCGGTCCATCAGGACAAAGACCTCCCGCCACACCAAAAGTTTTTTCCCGTCGGCAGTCGGGCTCATCAATGGAGCCCGGGTCCCCCACTGACTGACTCTGTCACCCCCAGGACTACATCCTCTTCTTTCTCCTCCTCCTCCTCCTCCTTCTTCTTCTTCCTCCTACTCCTCCTCCCTCCTCCTTCTTCTTCCCTCCTGGAGGCCTCCTCCACACACATGTCACTTTAACATGCACTTTAACTGGAGGCCTCCTCCACACACATGCCACTTTAACATGCACTTTAACTTAAACACACGTCACATGTAACATACACTTTTAACTTAAACACACATCACTTGAAACACACACCTAAACACTTTAACATTATTTGTTGTCCGAGCACTTTATCCTTATCTTTATCTTTATATTTATCTTATCTTATACTTATACTTAAGTTCACTGTTGCTGTCGCGTTGATTGTTGTTTGTCATGTCTAAATGTTGCACCTTCCGCCAAAAAAAATTCCTCGTTTGTGTAAACATTCCTGGCAATAAAACTGTTTCTGATTCTGATTCTGATTCTGATCTGATTCTAGATCCACTATTGTCCCTGTGCCCAAGAATGCTTCTCCAGCATGTATGAATGACTACCGACCGGTGGCCCTCACCTCGGTGGTCATGAAATGCTTTGAGAGGCTGATAAAGGACTACATCTGCGCCTTCCTCCCTTCCTCCATGGACCCGCTGCAGTTTGCTTATCGCCCAAACAGATCCACGGATGATGCTGTCTCCCAGGTACTGCACACCACACTCTCTCATCTGGACAGCCAGAGGGGGGGCTATGTGAGACTGCTGTTCATTGATTATAGTTCAGCTTTCAACACCATAGTCCCTCCAGACTGGCGGCAAGCTGATTGAGCTGGGACTGGACACCCCCCTGTGTGCTTGGGTCCTGGTCTTCCTGACCGCCAGGCCACAGGTGGTCAGGGTGGGCAGACACACCTCAAACCCCTCACCCTGAACACAGGATCCCCCAGGGTTGCGTCCTCAGCCCCTACTGTACTCCCTGTACACACATGACTGTGTGGCCAGGTTCAGCTCCAACACCATCATCAAGTTTGCGGATGACACAGTGGTGGTGGGCCTGATCTCCGACAACGACGGAAGGCCTACCTGGAGGAAGTTGCTGATCTGTCACTCTGGTGCCAGGACAACAGCCTCATCATGAATGTCACCAAAACTAAGGAGCTGATTGTGGACTTTAGGAGGGTACAACAACAGAGGACGTACTCACCACTGGGGATTAACCGGACTACTGTGGAGAGGGTGAGCGGGTATAAATACCTGGGAGTCCACATCACCGAGGATCTGACATGGTCAACGAACACAGACACTCTGGTGAGAAAGGCAAGGCAGCGCCTCTACCACCTCAGGCAGCTGAGGAAATTTAAAGTTTCCCAGAGGATCCTTCAGTCCTTCTACTCTGGAGCTGTAGAGAGCGTCCTGACAGGAAGCATCACAGCCTGGTTTGGCAACTGCTCCGCTCAGGACAGGAAGGCTCTGCAGAGTAGTGCGTTCGGCTGAACGCACTATTGAACTCACTCCCACCCTGCAGGACTTGTACACCAGGAGGTGCAGAACCAGAGCCGGCAGGATCATGAAGGATCCTCACCACCCCAACAACAGACTGTTTCAGCTGCTGCGGTCAGGCAGGCGCCTCCGTAGTCACGCTGCAAGAACAGAGAGACTGAGACGGAGTTTCTTTCCTCAGACCATCAGGATTGTGAACTCCGACCTCACCAGGACCCCCACATAGACCCACACAACTGCCCCTCTTAGGCACACACACACACACACACTTACTGTAAATATAGTGTTGTTTTTTATTGTAAATAGTGTGTACTTGTTGCCCTTGCACATTCCTGCTGAGCATTGCCACTTTCATTTCACTGCACACCCTGTGTGTGTATGTGACAAATAAAACATCTTGAATCTTGAATCTTGAATCTTGAATCTTGATAAACTTTCATTGTTATGCAGATGATACTCAACTATATCTATCGATAAAACCAGAGGAAACCAACCAACTAAGTAAAATTCAAGCATGTCTTAAAGACATAAAAACATGGATGACCTGCAACATCTTGATGTTAAACTCAGACAAAACCGAAGTAATTTTACTCGGCCCTAAGACTTTCTGGGGAAAACCTGATCTGATGAGGAGCACCCAGTGTCCCCTATAGCATAAACTTAAATTAATTCAGGACTATTAAATGTATTAATAAATCCTAAACCTAAATTACACTACAACTCATTTGAAAGCCTTGTTCTTAGTCTTTCACATCCAACCTGGAAAACACTACAGCCAATTCTATTTGTGATTCTGTACCGGCCACCAGGTCCATATTCAGAATTTATATCTGAATTCTCAGAATTTATATCAAGTTTGGTTCTTAAAACTGATAAAGTTATTATTGTAGGAGATTTTAATATCCATGTGGATGTTGATAATGATTGCCTTAGTGATTCATCTCATTGTTGGACTCGATTGGCTTCTGTCAGAGTTGATCTTGTTCTTACCTATGGCCATTTGAAGGTCTTCCCATAGAATTCTCTTCTGTCAGACCACAACACACCAGATGTCTAACTGACATTTTCCTTCTGCATTTGATTCGATACCACGCCTCAATATAAGAGTCTAACTTTAGTCCGTCCCAGATTGATCATCTTGTTGACAGTGCCAGAGGCTCTCTGAGAATGACACTGAGCCCTCTGAAGAAGAAGACAGTGAGGAAGAGGAGGTTTGCTCCTGGTATAACCCTCAGACCCGCAAACTGAAGCAACAACTAATCTGGAAGAATCAGATAGTCTTAAACTTATAAGAAGGCCCTCCGTAATGCCAGAGCAGCCTATTACTCATCAGTAATAGAGAAAAATAAGAACAACCCCAGGTTTCTCTTCAGCACTGTAGCCAGGCTGACAGAGAGTCACAGCTCTGTGGAGCCAAGCATTCCTATAAACCTCAGTGGTAATGACTTTATGAACTTCTTTAATGAAAAGATTTTAACTATACAAGATTAATAATCTCTTGCCCTTAACCAGTGCCAATCTGTCCTCAAGTGGAATGGCCTTGGAAACCGCTGTATGCCCTGGTGTATATTTGGATGGCTTTTCTCCCATCAACCGTGACCAATTATCGCCAACGGTTTCTACTTCTACCTGTCTCTACGAGGCTGCTTAAAGACGTTTTGCCTTTAATTGGCAGCATTAGATATTATCAATGTGTCTCTGCTAACAGGCCACGCCTTCAAAGTGGCTGTTATTAAACCTCTCCTGAAGAAGCCCACTCTGGATCCAGAGGTGTTGGCTAACTACAGACCGATCTCTAACCTCCCTTCCTCTCCAAGATCCTTGCGGAAGTGGTACTTTCACATCATAATAGTTTATTTGAGAAATTTCAATCAGGATTTAGAAAACACCACAGCACCGAGACAGCACTGGTGAAAATTACAAATGACCTCTTAATGGCAGCAGATAAAGGACTCCTCTCTGTACTGGTCTTGTTAGACCTTAGTGCTGCATTCGACACCATTGACCATGACATCCTATTACAGAGACTGGAGCAGTCGATTGGCATTTCAGGCACGGCACTAATTTGGTTTAAAATTTATCAGATCGATCACAATTTGTATTTACCAACGTTAATCACGGAGTTCCACAAGGTTCTGTGCTTGGACCAATTTTATTTACCTTATACATGCTTCCTTTGGGCAATATTATCAGGAAACACTCCATAAACTTTCATTGTTATGCAGATGATACTCAACTATATCTATCGATAAAACCAGAGGAGAGCAACCAACTCGTAAAATTCAAGCATGTCTTAAAGACATAAAACATGTATGACCTGCAACTTCTTGATGTTAAACTCAGACAAAACCAAGTAATTTTAATCGGCCCTGAGCACCTCAGAGATCAATTATCTGGTGATGTGGTTTCTGTAGACGGCATTGCCCTGGCATCCAACACCACTGTAAAGAATCTTGGCGTTATCTTTGATCGGGACTTGTCCTTTAACTCCCACGTAAAGCAAATCTCAAGGACTGCATTCTTTCATCTACGTAATATTTCAAAATCAGGCACATCTTGTCTCAAAAGATGCAGAAAATTGGTTCACGCTGTTACTTCGAGACTGGATTACTGCAACTCCTTATTATCAGGCTGCTCTAATAAGTTTCTTAGGTCCCTCCAGTTGATCCAGAATGCTGCAGCTCGTGTTCTCACTAAAACTAAGAAAAGAGATCACATCACTCCTGCACTAGCTGCTCTGCACTGGCTCCCCGTAAAATCAAGAATCACTTTTAAAATTCTTCTCTTAACGTACAAAGCCTTGATTGGTGATGACACCAGCCATCTCAACAAACTGGTTAGGAAGGCTGGCTCCATCATCGGCTGCAAGCTGGAGCACCTGGAACAGGTGGTGGAGAGGAGGACGTTGAAGAAACTTGTGTCCATATTGGACAACCCGGACCACCCTCTCCACCACCTACTACAGGGACAGAGCAGTACTTTCTCCAGACGTCTCCTCACGCTCCGC
Organism: Pseudoliparis swirei; assembly: GCF_029220125.1. Taxonomy (NCBI): domain Eukaryota; kingdom Metazoa; phylum Chordata; class Actinopteri; order Perciformes; family Liparidae; genus Pseudoliparis; species Pseudoliparis swirei. Next base: position 19,910,411 of record NC_079410.1, on the reverse strand, counting down.
TGCCACAAGGACAGATACAGGAGAACATTCTGAGGCTCTATAACAGATCACCTCTTGCCAGATCATAGTGCAATAACTACAATAATAACTTAATATTTACACTATGTTGATCTGCACTTCACACATTTCATTTATTTACACTACACACATACACACACATTTCATTTACACTACACACATACACACACTTTGCATTTTGCACACTGTCTATTTTTAATATTTTTATATTTAATTTAATTTGTCATTATATTGTGTATTGTGTATGCATATATGTTGTATATATACATATATATTTTTATTTTATATTTTACTTTGTATACTTCTATATCTTTCATCCCTGTTTTTTATATTGTATATATATATATATCTTTTTTATATATCTATCTATCTATCTATCTATCTATCTATCTATCTATATCTATCTATCTATCTATATCTTAAGGAGCTTGTAGTACCATATTGCCCCACTAGAGAGCTACACTCACTAAATGCGGGACTACTTGTAGTTCCTAGAGTCTTAAAAAGTAGAATGGGAGCCAGAGCCTTTAGTTATCAAGCTCCTCTTTTATGGAACCAGCTTCCAATTTTAGTCCGGGAGGCAGACACAGTCACCTCGTTTAATCAATATTACACTTAATTTGACCCCATTCAATGTTTAATGTCGGTGTTCTTTCGGTAGTCAACAAACAAACATAAAGTGCCTCACACTTAAACTTGGAAAACAATATTAATTCTAATAATTTTCTGGAGGTTTTAAAATTGAACCCAAAGGGTAAAATATGTTAGTAAATATAAAGGTAACAGGAGGGTGAACATTGAATCGGGTCAAAATGACCTATTTAATCGGGTCAAAATGACCCTAAGGCAACAGGAGGGTTAAGAGTCGACTGAAGACTTTCCTCTTCGACAGAGCTTATAGTTAGGGCTGAATCAGGTTCACCTGGTCCAGCCCCTTGATATGCTGCTATAGGCTTATAGCTGCTGGGGGACATTTAGGATGCACTGAGCACCTATCTCCTCTTTTTTCTCTCCTTAAGGATGAATTTTCATCTCTCAATCACACGTTACTAACTCTGCTTTCTCCCCGGAGTCCTTTTGACTTCACGTCTCATGGGGTCATCGGACCCTATGAGACGGCATAGATCCTATCTGCCTGATGGATCATCGAGGTCTGGGTCGTGGAATTCCTGCTCCTGACGACGCCACTGTCCTGTTGAGACTCCGCCCACTGTTGAGACTCCGTCCACTCCGCCTCTCTACCTCCATCTGCCTGATGGATCGTGGAGGTCTCCATCGTGGAATATGCCTACTATGAACTATTCATACACTCTGTCACATTTATTGAATGTATTTTAACTCTAAATCTGTCCTTCTGGTCACATGACATATATTGTTCTGTCCATCCTGGAGAGGGATCCTCCTCTGTTGCTCTCCTGAAGGTTTCTTCCCTTTTTTTCCCCCTGAAGGGTTATTTGGGAGTTTTTCCTGATCCGATGTGAGGTTCTGGGACAGGGATTTCTATGTGTACAGATTGTAAAGCACTCAGAGACAAATTTGTAATTTAGGAAAATGGGCTATACAAATAAACTGAATTGAATTGAATTAAATTGAAAGGAAGGAAAGGAGGCAAGAAAGATAAGAAGCCAGGCAAGGAAGAAAGGAAAGGAGGAAAGAAGGCAAGGAAGGAAAGGAAGGAAGGGGCCAAGGAAGGAAAGGAGGAAAGGACGGAAATGAGGAAAGGAAGGTAAGAAAGGAAGGAAAGGAGGAAAGGAAGGAAAGAAGCCAGGCAAGGAAGGAAAGGAGGTAAGAAAGAAAAGAAAGGAGGGAAGGTATGAAAGGAAGGAAGGCAAAGAGGCAAGGAAGGGAGGAAGGAAAGGTAGGAAGCTAGGCAAGGAGGGAAGGGAGGAAAGGAGGCAAGAGAGGTAAGAAGCCGGGCAAGGAAGAAAGGAAAGAAGGAAAGGAGAAAAAGAAGGAAATAAGGAAAAGAATGTATAGCAAAGGAAGGAAATGAGACAAGGAATGGAAAGGAAGGAAGGGGTCAAGGAAGGAAAGGAGGAAAAGAAGGAAGCCACACCATCTAAATGTATTGAGAAATGTTCTTGTGTTATCTTTCTCCTCTCTCCCTCAATTTATTTATTCATCTTTTTTTCTCTCTGTCTAACTTTTTCCCTCTCCTATTTCTTGGATTTTCATTCATATCTTTGAATATTTAGATGATAGAGCTTTGCATTTCTTTTCCAATTATACATTTCCACTGCAAGGATGTTCAGCAGTCAATGTATTTGTGCTTCAACGCTTTCAGCAGCAAGTTTCCCTTTTTTAGAATGTTCAACTATGTTCAGCTTTTGTCTTTTTTATTTCAGCTTCAAAATTTCAAATGTTAGGATTCCAATGCATTTTCAGCAGGAAATGCATTTTCCAGTTACTTTTAGCTTGTGCCATCTTTTGTGAAGAAATCCACCACGATTGCTACATAACATTGATGTTCATATGTATATGACAGGATTATAATAAAAACTGTAGCCATCTCTGAAAAAGTAAAGTGTATAATAAGTCTATCCTTCAGAAAACAAGTATTTTATCAGGCTCTAGTTTGGTTCACCTTATGGCTAAATATAGGAGAGAGATTTCATCATGCATGACCTCAAATCAACTTCCTTTATCACATATTCACGCCATCTGTTTCATTCTCACTGCTACTGTGAACGCCGCATGTGAAAATATCATCTGTTGATCATCTGGTTCAAGAGGTGTGTGTGCTTTGACCAGTGGAAGTAAACGGATAATAATCTATAATAACATGTCTCAGGTTAATTTTGTGATTTGCATTGTGAATTTCTCCATGTGAACACATGTTAAAATAACACACACACACAATTGAAAGCTTTTAAGATGCAGGTTTGAAAGTGAATTTCTTTTATATATTTGGAAATCTGATGCATTTTGCATTTGTACATGAGCCATTAACTTATATTATGAATGCCTGTATTGTCAGTGGTGGGTGCATAATATATTTATATATATATATATATTTATTAAATTAATTTTCAAAATCTCCTTTACATGTGTCCTGGCCAAGACAGCAGCAGTAGCACATTACACAAAGTTTCAGACATACAACATAAAACAGTGACAGACAATATAAAAAATAAAAATAAAATAATAATGTTTTGTTGTTGATCATGAATAAACCAAAACTTAGACTCAAGTCATCATAACCCACTTCACACAAGTGTACATACCTCGGTTAAAGAAAACATCTATAACCAGACAAACCTACCTCAAACTCTTTCAATCTATTTTTAAAAACACCCGTAGACTCAGATCAGTCTGCAGCAAATTCCAAGCCACAGGAGCAGCAAAACTAAAACCTCTTTTTCCCATTTCTAGAGGGACGTTAGGGACGGATAGCAAGAGGAGGCCTTGTGCATATGTCACAGAGCAAAGATGGTAGCTTCCAGGATTTTTCTGATGAATTAACGTACAAAGATAAGATGGAAGTACGTTTAGAATGGCCAGGTCAATTGCGAAATCCTTCCAGTGCAAATGTTATCGTTTGTAATCGTTTCACTTCCAAAACGTTCTTCCACATACACCGACTGTCAGGTTCAATGCGTGTGCATGTAAATTAAAAATTAAATATACACTTTTATTAATCCCCAAGGGGAAATTAGTTCTCTGCATTTAACCCATCCTTAGTTATTAAGGAGCAGTGGGCTGCGGTGAAGCGCCCGGGAAGCAACTGGGGGTTCGGTGCCTTGCAGCTAATGGGGAGAGCGGGGATCGAACCCACGACCTTGCGGTTGAAGGACGGCCCTCTTACCCCACTGAGCTAAAGCCACCCCCAGTAACCCCTGACATGGGACAGAAAACCTATTTGTCTAGACTCTACACTTCCAATCTGTCACGACGCTATTAGAGTGGACCCAAAAGCACGACTCAGACAGGAGTAACAAAGAATATTGTCTTTGGTTGGAAACAGGCTGGGTCAAAACCGGGAGATCAGTCGAAGAAGCAGACAAGTCCAAAAAGGGGCGGGGCAGATAATCAGAGGTAGGCAGGAGGGTCAGAACAGGCAGGTCAGGAATATACTCTAATATCCCTGGAGAACATGGCACGAAAACACAAAACAATCTGGCAGAGGACAAGTGGAAGTGAGGGAGCTAAATAGTGAGGGACTAATGAGGGGATGGGCTGCAGGTGAGAAGGGCGTGAGGACCAGGTGAAGGGAATGAGGGACTAACGAGGTGATCAGAGGCAGGTGAGGGGAGTTGGACTGACGAGATGGTGTGACAGGATGAAAACAACTATTACAAAAAGGAAGGCGTGGAGCTAAACTGTTACACAATCACATCATAACAGAACAACCGGTTCAGGGGCGGATCCTAGAGGAAGATTATTCCTTATTAGAGAATTAATAGAGCGCCTAAACATCATTCAGGCAGAACTTGAGAGTTGCCAGGGAAACAATTATGCTGTCGAGTCAAGTTACGTCCAATTGTGTATCTAATCCTGCCACCTAAAATGATCTCAAGTGACTACTTTGAAGTGACTTAGCATTACTATTCTTGAAAGAGATTTCAGGCCATTTGTATCGTTTGGTGAGGTTCCCGTTTAATTACAGTTACCTACTGACAATACAACTGTTTTTATATATATATATATATATATATATATGAAAATGTCCTGGTAAAAAACGTGCGCTCTCCCCGTCACCCATACATCATTAGTTACCCCTGTCAGTTGCACATGTGCCCCATATATAAACTACCTGCTACACGCTTCCACACGTGGTCAACCTGAGATAGACTCCCCACTCAAATATAAAAAACACAGAGACATGGCTAATGGCTCCTATTGCTTCAGAGAAATCTTTCTCTGTTGCTCTCCTGAAGGATTCTAGCCATTTTTCCCCCTGACATTTTTTTTTTCTTGGGAGTTTTTCCTGATCCAATGTAAGGTCCTGGGACAGGGATGTCGTATGTGTAAATATTGTAAAACCCTCTGAGGCAAATTAGCAATTCGTGATATCGGGCTTTATAAAATAAACTGAATTGAATCCTACAGTTGGTGAGTTAAATAATTCTCAAAACTAAATCGAATCAAAAGTAGAAATTCTTTGAACTTCTTCTACACGACTGGCACATTGCAACACATACAACCATGTGAGAGATAATTAATGGCCAACGGGTCCGCCTTGACCTGTAAACACCGATTCCCCACCTCCTCCCTTCATCCCTCCCCTCCAGCCCGACCCGGTCACGCGCTTCGTGCAGGTGAATAAAAACCTCCCGAGAAGGTACTGCCGATGTCTCTGCTCATACGTTGTGGATTCACACGAGCCCCTGTGCCCAGCTTACAACAGGCCTCGTCCTTGTCCACACGACTCACAGAAGAAGGTAAATATGCACCTCCGACTCTTCTCTGTACTGTAGAAAGGGTGTGTTGTCAACAATACTGTAAGCCTGTTTGTTGTTTGCTGAGAATCATAATTATTGCAGAGTATCCAACGCTATGCACAGTAGCTGTAATGCAGCGATGTGATGTTACAGTAGCACAGAATACAGTTTGTACTCTGACTAAATGTAACTTACAGTCTCATTTTATTGTTTGATCATCGATATATAAAAAGCCACCACACTGGAGGTGATGAGGATATTTTTACGACCTTTGTATCCGGAATGTCCGCCACGCTAGTGTAACCACGGAGGGGAAAAAAAGGATAACTTATTCTCCTGCAATGCCGGAGTAATATTGTACTCAATAAAGTTGCAGGAGCAGGGATCCAGCTGTCGTGCGTCCAGGGGAGCAGGTGTTGCGAGCGTCTCTGACTCCCACAGCAGGGCAGAGAGTCGTTCAGGCTCCCCCGGCATGCAGTGTGATGTATTTTAAATATAAACGTGAATCTGACCTCTTTGGCCCAGGATGCGTTGGGTGTGTGCGTTGGCCGTCTTGTCGGTCCTGCTGCACCTGTCTGCCTCCCTGCTGCTGGGAGCCTTCAACATCAAGTCATTTGGGGACAAGAAAGCCTCCAACGCGACTCTCATGGACATCATCAGCACGGTCGGAACTGTTTTCTTATTGAGTCTTATTTCATTTACTCACCTTCAAAGTTTAAAGATGATATTTTAAGTCAAATACCACAAAGTTCAACCCACATTTTTTTACGGATTCTACATTTCCCACAATGCAACCATTATCATTTGATCATTTCCCCAGACCCGCTATGCTATGGGATTAGATCAGTCTCAATAATTGCAAATGCACAGAGAGAGACTCACAAATGCAAACACAAAGATTCACAAATCTTTGTGTTTGCATTTGTGAGTCTCTTTGTGTGCATTTGCAATTATTAGACTGTTTTGACCCCATACTTCACCTGGTAAATGCCTATTGCTCTTAAAGTATAGTTTCTCAGTTTGTAACGCAGGTTTTCTGTTCCTACTACCCATGCCCGAGCTCAAGACATTATACAGATGTTTTGAGAGGTATCAAGTGTGGTACTTCCCATGCAGGGCTCTCCTAGAAGGATTCTCTCGTCGAAAGGGACTCTGGTGCTCGGAAACACTACCACCTTTGGCCACAGGGGCCGCCACAATCCAACCAACAAGAAGTTTCTTGGAGTAGCTTTATATAGAGAATGAAGACTAAGGAGACACATGACATTTTGTTGCTTAATCCTGTGTGTACAGTGAGAACAAAATTAACCTTGAGCATTGTTTCACACAAATGCTTCTGTGACAAATAAATGTTTCCCATTAAGGATCAACATGTTGAATTTACTGTCAACCCCCCCCCGCCCCTCTCCTCCCACACACACATACCTTTTTTTAAATTTTAAGATGGATTTAGTAAGCTAGTTAACTGAACATGCAAACATTTGAAGTTCATAAAAAAGCAGAAACTTAAATCTTTATTGTTATTGTATAAGTATTAAAAAATATACTTTGTATCGAAATAGAAGTTAAACCGTGCCATGACCAGTGAACTTTATTCTGTAGAATTAGCAAAGTGCCCCTTTACTACCTAAATGTTATCATTATAGAAAAAGAGACGTTTGTTGGCTCACCTCTTTAAGTTCTGTTTTCTGCTTCTTTTATGGGCACGATACTTAAATAGACTCATGTAATAAGACGCCACTGCTCCGAGAACTCTCATCAGATATGTGTCGTTTTGTGTTTCTCAGATTGTCCATCGCTATGACATCATTCTGATCCAGGAGGTCAGAGACATCGATCTGTCGGCGACCAACAAACTCATGGAGCACGTCAACAAGTTAGACTGCACCAAACAATGCACCATACAAAGTGCATATGTTTATCATTATGACAAAGATAAACAAAAGGACTATTTCATTTGTGTGTGTGTTTTCGCAGAGGTTCTCCTCAGTTCAGGTACAGCCACATCGTCAGCGAGCCTCTGGGCCGCAGCTCCTACAAGGAGAGATATCTCTTTCTCTACAGGTAAACACACAGAGAGGCAAAGACAGGTGTTCTTCTGTAGATGATCCTTCGTAGAGTTGAACAGAAAAACAAACTATTTATCCTTTAAAGTTCCATATCTGAAGTATACTTCTAATATGCACAGTGTCTTTATCCTTATTGTCAATGATTAGTAGGGAGGTATTTGGTAACAGAAATTGGAAACACTCAAGTACCTCAAATCCTCAAATTAGTGACATGTACTTAGTTACTTCCCACCACTTGTTTAATTAAAGCCGGTTCCAGATAAATATTAGCAGACTGAATTGTGTGTCACATGCTGTGCTCCACTTTTAGACAGCTTTCCGTGCCATTGAATAGAATTTCTCAATGAATTCCCTTAAAGGGCCAGTGTGCAGGCTTTAGTGGCCTCTTGTTGGTAGAGGTTGCAGATTCCTAAGGCCGTGTCGGAGAACCACACAGTGGCCTTCACGAAACAAAAATAACGCAAAGTTCTCTCTCTGGAGCCGGTGTTTGGTTTGTCCGTTCTGGGTTTCTGTATAAAAAAGGGCGGTGCAACGAGGCATCTCAATATGTAGATATCTAAAGCTCATTCCAAGCTAACACAAACACGATTCTTAGTTAAACATGTCTGCCTATAGGTCTGCTAAATCCTAGACACGGGCCCTTAAAAAGTGTCACAAAATGTCACAAAATACTTTATTTAGCCCATAATATACACTACCGTTCAAAAGTTTGGGATCACCCAGACAATTTCGTGTTTTCCATGAAAACTCACACTTTTATTTATCAAATGAGTTGCAAAATGTATAGAAAATATAGTCAAGACATTGACAAGGTTAGAAATAATGATTTGTATTTGAAGTATTAATTTTTTTCTTCAAACTTTGCTTTCGTCAAAGAATGTTCCTTTTGCAGCAATTACAGCATTGCAGACCTTTGGCATTCTAGCTGTTAATTTGTTGAGGTAATCTGTTGAAATTTCACCCCACGCTTCCTGAAGCACCTGCCACAAGTTGGATTGGCTTGATGGGCACTTCTTGCGGACCATACGGTCAAGCTGCTCCCACAACAGCTCAATGGGGTTGATATCTGGTGACTGTGCTGGCCACTCCATTACAGACAGCATACCAGCTGCCTGCTTCTTCCCTAAATAGTTCTTGCACAATGTGGAGGTGTGCTTTGGGTCATTGTCCTGTTGGAGGAGGAAATTGGCTCCAATCAAGCGCTGCCCACAGGGTATGGCATGGCGTTGCAAAATGGAGTGATAGCCTTCCTTATTTAAAATCCCTTTACCTGGTACAAATCTCCCACTTTACCAGCACCAAAGCAGCCCCAGACCATCACATGACCTCCACCATGCTTGACAGATGGTGTCAGGCACTCTTCCAGCATCTTTTCACCTGTTCTCGTCTCACAAATGTTCTTCTGTGTGATCCAAACACCTCAAACTTGGATTCATCTGTCCATAACACCTTTTTCCAATCTTCCTCTGTCCAATGCCTGTGTTCTTTTGCCCATACCAATCTTTTCTTTTCATTGGCCAGTCTCAGATATGGCTTTTTCTTTGCCACTCTGCCTAGAAGGCCAGCATCCCGAGTCGCCTCTTCACTGTCGACGCTTGACACTGGCGTTTTGGGTACCATTTAAAGAAGCTGCCAGTTGAGGACCTGTGAGGCGTCTATTTCTCAAACTAGAGACTCTAATGTACTTGTCTTCTTGCTGAGTTGTGCACCGGGGCCTCCCACTTCTCTTTCTGCTCTGGTTAGAGCCCGTTTGTGCTGTTCTCTGAAGGGAGTAGTACACACCGCTGGAGGAAATTTTCAGTTTCTTTGCAATTTCTCGCATGGAATAGCCTTCATTTCTAAGAACAAGAATAGACTGGTGAGTTTCACATGAAACTTCTTTTTTTCTGGCCATTTTGAGAGTCTTATCGAACCCACAAATGTGATGCTCCAGATAATCAACTAGCTCAAAGGAAGGCCAGTTTTATAGCTTCTCTCATCAGCAAAACAGTTTTCAGCTGTGCTAACATAATTGCACAAGGGTTTTCAAGGGTTTTCTAATCATCCATTAGTCTTCTAAGGCGATTAGCAAACACAATGTACCATTAGAACACTGGAGTGATAGTTGATGGAAATGGGCCTCTATACACCTATGGAGATATTTCATTAGAAACCAGACGTTTCCACCTAGAATAGTCATTTACCACATTAACAATGTATAGAGTGTACTTCTGATTGATTTAATGTTATCTTCATTGAAAAAAACAATGCTTTTCTTTGAAAAATAAGGACATTTCTAAGTGATCCCAAACTTTTGAACGGTAGTGTATATGGCCTACTTCTGTTTCATGAAATGTTATTCCTGGAGAAAATGTTGGCTAACGCAGAATAATCCAATGACAATAAATTATTCACCCGTTCGGGTCAAGCTGCCCCCTAGTGGTCGGCCCTAAACACAGGACTTAAGGTGCGTTCACACCAAAAGTGAAACTATTTTTCACGTCGCCCAAAACGCGTGAGTTTACTCGCTCGACCATTCGCCGTGTTCAAGCCATGAGCGTCGAGACGCTGCGCGAGGGGCGGGGCTTATCTCTGTGTCTCGTCTCCGTAAAGACCGTTATCATTTCCTTCATCCACCAGAATAACTAACCACTAGTTCTGCTTTATATTTGTCGTGGACATCTCACACACTAACGCCCTCGTGTTTGGGTTCATGACATCACCCGTAGGCTCACTCAGCTCGGTCACTTTCACCGATGAAGTTACTGTTACGTCTGGAAGACTTCCGTTTCCAGCACTACGAGAGCGGAACTCAAGAGCTGATTGGCCCGAGTTGCGAGATGACGCCTCAAAGTTGAAATATTTCAACTCGGGGCGAAAATTGTGCCGCTGGAAACGCGTCGGCCACATCGCGTCGCCCCAAACGCCCCAAACGCGCCGCCCGGGAAAATATCGCGTGTATCGCAGCCACAAGCGTTTGTACGTTGACTTTGCATGGGATTCAGTCGCGCGAAAAAATAGTTTCACTTTTGGTGTGAACGCACCTTTAGAGATGTGGTTAAGTCGTATCTTTCGTTTGCAGGGAGGAGACGGTGTCCGTGGCTAAAAACTACACCTACGATGACGGCTGCGAGCCGTGCGGGACGGACACCTTCATCCGAGAGCCCTTCGTCGTCATGTTCACCTCCAAGCAAACCGGTAGGCCATGGGGGAGATAGACGCCAGTGATGTCGATCGCCTCGTTTATCAGGAGATCGACTGAGAACCAAACATCAGATTCTGAGGTCACCAATGGCCCTTAAAATAAACTCTACTTTACGTCTAAATAATATCAAAAATTCTAAACTTGTGTCTCTCTCTCCTTTTCCGTTTCCCCCCCTTCATCCACTCCTTCCTCCCATTTCATAGCTGTGAGGAACTTTGTTCTGATCCCCCAGCACACCTCTCCAAACTCTGCCGTGAAGGAGGCCGATGCCCTCTACGACGTGGTGACCGATGTTAGAGCCCGCTGGAACGCCAATGTGAAGAAAACACACCCAAAATCAATCCAAAAAAAGAATGCACAGGATAATTAAATTGTTGAGACGGGGTGTGGTCGAAACGGTTTCTGCTCTCTCTCTCTTCAGGACATCGTGCTGCTGGGCGACTTCAACACAGGTTGCAATTACGTATCGGGCTCCGACTGGCAGAAGATCCGCCTCTTCACGGACAAGAGTTTCCATTGGCTGATTCCTGACGAGGCCGACACGACGGTGTCACACACTAACTGCCCTTATGACAGGTGGGGACACATGCATAGGAACACACACACACACACACACACACAGGATTTTAATTCCAACCTTCTTCCTGTATTCGTAGGATTGTGGTCACAGATGACATGATGAAGGGAGTGGTGCCCGCCAGTGCTGAGATCTACAACTTCATGGTGGACTTGAATCTCAGCCAAAGTCTGGTGAAGAAAACATTTGCTTTAATTCTCTCCCCTCTGATATAATTCACATCAGTTGTGATGCAGTAAAAATGACTGAGTCTTGATGTCCAAAATGCCGAACTTGAGGCGTTAGCAAACATAAGTTACGACATCAACTAGTTACATAATGTGTGTTTAAATTACAATCAACTGTACAATTCAAATTCAGTAACCTCGCCCGGACAAGGGAAACCGGGGCACCCTCCCGAACCCAGATCGAGGAGGGGAAGGAGCCAGAGCTGGTGCGGTAGGTGGAGCACTACCAGCTAGATATAGTTGGGCTCACCTCCACGCACGCACAGTGCTGGCTCTAGAACCAAGCTCCAGGAGAAGGGTTGGACTCTATTCTTTTCTGGAGTTGCCCAGGGTGAGAGGCACCGGGCGGGAGTGGGGATACTCACAAGCCCCCGGCTGAGCGCTGCTGTGTTGGAGTTTGCCCCGGGGAACGAGAGGGTCGCCTCCCTGCGCCTATGGATTGCGGGGAGTAAGGCTCTGACTGTGGTTTGTGCTTATGCACCAAACCGCAGTTCAGAGTATCCGTCATTCTTGGAGTCGGTGGGAGGGGTCCTGGAGAGGGCACCGCCTGCCGACTCTAAAGTTCTCCTGGGAGACTTCAACGCTCATGTGGGCAATGACAGAGAAACCTGGCGGGGGGTGATTGGGAGGAACGGCTTGCCCGATCTGAACCCGAGCGATGTTCTGTTTTTGGACTTCTGTGCTAGCCACTGTTTGTCCATAACAAACACCGTTTTGAAACATAAGGTGGCTCATAAGTGTACTTGGTACCAGAACACCTTAGGTCGGAGATCAATGATCGACTTAGTAATCGTATCATCTGATCTGTGGCAGTATGTCTTGGACACTCTGGTGAAGAGAGGAGCAGAACTGATCACCATCTGGTGGTAAGTTGGATCAGGTGGCGGGGGAGTTGGCTAGAAAGACCTGGCAAGCCCAAACGTGTAGTGCAGGAGAACTGGGAATGTCTGGTGGAGGACCCTGTCCGGGAGGTCTCCAACTCCCACCTCCGGATGAACTTCTCACACATCTCGAGGGAAGTTGGGGACATGCAATCAGAGTGGATCACTTTCAAAGCCTCTACTGTGGAAGCGGCCGATAGGGGCTGTGGTCGGAAGTTCATCGGTGCTTGTCGTGGCGGCAACCCAAGAACCCGGTGGTGGACACCGGGGGTCAGGGAAGCCGTCAAGCTGAAGAAGGAGGCCTTCCTGGCCTGGCTGGCCCAGGGGTCTCCTGAAGCAGCTGACATGTACCGGCAGGCCAGAAGGGCTGCAGCTGCGGTGGTCACAGATGCAAAAACTCGGACATGGGAGGAGTGCGGGGAGGCCATGGAGAAAGACTTTCGGTTGGCCGCAAGGAGGTTCTGGCAAACCGTCCGACGGGTCAGGAAGGGAAAGCAGGGTCTACCCCAGGCTGTTCTCAGCAGGGAGGGAAAGCTGCTGACCAGATGGGAGACATCGCCGGACGGTGAAAAGAACACTTTGAGGAACTCCTAAATCTGGCCAACATGTCCCCTCTAGAAGGGGCAGTGCTTGTAGACTTGGGGGGGGGGATGTTGCACCAATATCCATTGCAGAGGCCACTAAGGTTGTTAAAAAGCTCCTTGGTGACAAGGCGCCGGGGGTGGATGAGATCCGCCGAGATGCTGAAGGCGCTGGACATTATTGGGCTGTCTTGGTCGTGAAACTGTGGACCAGCTCTTTACCCTCACAAGAATCCTCGAGGGGTCCTGGGAGTTTGCCCAACCAGTCTACATATGCTTTGTGGACTTGGAGAAGGCTTTCGACCAGGTCCCTCAGGGATTGTTGTGGGGGGTGCTGCGGGAGTATGGGGTTCTGGACTCGTTGCTACGGGCTATCCGGTCTCTGTAGGCCTGCAGTAAGACCTGTGTTCGCATTCTCGGCATTAAGTCAGAAACGTTCCCAGGTGGTGTTGGTCTCCGCCAGGGCTGCCCTTTATCACCGGTCCTGTTTATGATTTTCATGGACAGGATATCTAGGCACAGCCTGGGGTGGAGCAGGTCTGGTTTGGGGGTCTCTGGATCACCTCTCTGTTGTTTGCAGATGATGTGGTGCCATTAGCATCCTCAGACAATGACCTCCGGCATTCACTGGGGCGTTTTTCAGCCGAGTGTGAAGCGGCAGGGATGAGAGTCAGCACCTGCAAATCTGAGGCCATGGTGCTCTGCCGGAAACCGGTGGATTGCTCCCTCCAGGTGGGGACAGAGTGCCTACCCCAAGCGAAGGAGTTCAAGTATCTCAGGGTCTTGTTCATGAGTGAGGGTAAGATGGAGCGGGGGATTGGCAGGCGGATCGGTGCGGCTGGAGCAGTAAAACAGGCGCTGTACCGGTCCGTCTTGGTGAAGAGGTAGCTGAGCCGAAAGGCAAAACTCTCAATTTACTGGTCGGTCTACGTTCCAACCCTCACCTATGGTCACGAACTTTGGGTAGTGACCGAAAGAACAAGGTCGCGAATACAAGCGGCCAAAATGAGTTTCCTCCGTAGGGTGGCCGGGCTCAGCCTTAGAGAGAGGATAAGGAGCTTGGACATCAGGAGGAAGCTTGGAGTTGAGCCGCTACTCCTTCGCATCGAAAGGAGTCAGCTGAGGTGGTTCGGGCATCTAATTCGGATGCCTCCTGGACGCCTCCCCGCTTAGAGGTTTTCCAGGCACGTCTAACTGGAAGGAGACCCCAGTGAAGATCCAGGACACGCTGGAGGGATTACATCTCCCGGCTGGCCTGTGAATGCCTCGGGATCCCCCAGAATGAGCTGGAAAATGTTGCGGGTGCTGCCCCCGCGACCCGACCCCGGAATAAGCGGATGAAAATGGATGGATGGATGGTATAATTTCAGATTTTTGGAAATCATTTGCGCTCTGATGGAGGGTTGGATGAGAAGATTGCCACCACTGTTGTGGCTGTTAGCTTAGCTTAGCAGTAAGACTGGAAACAGCTATAAAGAGTTAGCCTAGCTCTGTCCAGAGGCAACAGTCTGACTCCAAGCACCTGTAAAACGCATTTAATATTCCACCCTTTTACGGAGGGTTATGTGCTGGACTGTTTCTTTCCTTTGAACCGAAGGAGACTTCTCAGACCAGCCGAGCAATAGTCCGACTCAAAGCCCCAAATTAAGCTAATGTTTTCTTTTTTCTAATTACAGTTTTTGTTTATATTGACAATTTTTTTCACTTGAACTCATACATGCTTGGAACACGGTCAGCGGTTTTGGTTGAAATAGATAGATAGATAGATAGATATATACTTTATTAATCCCCAAGGGGAAATTTGTCGTGACAGTAGCAGCAACACACAAGAATAAAAAACAAAACGCAAAATATAAGAAACAGGGATGAAAGATATAGAAGTATACAAGTAAGATAAAAGTAAAATACAAAACAAAATATATATGTAAATATACAACACACATGCATACACAACACACAACAACACTGACAAATCAAATACAAAAATATTAAATATAGACAGAGTGCAAAAAGCAAAGTGTGTGTATGAGTGCAGAGCAAATATGCAAAACCTGTACTATATGGAGTCCTTTAGCAATTTTGTATGACCTTTTGAGTTTTATAACACAATAAACCATGTTGGTTAATCGAGGCGATCTTCTATATGCTTAAGCTGGACTAACAAGAAATTGTGCGTTGTACTTCAACGTCTTCCCTTTCTCAGGCATTGGCTGTCAGCGACCATTACCCTGTGGAGGTGCAGCTGATTGGCCAGGCTGCTGCTGGCTGAGTCTTCACTCCCACAGATGTTGCAGAAACCTCCGGGCTGAACTGGACTCCTGAGAGTCCGTGGGGGCTACCCTCTGCAACCCCGCAGCATTAAATTTGCAAGAATAAAATAAAAATTATTTCTGCAGTTATATAATTTTTGCTGTCATTTAAAAAACATGTTTTGAAGCAGCACAAACAGAAGTCCATTCACCTAATTGTAAAACATAAAGACAAAAAAGCAACTATATTGCTTAATGTGAGATCAGTATTAGGTACACAGACTAAACTGGAATTGAGAAATCATTTATCTGACCACATAAACACTCCCATTGCTTATGAAATGTCAGGCTATGAAGCAGCTCAATAATGTTATGTAGAAAAATCGGTCACATAGGCATCGCCCACTGTGGGCTGTTGAAATGCACCCAGGGTTACTTTAGTTCGTCATGTTTTTTGAAGGAGACCGCTTTGTGGCAATAACTAGTTTCATACTAGCTAACTTAATCAATCTTTAAATAAATAAAAAAAGCTGTGTGTGCGTGTGAGAGAGAGAGGGGGGGGGGGGGGTTGACAGTAAATGGAACATGTTGATCCTAGGCTCAAGGTTCATTTATTGTCACTGTACAACACAGGGTTAAGCAACACAATACAATTGTAGTTCCATTATGTTACAAACTACATATTATAGTTGGTGTTCCACTGGGGTGAATGTGAGCTGCTGCAGGGAGCTGCACTCAACGATCTCTGCACAATAGACACCGATGAACATGTGACACTGAAGGAAGATGCTTTGTGTCTACTGCTTAGTGTCATGAACTCCCCCAAACACGCGTAACACTCAATACGTGTGCCCTCTGTCCTCTAGCCCCTTCTCTTTTTAAGCATCGCCATGTACATGCCCAGCGACTTCTGAATCGAGTCTTTGGTGATGAAGTTAACAAAGTGTTGGATGTCGGCCTCTCGGTTGGACGTCAGCTTGTCGATGGTTGGCTTCCTCATCATGGACTTGGTGAGCGCTCTGGCGTGGTCTGTGAAGTGGACAGATGCACCATTAATTATTCTCCCCGACATTAATGAAACATAACTAGTACTTATAACGGTAGCGTTGATAGGTAGTAACAACCCAAAGTCTTACATGTGACTACTCACACTGAAGCTAAAGTACCACCACTGGAATAGTATGCACATGTGGCTGGACAGGCCAGTTCACTGATCATGCATGAACGGTGGCCAATGACCTGGAATAGCCAACCACTTGGTCATGGTCTGCGTGGCTGTGGCGAGGACCTGGTCTTCAGGTACCACCTGGTCCACCAGTCCTATCTTCAGGGCCTCGGACGGGTTGTAGAGCAGCCCCAGCTGCAGAGCCACCTCTGTGGTTCTGTGGCCCACTGTGTTCGTCATGGTGTCCTTAAACCTGCAGACAGCAGCAGCTTTTTACATAGGAACGTTACATTTTAGAAACGTACATCCCCTTCCAACCTCTCCGGGTAACAAGTATCACCGTTACATTCATAACGTTTAACCGCGGCTTCCTCCAAATCCTCAAAACCAGCATGAACATGAAGATCACCATGAAACCATTGCAAGAGTCTTTGAAGCAGAGCCTGGCTGGAGCTGGCCTGGACTTAGCGCCGGGCCAATTATTTACCAAGGTCAGTCAGGTGCACCAGTGCAGGGGCTCAGCACAGTTGTTTGATTTTCTGGTGTCATACTCAGAACTCCTTACCAAAAAGGCGCCACGATGCCCAGCTGCGTCTCATTGAGGCCGATGCTGTAACGCGGGTTGTCCGCCATAATATTTATATATATATATATATATAATATTTGTAAGTATATATAGTTATATTACACATGTAATTGCAAACAATTCACTTGAGTCTTTGATGCGTCTGTATAGACATGGACATAACTGTTGTATTTTTTTATATATGCTTGCATTGTCTGGACATTAACTGTAACTCCTCTCTCCTTGCTCTTCTTTTTTAGTAATGCAAAGTCTACTGTTGCCTCCGAGCGGGCACGTGCACAAACATTTTGGGGGGCAGGGGCTCGAACCAAAAAATGGGAACCCATTGGCAAAAATGTTTTGTGACAGAGTAATAAGTAGCAATACACTCGTGAAGCTGTCCTGGACCTGCAGGATTAGACAGCTAGCTTACATTTTCTTTCTGAATAAAGATTAATTATTATATGGCCACAACAGTACAAGTGTTCTGATATCGCCCTCCTCGCCGGTCTGATACGGATCTGTATTGCCCTCTGACGTCATTTTCTAAATGAGCGATATTGATAGACATCTTCAGCCAAGAGGAAATTCAAAAGCAGCGAAAATGTGTTATTGAAAGTGATGAAGACTATAAACTATAGTTTGAATCACTTGAGTTGTTACTTTACTGTAAATTAAAACGATTTTAGCTGAGCCGTGTTGTCCGTTTTCTACAAGATTGATCGTTGTAAGACTGGAACAGACCAAACAAAGAGATACATAATACATACAACAATGAGGCACAAGGATAGCATGACACCGAGAGCTAGCATTGCTAGCATAGTTTAGCTGCTATTTTCTAGCTGTGAATTCTCGTGACATTTATAAACATACTTTCAACATACTTTTGAAATTGTCTAAACAGCATTTATACAGCACAAAGAAGATGACTGGTGTATCTCTCTCTTCATTAAACACGACGTCAGTAAACAGCTGGACAAGGCTCTGAAATCACGGATTTCGGGAGCCCAAAATAAAAAATACATATTTTTCCATTTTACCTGGAGGCATTTTTATCAATCTAGATTATTTTGGTGTGAGTTGTGTGTCGTAAATATCGTCCATAGAGGTGTCTGTCTTCCACGGTGCTGTTGCTGGCAATGAAACTGTCTGACTGTAGTTGAATTTATCAATGTTCATTTCCTTTGCTTTTGGAGCTGCTGTCCATCCACAGCTTCTGGTCTCCCTCCTCTCCTTTTCCCAGCAGGGCAATAATGTTTCCTGTGCTGGATGCTCTTCGCTGTGGTCCTGTAGATTAACCCAATAAATTAATGCCACCTGTGTTCTTCGTAACTCTAGAGGCATTTCACCCATTTCTACCTGTCGTGCCGCCGTTGGAGTCCTTTTAAAAGCCCCGGTGCATATTCTCATTCCCTGATATTGGATTTTATCTAATTTTTGTAGAGATGATTTTGCTGCTGACCCATTCACCACACACCCATAATCTAATATAGATCGAATTAATTCACAGTATGGCTTTCAAAGCTTTTCTATCTGCCTCCCATTCTCTTCCCACCAAACACCTTATTATATTTAGCACTTTCTTACATTTATCCTCTACTTTTTTAATATGTACAGTCCATGTGAGCCTTTCGTCAAACCACAAACCCAGAAATTTAAAGTGTTTTACTATTTCCAATTCGTGATTACACAGTTTTAGGTTTACATCACTATTAATTAGTCTCCTTGTAAAGAACATTGTTTTTGTTTTATCTGCTGAAGACCACTCTTCTACCTTACAGGTAGCTCTCTGCACTTTCTTTACTATGATTTCCACATTTCTTCCCCACTGTAACACCCTGTTCTGTTTCTCCTGTGTTCCGTGTCTCCTATGTCTCCTCTGTGTCTTCTCTGTCTTAATTGTTTAAATCCCTGCACCTGCCCTCAGCCACTCTTGTCTCGTTACTGTCTGATGTCGTACACCTGTTTCCCCCCCTATATATTGTCAGTCTTTCCCTTGTTTGGTGTCGGATTGTCGTTTATGGTTCCGTGTCCTTTTCCCGTCGTCCTGTCCGTGTTCCTGGTTCTGCCTGTTTGACCCTGCCTGCCCCGAACCTGGATTCTCTGCCTGCTCCGTTTGGACCTTGTTTTTTTTGTAAACTGTTTTGCCTCATTAAAAAAAGCTCTCCTTAATGAGGCAAAACAGTTTTCAAAAAAAACAGGGAATTAAACAATTAAGACAGAAGACACATAGGAGACACAGAACACAGGAGAAACAGAACAGGGTGTTACATCTCTTCCAAATTGATCCATCATCTGCTAATAGTGACACTCCCATCCCATTTTCTTTTTCACTAAACACCTCGTTTATCATTATGGAGAATATTAACGGACTGACTACTCCCTAGAGGAGTTCCATTTTCAATACCACACTTTTCAGAATATCTCTCTCCAACTCCGACTTCTAGAAACCTCTTAAATAAAAAATCTTTTATCCATCTACACATTTGACCTGTAACACCAAACTTGCAAAGTCTAATTAATAACCCTTCTCTCCACATCATATGCCTTCTCTATATCAAAGACCACACTTTCTTTGTTTACCCGCTTTCTTGATTTCATGTTCCAAACTTACAGCTGGATCTGTTGTATTTCCTGAAACCATTCTGATATTTGGATGGATATCCTCTACTTTCTACACGATATGTTAATCTTTCATTTATAATTTCCTCCATTAATTTGCAGATATTTGATGTCAAGGCTATTGGTCGGTAGTTCCCTGGGTTTGTGTAATCTTTACCATTTTTGCTCATTGGGACTACAATGGCTTCCTTCCAATTTTGAGGCAATTTCCCACCCTCCCAAACTTAAATATAGTTCAAGCAATATATCGATGATTCACTTAGATTTCTTAATATTATGGAACAGATTCGATCCTTACCTGGTGCAGACATTTTGGTTCTGTCTTTGTGAATGGCTTGTTCCTTGTGTCGACAGATCTTTTGGTCGATCTCTCTTAATCAGGAGAGGTGAGCTTTTGTCCCCAGTTTTTAAAATCTATATATTGCTGATCTGTCCAAGCAGTTGAAAGCCTGTAATACTGAGTACATGATTGGTCAGACTTTGGGTAATCATATTATGTATGCAGTTTATCTTGTGATTCTTAGCCCATGTAGAGCTGGTCTACAACAGCTCCTTACTGTATGTACATACATGGTGTGGAACATGACATCAATCACGACGCTAGTAACAGCGCTATCCTCATCTGTAGAACCAAAGGGGACAAAAGTGTAAAATTCCCTGACTTCAAATTGTCTAATACTTATCTCAGTGTCTGTGATAAGCTCAAATATCTTGGACGTTTTATTACAGAACAGATTACAGATGATGAAGATATTTAAAGACAATGTTGTATGATGTATGCACAAGCAAACATTCTCTCATGTAGGTTTAGCGTGTGTACAGGAGTGTAGATGTCTCTGTTTAGAGCACATTGCACACCTCTCTAGTCTCTACGCTGTGCACTTGTGGTCTAATTACAAAAAAGCTCATAATGATGCCATGAGAATATTATGGAAGAGACCGAGATGGAGTAGAGCCAGTGAAACGTTTGTGGCTGCAGGAGTTAATACTTTCCAAGCTGTTTTAAGAAATCTTAGGTATAAATGTATCTGCCGTGTTAATGACTCCGAAAATGAAAAATAATCATGGTTTTATCAAACATAAAGTTTAGGTCTACGCGCTAACATCTCCAACATCTTGCTGCACACATCGGATCATACGGCGTTTCTCAATCAGCGTACTTGTGCGTACTTTCCTCTACTTGTGTCCTCGTGACTCGTGAAACGTCATCAGTCTCAGGCTCTCAGCCCGAGTACATGTTCCAATTCAAAGTTCGCTTCTCGCAAAGCACGGTCAAAATGCCCGGATGTGACTTGATCCTCCCACTTTCCGGAGGATGCATCAGAGCAGACTTGTGCGTACTCTGGCCAGCATATATCCCAGAATGCATTTCACCAGCAACCGGAAACAGAAGCGGAGGAGAAAATAAACTACGGACAGTTGACTTTTTATAAATACTACTGTTGTTGAGTCACGGAATGTAATTTTAGGATATTTTGTTTATTTGACTGTAAAAAATAATTTACAGTGAATAATTAGAGTAAACCCAGGAGCAAGAACAGCTGATGTGGTGACGTCATCAAGTCAGCTGCTGTTCCAATCGCAGAAAGACCGTCCTCCCGTCGTCCGGAGTTTGGACTCCCAAGACCAGACTCCCAAGTCCAGACTCCAAAAGAACACAAGTCTGAACTCGTGTACTTTGAATTGAGAAACGCCCAAGTTTCCTCGAGAAAAAGAGTCTACTCATCCTCTTCTAATCCAGGGACTAATGCCTCAAACATACTCCGGTCCAGGCGGTGGCGACAGTGCACCGTATCAGCAAAAGGCTGCAACCCGCAATTACACTTAATTAAAGAAAGGGAAGAAGAAGAACAAGAAGAAGGAATTCTGCTTCCTGCTTGTCTTTTCTCCAGAGTGGAACCGGACTGAGCCGGGGGACGACATGGCCTTGAGAGCTGCGTTGAGGAACAAGAGCGTCCTGTCAGGTTAGTCTGAACGTGCACAGGGTGAACAGGAAGCGAGACACAAGAAATGGCCCTGAGAGCTGCGGTGAGTCGCTGCGTAGGTCGTTAGAGCCGCGCGCCTCAGAAACTGGAGCGAAGGTCACAGAAGTCTTCTGTTACCCTCTGCGGGGCCGCATCACCCGGTCATAATGCGCACTTAATAATGTGTGTTGAGCCCTATACTTGTGTCCTACCTTTCAGTGTAAACAACGTATCGTATATTGTGAAAAGTAACGCGTTAAAGGCTGTTTCAAGTCAGTTTCAGCTCGTGCACATTTTCTAACGTGGACGTAAAAAAAAAAAGAGAAGTGCTTTTACATTTAAGACAGAGTGACAGGTCTCTTAATTAGTTCAGAGAACATCTTCGAGGTGAAAAGAAGCCTATTTTTGGTCATGGTGAAAGGTAAATTATCTTATTGTTTTCACTATTTACACAATTCTTTTTTGGGATAAAAAAAGGAAAGAAAGAACGGGATTTCCCCAGCTTTTTAATTATGTCTCTGCTTCTTTTCTCTGTTTTTATATAATTGCGTATTGAATATGTTTTGGGGATTAGGCTCTTGACTGACACTAAGCAAAATGTGTAACATAATGTTTCCATATTGTTTGATCATGACGTTGAACTCATCATAACATGTGACGGCTTCAACAACCTTATTTTAACATTTTGAAGTAATGTAAAGAATTGGAAACACCTTCAGTATTGTAATAAGACTGAAATGCGAGTTTTAGCTAAAACGTAGGATTTAATTGATTTGCGTAGCTGTCGAGTTGTTATGTACTTCTTGTAACGGATCTTCCTCACAACCACTGTGTGTGTATATGTGTCAATATGTGTATGTGTGTATGTCTGCACGCAGGTCTTCTTTCCCAGAGATCCTCCTGCAGCAGTCATGGCAGAGAATGTGCAACTCCTGTCCTCGCCGCTCAGCGGAGGAACAACTCCACTGCGCCTAAAATAGCCGTGGAGTTTGACCAAAGCACCGGTAAACATTTTGCCAACAGATCATCTTTCGCACTTTCCGGAGAGGTTGAGCCAATAAAGTCTGCTGCTCACCTGTCTACTTAGATGTGACGGGGAAATGTAAATTCGATACGGCTGACTATAAACGCTTCCGTCAGTCTGCCCCAGGGCAGCTGTGGCTACTGATGTAGCTTACCACCACCGGTATGACTGTGTGTGTGACTACTGGACTCTGGACTCTGTAAGCGACTTCGGGTATTTAGAGAAGCGCTATATAAAATTGAAGGTTATTATTATAAAGACTTGACGTTCCATGTCGTAATTTATTTTCCTTTTGACATAAATTTGCAGAGAATGTTGTCAAAAGTATTGAGGTAATAGACCAGCATATCTCTCTCTCTTCTCTCTCTCTTGTAGGTGTGGCTGTGATGCGTCTGCAGAGTCCACCGGTCAACAGCCTCAGTCTAGATTTCATCACGGAGCTCTGCATCAGTGTGGAGAAGCTGGAGATGGATAAGAGCTGCCGAGGCCTCATCCTCACCTCGGTGCAGTCTTAGCTTTGTGCTCCGTGTTTGCATTGCCTTACATATTTGGAGTTACATTAAAGTAAATACTCTTTTTAATCCAGAGCCAGCCCAAGGTGTTCTCAGCCGGCCTGGACATCACGGAGATGTACGGGAAGAGTCCAGAGCACTATGGAGAGTTCTGGAGAGCCGTCCAGGAGATGTGGCTGAAAATCTACGGCTCCAGCATGGTCACCATAGCTGCAATCAATGTACGCAAACATCATCGCAAACTTTGTAAATCACATTTGTCACAGTTTTTTGCAGAAAGCCTACCTTGTCCCTCCCTCCGCAGGGCTCCAGTCCTGCAGGCGGCTGTCTCATGTCTATGACGTGTGACTACAGGATTATGGCGGACAACCCGCGTTACAGCATCGGCCTCAATGAGACGCAGCTGGGCATCGTGGCGCCTTTTTGGTAAGGAGGTCTGAGTATGACACCAGAAAATCAAACAACTGTGCTGATCCCCTGCACTGGTGCACCTGACTGACCTTGGTAAATAATTGGCCTGGCGCTAAATCCAGGCCAGCTCTGAAAAAAAAGCCTGTTGAGTATTGCGGTAGCTGTAGGGGAGTGGCTCGGGGACAGGGGCCGCAAATGGGCCTAATAGGCCCCAGATGTGGAGGATCTGTCTTGATTAGCCCTCAGCTATATAAGCTGGAGGGGAGAGGGAGGTAGGGGAGAGAGCAGAGGCACAGTCTGTAAAGCATGTTACCAAATAAAACATCGGTTTAGCTAGTCCTTGGTGCTTTGGGGGGGGGGAGACCTATGGGTGACAGCCTCGAACATGTCACACTGGATTAGAAAAGCAGATGGAAGGAGAGGAATCATTCATCGGGTGGGGGCAGATGCTGGGGTGGGTCGCAGCGATTAAGTGGGACCAGACGGAGGCTAACCGCCAATCTGAGAGTCAGACCTACGCCCTCGAGCAGCTGTGGCCGCCCCCAGTTCCCCGTGACCCGTCGCCGGCTCCAGTTACTCCTGTCCCGTCTCCATCCCGGCCGGTCCCAGTTCCCCGTTCCCCATCCCAGCTGGCTCCAGCTCCCCGTCCCGGCTGACCCCAGAGCCCCCTCCTCCACTCCCGTTCTCATGAGGGGGGGGGGGGGGGGGAGTAGGTTAAGAATATATTCACGTCGACAGAGACTTCTGGGTTTGTTTTGACTAAACCAGGTTAAACAACAAGGTCAGCTACAGTGGGCTCCATACTAGCAATGAAAGCTTGACTTATTAGCTCACAACAAAAGTCAGCAGCTTAAATAACTAAATTGCTGCTGTCTGCAGGTTTAAGGACACCATGACGAACACAGTGGGCCACAGAACCACAGAGGTGGCTCTGCAGCTGGGGCTGCTCTACAACCCGTCCGAGGCCCTGAAGATAGGACTGGTGGACCAGGTGGTACCTGAAGACCAGGTCCTCGCCACAGCCACGCAGACCATGACCAAGTGGTTGGCTATTCCAGGTCATTGGCCACCGTTCATGCATGATCAGTGAACTGGCCTGTCCAGCCACATGTGCAGCGATCTTTCATCTGCAGATCTTGCTTTGGTTGAGGGAAAATAATAATTTGTAGTCATGTTGTGAAGGCAATTTTTTTTCCGCACCAATGTCTGAGTCTCTTGAAACTGAAATAACGAATATCAAATCTCCAGAACTTGTCTATGAAAGCATTTATTCTTGCAAGAAGAGTCACTGTTACAGAGTCCCTCAGGAGTCCGCCAAGGGTAAACTGAAGAGTCAATGAAACAACATGTATTTAAGGGAAAGAGGAGGATCCAGAAGGAGACATTGGTCTTCAGGTCCTTTGATGAACCAAATGATCAGGTCTCAGATTGAGGATACTCAAGGGAAAGATCCTATCAACACCTGTCAATCAGTCATAATACTGTCCTGTTATAATTTGTCCCCACAGTGATCGTTTCATTCACATAGTGTCAAAGGAGAATACAAAGGAAGAATATATAAAATTCCCATTACAATGTTTAGCCAGTGGTGGTACTTCAGTGTGAGTAGTCACATGTAAGACTTTGGGTTGTTACTACCTATCAACGCTACCGTTATAAGTACTAGTTATGTTGCATTAATGTCGGGGAGAATAATTAATGGTGCATCTGTCCACTTCACAGACCACGCCAGAGCGCTCACCAAGTCCATGATGAGGAAGCCAACCATCGACAAGCTGACGTCCAACCGAGAGGCCGACATCCAACACTTTGTTAACTTCATCACCAAAGACTCGATTCAGAAGTCGTTGGGCATTTACATGGCGATGCTTAAAAAGAGAAGGGCTAGAGGACAGAGGGCACACGTATTGAGTGTTACGCGTGTTTGGGGGAGTTCATGACACTAAGCAGTAGACACAAAGCATCTTCCTTCAGTGTCACATGTTCATCGGTGTCTATTGTGCAGAGATCGTTGAGTGCAGCTCCCTGCAGCAGCTCACATTCACCGCAGTGGAACACTGGTGGTTGGGTCGTGATTAGGCTCGGCTGTAATCCGACTTCAATATTTTATTTACTTATTTGTATTAATTTTATTGTTTATTTTGGTACATAGTGTTTATTAATTTAGCCTTGTCTATAGCCATTTTCTCAACTGCTACTGCCTCTTGGCCAGGTCATCATTGTAAATGAGAATTGGTTCTCAATTGATTTTACCTGGTTAAATAGGTCATATATAGCTGTGGGGGAGTGGCTCAGGGAACAGGTGCTGGGAAGAGGCCTGATTGGCCTCAGCTGTTGGGAATCAGGGTGATTGAGTCTCTGCACTATATGGGCTGCAATGGAGGTGCAGGGATTGGACCGGCAGAGCAGACACTAAATAAAGTATCTTGCCAAACGTTATTCTACGTGTGCTCATTCCTTGGTGCTGGGGGGGAAACCCGGGGATAGAAACAGGACTTGTTACAAACACCAACTAGAATACCTAGCTTGTAGCATAAAGGAACTACAACTATATTGTTGAACCCTGGGGGAGTTGGACAGTGACAACAAATGAACCTTGAGCCTTGATTCACATCAATGCTTCTGTGACAAATAAATGTTTCCCCTTAAAGTCGGGTCAACATGTTCCATTTACTGCCAAACCCGCCACTAGTAAGCTAGTTAACTGAACATGGAAACATTTGAAGTTTATGACAAAGCAGAAAAACACATTGAATAGTTATTGCCACAAAGCGGTCTCCTTCAATGATGAACTAATGAAAGTAACCCCGGGTGCATTTCAACAGCCCACAGTGGGCGATGCCTTTGTGACAGATATTTCTACATAACATTGAGTTGCTTTTTAGCCTGAAATTTTTTAAGCAATGGAAGTGTTTATGTAGTCAGATAAATGATTTGTGAGAATAAAATGTCTCACTTCCAGTTTTGGCTTTGAACTTAAAAATAGTGTCTTTTGATAGTCGTGCTTCTAATATTACTACTACTGCTGCTGTCATGATATGCAGAAAGCTTCAGTTCTTTGTGCAACATCTTTCAATACCTATCACCACAAATTGTGCTTCCACTTGATAGAATAAAGATCCATGGACTTCTGGTTGTGCTGCTTCAAAACATGTTTTTTTAAATGACAGCAATAATAATGTATTTGCAGACATTATTTTTGGTTAGTCCTGTGAATTTAATGCTGCGGGGTTGCAGTGGGTAGCCCCCACGGACTCTCTGGAGTCCAGTTCAGCCCGGAGGTTTCTGCAACACCTGTGGGAGTGAAGACTCAGCCAGCAGCAGCCTGGCCAATCAGCTGCACCTCCACAGGGTAATGGTCGCTGACAGCCAATGCCTGAGAAAGGGAAGACGTTGAAGTACAACGCACAATTTCTTTTTAGTCCAGCTTTAGTCCAGCCAAAACATCCTCCATCACTGGACTGAATGACTACAGGCCCGTCGCCCTGACGTCTGTGGTCATGAAGTCCTTTGAGAGACTGGTGTTGACCCATCTGAAGGGCATCACAGGCCCCCTGCTGGACCCTCTGCAATTTGCCTACCGGGCAAACAGGTCAGTGGATGATTCAATTCAATTCAATTCAGTTTATTTGTATAGCCCAATTTCACAAATTACAAATTTGTCTCGGAGTGCTTTACAATCTGTACACATAGACATCCCTGCCCCAAAACCTCACATCGGACCAGGAAAAACTCCCAAATAACCCTTCAGGGGAAAAAGGAAGAAACCTGCCGGAGAGCAACAGAGGAGGATCCCTCTCCAGGATGGACAGATGCAATAGATGTCATGTGACCAGAAGGACAGATTTAGAGTTAAAATACATTCAATGAATATGACAGAGTGTATGAATAGTTCATAGTAGGCATATTCCACGATGGAGACCTCCACGATCCATCAGGCAGATGGCGGTGGGGAGGAGGAGTGGGCGGAGTCTCAACAGTGGGCGGAGTCTCAACAGGACAGTGGAGTAGTCAGGAGCAGGAATTCCACGACCCAGACCTCGATGATCCATCAGGCAGATAGGATTTATGCCGTCTCATAGGGTCCGATGACCCCATGAGACGTGAAGTCAAAAGGACTCCGGGAGGAAGCAGAGTTAGTAACGTGTGATTGAGAGATGAAAATTCATCCCTAAGGAGAGAAAAAGAGGAGATAGGTACTCAGTGCATCCTAACGTCCCCCGCAGCTATAAGCCTATAGCAGCATATCAAGGGGCTGGACCAGGTGAACCTGATTCAGCCCTAACTATAAGCTCTGTCAAAGAGGAAAGTCTTCAGTCTACTCTTAAACGAGGTGACTGTGTCTGCCTCCCGGACTGAAATTGGAAGCTGGTTCCATAAAAGAGGAGCTTGATAACTAAAGGCTCTGGCTCCCATTCTACTTTTTAAGACTCTAGGAACTACAAGTAGTCCCGCATTTAGTGAGCGCAGCTCTCTAGTGGGACAATATGGTACTACAAGCTCCTTAAGATATGATGGTGCATCACCAATCAAGGCTTTGTACGTTAAGAGAAGAATTTTAAAAGTGACCAGAGAGCGAGAGAGAGTAAGAGATGAAGAAGTGGTCAGAGACATGGAGAGGAGTTACAGTGAGGTTAGAGGTAGAGCAGTTTCTTGTGAAAATGTAGTCAAGGTGGTTGCCGGCTTTGTGAGTGGGAGGGGAGGGACTGAGTGAGAGGTTAAAGGAAGACAGTAAGAGTAAGAGATCACATGACTTCTCTGTCTGGATGTTGAAGTCACCCAGAAGGATGAGCGGGGCCGGTTCCGAAGTTCGATAGGAGGGCGCCTAGCTCTTCCAAGAAATCTCCCAAAGAACCAGGGGACGGTAGAGAACAACAATGTGAAGTTGAACCGATGAGTAACGGTCACAGCATGAAACTCAAAAGTCAGTGGGATAAAGAGGGAAGCGGGTAGGGAGCGAAACACCATGTGGGTGAGATGAGTAAACCTGTACCTCCACCCCGACCAGAGGGTCTGGGTGTGTGGCTGAAGGAGAAGGCAGAGGAGAGAGCAGCCGGGATAGACGTGTTGTCTGCTGTGATCCAGGTCTCAGTGAGAGCCAGGAAGTCAAGCGACTGCTCCATGGCAAAGCCAGAGATGAAACCGGCCTTGCGGTTGGCTGACTGACAGTTCCAGAGGCCTCCTGTGACCAGGTGCTGGGTGTGAGTAGAACGGGTAGGAATGATAACAGAGGATGGGTTCCGCACATGAATGAGCGAGTCCTATAGTAACTACGAGTAGAGATACGCACAGGTATGGAAAAGACACATATTCACAAAATGGGAAAATACTCATCCACCCTCAAGACTCCAACGGAAGACTCCTATGTCTTTGTCCTCCGAGTCTCGACTCCAACGGAAGACTCCTATGTCTTTGTCCTCCCGAGTCTCGACTCCAACGGAAGACTCCTATGTCTTTGTCCTCCGAGTCTCGACTCCAACGGAAGACTCCTATGTCTTTGTCCTCCGAGTCTCGACTCCAACGGAAGACTCCTATGTCTTTGTCCTCCCGAGTCTCGACTCCAACGGAAGACTCCTATGTCTTTGTCCTCCGAGTCTCGACTCCAATGGAAGACTCCTATGTCTTTGTCCTCCGAGTCTCGACTCCAACGGAAGACTCCTATGTCTTTGTCCTCCGAGTCTCGACTCCAACGGAAGACTCCTATGTCTTTGTCCTCCGAGTCTCGACTCCAACGGAAGACTCCTATGTCTTTGTCCTCCGAGTCTCGACTCCAACAGAAGACTCCTATGTCTTTGTCCTCCGAGTCTTGACTCCAACGGAAGACTCCTATGTCTTTGTCCTCCGAGTCTTCGTCACGCTGACGCTACAGCTGACGCGAAAAACCCCATCCGGTTATAAGCCCAAGTTAGTGCCAATTACCTCCAGCCGCGTTGACACCGCCCCTTGGCTTTTGGTATTCAAATGACACTCAATAGAAACCAGGTGATGATCGCTCGTCCAATCAGTGAAGATTCAGGTGTCGGAACACAGGACACACCTCTCTACCAAAACAACTCCTTAAAACAGGACACACTAACAATCTAGCAGCTTTAAACGACAAATACAACAGTAACTTTAGCAGATAAAACTAGTTTAAAGAAGATACTTAGCAGGATCCAAGTAGTCAGTAGTCTCGCCTCACAGGTAAATAAAATTGGTCCAAGCACAGAACCTTGTGGAACTCCGTGACTAACGTTGGTGGTTATCGAGGCGTCATCGTTTACAAATACAAACTGAGATCGATCTGATAAATAGGATTTAAACCAAATTAGTGCCTTGCCTGAAATGCCAATCGACTGCTCCAGTCTCTGTAACAGGATGTCATGGTCAATGGTGTCGAATGCAGCACTAAGGTCTAACAAGACCAGGACAGAGAGGAGTCCTTTATCTGCTGCCATTAAGAGGTCATTTGTAATTTTCACCAGTGCTGTCTCGGTGCTGTGGTGTTTTCTAAATCCTGATTGAAATTTCTCAAATAAACTATTATGATGTAGAAAGTCGCACAACTGATTTGCGACCACTTTCTCAAGGATCTTGGAGAGGAAGGGGAGGTTAGAGATCGGTCTGTAGTTAGCCAACACCTCTGGATCCAGAGTGGGCTTCTTGATGCAGTCAACATGGGGCTGCACTCCATCCTGCAACACCTCGACTCCCCAGGGACCGATGCAAGGATGCTGTTCGTGGACTTCAGCTCAGCGTTCAACACCATCATCCCTGAAGTCCTCCTCACCAAACTCACCCAACTCACTGTGCCTGCCTCCACCTGTCAGTGGATTACTAACTTCCTGATGGACAGGAAGCAGCAGGTGAGGCTGGGAGAAACAACATCCAGCACCCGGTCAGTCAGCACTGGTGCATCCAGGGATGCGTGCTCTCCCCACTGCTCTTCTCCCTCTACACCAACGACTGCACCTCAGGAGACCCATCTGTTCAACTCCTAAAATTTGCAGGCGACACATCAGTCATCGGCCTCATCCGTCATGATGACGAGTCTGCATATAGGCGGGAAGTTGAACAGCTGGTCCTGTGGTGCGGTCGCAACAACCTAGAGCTGAACACGCTTAAGACTGTGGAGATGACAGTGGACTTCAGGAGGAGCCCCCCAGCACTGCCCCCCCCCTCACCATACTCAATAACACTGTGTTGGCTGTGGAATCCTTCAGGTTTCTGGGATCCACAATCTCCCGGAACCTGAAGTGGGAACCTAATGTCAACACAATCATCAAGAAGGCCCAGCAGAGGATGTACTTCCTGCGCCAGCTTAGGAAGTACAACCTGCCTCAGGAGCTGCTGACCATGTTCTACACTGCAGTTATAGAGTCTGTTCTGTGCACTTCAATCACTGTCTGGTTTGGATCGGCCACCAAACTGGATCAGAACAGACTCCAACGGACAGTCAGGTCTGCAGAGAAGATCATCGGTGCCAACCTGCCCACCATCCAAGACCTGTACACCTCCAGTCAGGAAACGGGCAGGAAAAATCACTGCAGACTCCTCCCACCCCGGACACAAACTATTTAAACTCCTCCCCTCTGGTAGACGCTACAGTTCGCCAAAACCTCGAGACACAAAAACAGTTTCTTCCCCCTCGCCGTCTCACTACTAAACAATAACCCACTGTAGCATATATATTTATCCCTGCACTTCTCGCACTCTCCACTTCTTCTGGCACTACTGTTTCACAGCTACTCAAAAGGTCATACAAAATTGCTAAAGGATACAAATCAGTTCAAAGCTGGTCAGCGCTGCACTCATTGAGCAACATTATTACTTACTTTTAATGTTTTTTGTTACTTACTTTTAATAGTATGTATTATTTACTTGAACTGTAGCTTCGCATTGTGTGTATTTTGTTTTCTTCTTACCACATATACTGTTTTAGTGCGTCTTATCCTGTACTGTTTGTTATTGTTACCTTCGCATTGAAAATGCCAGAAGGTTATGTTTTGATCGCCGTGTATTTATTTATTTATTTATTTGTATGCGTGTTATTCGCAAAACTCAAAAAGTATTGAACCGAATCGCATGAAATTTGGTGGGATGATTGTTTATTATCCGGGGACCAGTTGATGAGATTTTGGGATCGATTAGGTCAAAGGTCAAAGGTCATGAACAGGTCAAAATCTTTCGCAGAACTCAAAAAGCATTGAACCGAATCGCATGAAATTTGGTGGGATGATTGTTTATTATCCGGGGACCAGTTGATGAGATTTTGGGATCGATCGGGTCAAAGGTCAAAGGTCATGAACAGGTCAAAATCTTTCGCAGAACTCAAAAAGTATTGAACCGAATCGCATGAAATTTGGTGGGATGATTGTTTATTATCCGGGGACCATTTGATTAGATTTTGGGATCAATCGGGTCAAAGGTCAAGGTCAAGGTCATGGAAAGGTCAAACTCTTTTTTTACCATAGCACGATACATTTTTGTCCAATTGGCATGCAACTAATGCCAAAATGTTCATAATTCAATGCCCAATCTTGTGATATGCGAAGGTATGCGCTCTACCGAGTGCCCGTTCTAGTTTTATGTGTGTTATTGTTCTATGTTTGTCAAGCGACTACAGATGCAAATTAGCTGTATAGCTACAATTTGGTACAGAGCATCAATTGGTGACATTTATTTTTTAACTGTACATGGTCCCTTTTAAATAAAGATAATAATAATAACATATAGTACAGGTTTCAACTCAACCAAATATGATGACCAACAATACAAATAAAAGCGGTAAAAAAAAGAGAAGAAAACAGATTAATTTGGGGCTTTGAGTCGGACTATTGCTCGGCTGCTCTGAGAAGTCTCCTTCGGTTCAAAGGAAAGAAACAGTCCAGCACATAACCCTCCGTAAAAGGGCAGATTATTGAAAGAGTTTTACAGGTGCTTGGAGTCAGACTGTTGCCTCTGGACAGAGCTAGGCTAACTCTTTATATCTGTTTTCAGTCTTACTGCTAAACTAAGCTAACTCCAAACTGGCTCCAGCTTCATATGTTGTGGTGAAAAATGAAGAGCAGAGAAACATTGATTTGGCGAAGCAACCCAGCGGGAAATATTTTAATGAGCACAGGGCAACATTCAACAAGTTCAACAAATCCATCTTTCTAGCATATTCAGCACATCCTTGTCGTGTAAATGTAGCCCCTCCCATCAGACCTTCTAACCAATCAGATCAATTGTTGGAGAACCTGGCCCACGATTTCCTCCGGTTGGATCAAGGTGACCGTGACCCAACCGGACGAGATAACTAGGGATCATAGTCCGCTTTCAGGAAACATCTGTTAGATACCCAAGTATCATAGCAAGGTGCATCATTGTTTATGTTGGCTAACTCTAAGGAGTTCAACCTAGGTTATATGATTTCCCCCAACATAGTCCCCCCTCTGGGGGTCTCTGGACCCCCATCCTAATGTCATATAACCTTGGTCTGATAGGTGGACATGTAACCCAAAGTATTGATCTCTTACAGCTTTGCAACAACATAGTGGTTATACAGAATATATGAGTGATTCTACCAAGTGGTGATATCAATTATATATGCTTGATTATATAAGAATACAGAACATTTGAATTTAACAAGATCATTTCAAATATATCATGCAATACGAAAGGTTCACTTTCAGATAAGGACAAAGAAATCCATAGGTTGCTGTTACAGGAACAACTTCCTTAAGGTCCTTGCCCGCCAAGCGACCACCATTCTGGCATGAAGCAAGCCTTTCCTTGTGATGAACATGAATTCACTGATTCATCACACATTTTAGTTCCTGCAAATGATTGAACCCTATACCGCTACTTATTAGATGCACCGTTTATAATACACCTCAGTTCAACATGTATTTTAGCTAAACACTAATACATTTACTATTGGAATTATTTGATTAATACATGTGTTATATAGTTACACACTCATATTTATTATAAATTTCGCACTTCATCCTTCTGGAAAGATGATAAGATGTGATGTGGTGATTTTGGACCCGGTATTATTTCAACAACCTCAGGCTCTTGTCTTGGCTGAGATGCCTTCTGGTCCTGTTTCCTCCATGTCATCATGAAACAGGTCCGGTAGTCCAATCACCATTTGAGCAAACTGGGCCTTTGTCCCGTGCTCGATCGTCATCATGTTCATCATCTGAGCCAGTTGGAGGTCAGCCTTAACACCCGTCTGTTGGTCCATACTTCTCCGGCACTGCCTCCTCAGGATGGGTACGATGCAGCATGCCAATAGAAAAGCTACAATTAGGACTATCAATGCGCAACCTTGTATCGCAAAAATTACGTACTCCCCAGACCTAAAATGCAATTACGTTTGACAAACGTATTTCTCTCCAGATTACGTTTGTATTTGACGTATTACAATTACAAATACGTCTCTGATCAACGTATCTTTGCCGTTTGTTGTCTCTTTTCTACAATGCTGTTATGAATTGTAAAAAGCGTCCTCTAGTCTTATTTATTATTATTTTATACGTTGTTTCGCCTGCGTATTCTGACAGCAATAAGCGTTGTAACGGATCATATGAATTGGCGTGAAGGCTTACTGCTGGTGACACTCCTTTATTTTCTTTCTTTAGATGACAATACATTCATTAAAACTCGTAAACTATCACCACCTTAACAGAGTTAGCCTCATACGGGTCCAATCAACTATTCAACTTTTTATAAAATGCTCATCTGTCCGTGAGATCTGATTGATTAGAGACATATTTGTATTTGTAATACGTCAAATACAAACGTAATCTGGAGAGAAATACGTTTCAGTCAAATGTAACTGCAAATTGCATTTTTGTGTTACAGGGTTGCAATGCGCTAATGTCCGTATTTACCAATACGGACCCCCATTCTCCAAACATTTGGTCCAGCCAATCCCATAACCATCCCCCCTTGCCAGCATGTGTAACCTGTGACAATGCTGCCATAGGTCCTGGTCTAACATGGGTTTTGAATATATGTGGTTGCATCGTACTCAACTGATTCCTGGTTCTGGCTTCTCTCCATGATGGATGAAGGGTCATCATCTGGCCGCTGTCCTGCCTGCTCTTGGATGTCGTCACAGGTTCCACCATCGTCAGTCTCTCCTTCCCCGTGCTTCCCGTCAACGCCCATATAGGGAAGCTCATTAGTTTTAACACATGTTCCAGGCTCACCTTGTTGGTCATTGTCATCTGCTTTCAACAGTCCTTGGCTTTGTCCTTTGTGCAAAGACTCCAGTGACACCACGTTGTACTTCCTTCGACCTGGACCGCTGGCGTTTTGCACCACTCTGTAGGAACCTTCCCGACTTGGCTTGTGCCACTTTCATCGGAAGACCTTGATGTACACCTGGTCCCCTGGCACTGTAACACCCTGTTCTGTGTCTCCTATGTCTCTTCTCTGTCTTCATTGTTTAATTCCCTGCACCTGCCCTCAGCCACTCTTGTCTCGTTACTGTCTGATGTCGTACACCTGTTTCCCCCCCTATATATTGTGTCAGTCTTTCCCTTGTCTCCTGTCGGTTTGTCGTCTCTAGTTCAGTGTCCTTTTCCCGTCGTCCTGTCCGTGTTCCTGGTTCTGCCCGTAGACCCTGCCTGCCCCCAACCTGGATTCTCTGCCTGCCCCTTTTGGACCTTGTGTTTTTGTAAACTGTTTTGCCTCATTAAAGAGTGCTTTTTTGTGTTATTTATATTGCGTCCAGCCTGTCACTCTGCGCCTGAGCCTCACCCCGTCACAAGAACCTGACAGGCACCACTGGTTTCTCAGGTTCCTGGTCGGCCCTTGGTTCCTTTCCCTTCTCCTGGAGATAGATAGATCTATGTATGGCATTTAGTTGCTTCATATCCAGTCTTTTAGCTCTATCTGCAGCTGCTCAAGTGGGGGGCCCTTGTAGGGCCCCTTAGTTGAGGTGCTGGCAGTTCTGCCTGTTAACATTTCATTCGGTGTTAAGTGCGTCCGAACTAACTCCTCTCCTCGCCCCCTCTTACTTGCTTTTCTTTCTATTGATTCCACAAACCCGTCTCTTACATTATTCCTGTAGCACTGACCTTAAACAGTTCATTGTTTTTAGTTCTGACTCTTTTCTTTACACGTTTCTTGCTTTTATCTTTTGGTGTGTAATCCTTGATTCTTAGTTCCATATCCTAAAACAGACTCACATCAAATGTGCCTCCTTTGCATGCTCTGAGTTCTTGATCCCCACAATAGCGACTTGTGTCACACTCATTTCCCCCCTTTATTTTATTTTATAAAGTCCAAGCAGGTTATTTCTCATTAATTATGGTTTAAATGATTATGCTCACTGCTGCATTCCTAAAATAATTTTAAAATAACAAATAAATTAACAAAATAATAACAAAAACGAATTGTAAAACAAAGCCAATAGTTTATAATCCACCCGGGTGTTATCGTCAGCAGTCAGTCTGTCAGTCAGTTTTTATTCAGGTCTCTGTTGTTCTCTTCTCCTAATGTCAGACTTTGACGATGTGTTGTCTTTATCTTTAATTGCTTATACTCTAGTCTTTATCTTATTGTTCTTGCTGTTTTACAAAGTCCTCTTTATTCCACTAGAGGCTCATATTGGAAGTTATGTCTCTTCCTTTTCCTGTTTTAAGAAATCTTATCTATACATTTATCTGCCGGCTTAATGACTGCGAAAATGAAAAATAATCATGGTTTTATCAAACATAAAGTTTAGCTCTCCGCGCTAACATCTCCAACATATTGCTGCACACATAGGATCATTAATTATTAGTACTATCACTAAATTAGTATTGTATTTATATAATATAAACTAATCCAGGGAATAATACCTCAAACATACTCCGGTACAGTTGGTGGCGACAGTGCACCGTATCAGCAAAAGGCTGCAACCCGCAATTAAACTTAATTAATGAAAAAGAAGAAGAAAAAGAAGAAGAAGACGCTTGAAGAAGAACAAGAAGAAGGACTTCTGCTTCCTGCTTGTCTTTTCTCCAGAGTGGAACCAGACAGTGAGCCGGGGGACGACATGGCCTTGAGAGCTGCGTTGAGGAACAAGAGCGTCCTGTCAGGTTAGTCTGAACGTGCACGCGCCTCCTGCCAAACTCGCCGTGTGGGTCGCGACCCGCGTTAGAGCCGCGCGCCTCAGAAACTGGACGCGGCATGAAGAGGAGTCTCTGTAACCCTCTGCGGGGCCCACACACCCCGGTCATAATGCGCACCTCTTTTTACAATAAATGCAAACAAAAGTGTTTTGTGCCCTATACCCATGTCTTACTGTAAACAGCGTATCGTTTGTTGTGAACAGTATCGATTTAAAGGCTGTTTCAGGTCAGTTTCAGCTCGTGCACATTTTCTAACATATGGACGTAAAAAAAGTGCTTTTACATCTAAGAGAGTGACAGGTCTCTTAATTGGTTCAGAAAACATCTTCGAGGTGAAAAGATGAAGCCTCTTTTTGGTCATGGTGAATGGTACTTTTTCAAATTTTTTGTCACCGAAAATTAATGTTAACTATTTTTTTTTTATGTAAAGAAAGAAAGGGATTTCCCCAGCTTTTTAATTATGTCTCTGCTTTTTTGACCTGTTTTTATATAATTGCGTATTGAATATGTTTTGGGGATTACGCTCTTGACTGACACCAAGCAATATGTTTAAAAAAAAATTGCCATATTGTTTGATCATGATGTTGACCTCATCATAACATTCAACAACCTTTCTTTAACATATTTGAGTAATGTAAAGAATTGGAAACACCTTCAGTATTGTAATAAGACTGTAATGCGAGTTTTAGCTAAATCGTAAGTTTGAATTTGTTTCTGATTAGCGTAGCTGTCCAGTGGTTATGTACTTCTTGGAACAAATCTTCCTGACAACCACTGTGTGTGTGTGTGTGTGTGTGTGTGTGTGTGTGTGTATATGTGTCTATGTCTCTATGTGTCTATGTGTGTATGCGCACGCAGGTCTTCTTTCCCAGAGATCCTCCTGCAGCAGTCATGGCAGAGAATGTGCAACTCCTGTCCTCGCCGCTCAGCGGAGGAACAACTCCACTGGGCCTAAAATAGCCGTGGAGTTTGACCAAAGCACCGGTAAACAGTTTGCCAACAGATCATCTTTCGCACTTTTCGGAGAGGTTGAGCCAATAAAGTCTGCTGCTCACCTCTCTACTTAGATAGATGGGGAAAGTAAATTAGATACGGCTGACTATAAAGACTTGACGTTCCATGTCGTAATTTATTTTCCTTCTGACATAAATTTGCAGAAAATGTGTCAAAAGTATTGAGAATAGACCAGCCTCTCTCTCTCTCTCTTTCTCTCTCTCTCTTGTAGGTGTGGCTGTGATGCGTCTGCAGAGTCCACCGGTCAACAGCCTCAGTCTAGATTTCCTCACGGAGCTCTGCATCAGTGTGGAGAAGCTGGAGATGGATAAGAGCTGCCGAGGCCTCATCCTCACCTCGGTGCAGTCTTAGCTTTGTGCTCCGTGTTTGCATTGCATTACATATTTGGAGTTGCATTCAAATAAATACTCTTTTTAATCCAGAGCCAGCCCAAGGTGTTCTCAGCCGGCCTGGACATCATGGAGATCTACGGGAAGAGTCCAGAGCGCTGTGGAGAGTTCTGGAGAGCCGTTCAGGAGATGTGGCTGAAACTCTACGGCTCCAGCATGGTCACCATAGCTGCAATCAATGTACGCAAACATCTTTAGAAACTTGGTAAATCACATGTTTTTCACAGACTGCCTGGTAGCCTACCTTGTCCCTCCCTCCGCAGGGCTCCAGTCCTGCAGGCGGCTGTCTCATGTCTATGACGTGTGACTACAGGATTATGGCAGACAACCCGCGTTACAGCATCGGCCTCAATGAGACGCAGCTGGGCATCGTGGCGCCTTTTTGGTAAGGAGTTCTGAGTATGACACCAGAAAATCAAACAACTGTGCTGATCCCCTGCACTGGTGCACCTGACTGACCTTGGTAAATAATTGGCCCGGCGCTAAGTCCAGGCCAGCTCTGAAAAAAAAGCCTGTTGAGTATTGCGGTAGCTGTAGGGGAGTGGCTCGGGGACAGGTGCTGCAAATGGGCCTAATTGGCCCCAGATGTGGGGGATCTGTCTTGATTAGCCCTCAGCTCTATAAGCTGGAGGGGAGAGGGAGGTAGGGGAGAGAGCAGAGGCACAGTCTGTAAAGCATGTTACCAAATAAAAAGAATATATTCACGTCGACAGAGACTTCTGGGTTTGTTTTGACTAAACCAGGTTAAACAACAAGGTCAGCTACAGTGGGCTCCATACTAGCAATGAAAGCTTGACTTATTAGCTCACAACAAAAGTCAGCAGCTTAAATAACTAAATTGCTGCTGTCTGCAGGTTTAAGGACACCATGACGAACACAGTGGGCCACAGAACCACAGAGGTGGCTCTGCAGCTGGGGCTGCTCTACAACCCGTCCGAGGCCCTGAAGATAGGACTGGTGGACCAGGTGGTACCTGAAGACCAGGTCCTCGCCACAGCCACGCAGACCATGACCAAGTGGTTGGCTATTCCAGGTCATTGGCCACCGTTCATGCATGATCAGTGAACTGGCCTGTCCAGCCACATGTGCAGCGATCTTTCATCTGCAGATCTTGCTTTGGTTGAGGGAAAATAATAATTTGTAGTCATGTTGTGAAGGCAATCTTTTTTCCGCACCAATGTCTGAGTCTCTTGAAACTGAAATAACGAATATCAAATCTCCAGAACTTGTCTATGAAAGCATTTATTCTTGCAAGAAGAGTCACTGTTACATAGTCCCTCAGGAGTCCGCCAAGGGTAAACTGAAGAGTCAATGAAACAACATGTATTTAAGGGAAAGAGGAGGATCCAGAAGGAGACATTGGTCTTCAGGTCCTTTGATGAACCAAATGATCAGGTCTCAGATGGAGGATACTCAAGGGAAAGATCCTATCAACACCTGTCAATCAGTCATAATACTGTCCTGTTATAATTTGTCCCCACAGTGATCGTTTCATTCACATAGTGTCAAAAGAGAATACAAAGGAAGAATATATAAAATTCACATTACAATGTTTAGCCAGTGGTGGTACTTCAGTGTGAGTAGTCACATGTAAGACTTTGGGTTGTTACTACCTATCAACGCTACCGTTATAAGTACTAGTTATGTTGCATTAATGTCGGGGAGAATAATTAATGGTGCATCTGTCCACTTCACAGACCACGCCAGAGCGCACACCAAGTCCATGATGAGGAAGCCAACCATCGACAAGCTGACGTCCAACCGAGAGGCCGACATCCAACACTTTGTTAACTTCATCACCAAAGACTCGATTCAGAAGTCGCTGGGCATGTACATGGCGATGCTTAAAAAGAGAAGGGGCTAGAGGACAGAGGGCACACGTATTGAGTGTTACGCGTGTTTGGGGGAGTTCATGACACTAAGCAGTAGACACAAAGCATCTTCCTTCAGTGTCACATGTTCATCGGTGTCTATTGTGCAGAGATCGTTGAGTGCAGCTCCCTGCAGCAGCTCACATTCACCGCAGTGGAACACTGGTGGTTGGGTCGTGATTAGGCTCGGCTGTAATCCGACTTTAATATTTTATTTACTTATTTGTATTAATTTTATTGTTTATTTTGGAACATAATGTTTATTAATTTAGCCTTGTTGTCTATAGCCATTTTCTCAACTGCTACTGCCTCTTGGCCAGGTCATCATTGTAAATGAGAATTGGTTCTCAATTGATTTTACCTGGTTAAATAGGTCATATATAGCTGTGGGGGAGTGGCTCAGGGAACAGGTGCTGGGAAGAGGCCTGATTGGCCTCAGCTGTTGGGAATCAGGGTGATTGAGTCTCTGCACTATATGGGCTGCAATGGAGGTGCAGGGATTGGACCGGCAGAGCAGACACTAAATAAAGTATCTTGCCAAACGTTACTCTACGTGTGCTCATTCCTTGGTGCTGGGGGGGAAACCCGGGGATAGAAACAGGACTTGTTACAAACACCAACTAGAATACCTAGCTTGTAGCATAAAGGAACTACAACTATATTTTTGAACCCTGGGGGAGTTGGACAGTGACAACAAATGAACCTTGAGCCTTGATTCACATCAATGCTTCTGTGACAAATAAATGTTTCCCCTTAAAGTCGGGTCAACATGTTCCATTTACTGCCAAACCCGCCACTAGTAAGCTAGTTAACTGAACATGGAAACATTTGAAGTTTATGACAAAGCAGAAAAACACATTGAATAGTTATTGCCACAAAGCGGTCTCCTTCAATGATGAACTAATGAAAGTAACCCCGGGTGCATTTCAACAGCCCACAGTGGGCGATGCCTTTGTGACAGATATTTCTACATAACATTATTGAGCTGCTTTTTA
Source organism: Pseudoliparis swirei (assembly GCF_029220125.1). Taxonomy (NCBI): domain Eukaryota; kingdom Metazoa; phylum Chordata; class Actinopteri; order Perciformes; family Liparidae; genus Pseudoliparis; species Pseudoliparis swirei. Next base: position 19,869,618 of record NC_079410.1, on the reverse strand, counting down.
GCCTGAAATTTCTTAAGCAATGGGAGTGTTTATGTAGTCAGATAAATGATTTGTGAGAATAAAATGTCTCACTTCCAGTTTTGGCTGTGAACTTAAAAATAGTGTCTTTTGATAGTCGTGCTTCTAATATTACTACTACTGCTGCTGTCATGATATGCAGAAAGCTTCAGTTCTTTGTGCAACATCTTTCAATACCTATCACCACAAATTGTGCATCCACTTGATAGAATAAAGATCCATGGACTTCTGGTTGTGCTGCTTCAAAACATGTTTTTTTTAAATGACAGCAATAATAATGTATTTGCAGACATTATTTTTGGTTAGTCCTGTGAATTTAATGCTGCGGGGTTGCAGAGGGTAGCCCCCACGGACTCTCTGGAGTCCAGTTCAGCCCGGAGGTTTCTGCAACACCTGTGGGAGTGAAGACTCAGCCAGCAGCAGCCTGGCCAATCAGCTGCACCTCCACAGGGTAATGGTCGCTGACAGCCAATGCCTGAGAAAGGGAAGATGTTGAAGTACAACGCACAATCTCTTGTTAGTCCAGCTTAACCCTTGTGTTGCCTTCGGGTCAATTTGACCCGATTCAATGTTTCACCCTCCTGTTACCTTTATATTTACTAACATATTTTACCCTTGAGGTCAATATGACCCCAGCTATTAAAATCTCCAGAAAATTATTAGAATTAATATTGTTTTCCAAGTTTAAGTGTGAGGTACTTTATGTTTGTTTGTTGACTCCCGAAAGAACACCGACATTAAACATTGAATCGGGTCAAATTGACCCGAAGGCGACAGGAGGATTAAGCATATAGAAGATCGCCTCGATTAACCAACATGGTTTAGTATACGTTATAAAACTCAAAAGGTCATACAAAATTGCAAAAGAAATACAAATCAGTTGAAAGCTGGTCAGCGCTGTACTCATTGAGCAAAATTATTACTTACTTTTAATGTTATTTGTTACTTACTTTTAATAGTATATATTATAGCTAGGCTAACTCTTTATAGCTGTTTCCAGTCTTTGTGCTAAGCTAAGCTAACAGCCAAAACAGTGGTGTCAATCTTCTCATCTAAAAAGCAAATGATTTCCCAAAATCTTGAACTATGCCTTTGATTGTAATTTTAACACACTGTGGCAGCTAGAGGGGCGGGTCTCTAATTGGCCTCGGCTGCTGGCTGGTTGGTAATCAGCCAGTGGCTGATGCTGCCCCAATAAAAGGAGCAGTACAGAGTGAGTTTGAGAGAGTTAGCAGCAGTGGCGGCTCGTCCATAGGGGGCGCTAGTGCGCCGCCCCTCTTAAAATTTGGAGATGAATAAAAAAGAAGAAGAAAAATAAATAAAAAAATCCTGTCAAAAAACATTATATGCCAAATCATTTCAATAGTAAATATACCGTGTTGACGCGCTAAATGTGTGTGGGAGACCGTAAGCCCCTGTCAACAACCACTTAAGTTAATGTGAAAAAATATAATATATCGCCATTATCACGGAGAGAAGCCCTCCCTTTTCGAGGCGCTGTTCTAACGTGTGTACGGCATCGAGAAACATTTCAGTCGTTTTGGCAATGACCGCTTCACATTGCCGGATGAAACTGAATCTTGGTGCGCACAAATGTGCGCACGCGATTGGATTATTCGCAGATCAGAGACCCGTATGTTCCTCAGCCCATAGAGCAGTGTTGCCAGGTCCGCGGTTTTCCTGCGGAATCGGGCCACTTTTGAAGTGTTGCGGGTTGAATTTTTGTCCTTGGTTCGGTAGACCTATTTTGCATGCAAATTACATGAATATCTTTAAATAAAAATCCATATTTTAAATGAAATAATTTATTCATACCCAAATCCTACCAAACTGACTCAAGATCAGCACGTATACACATTTTATTTATGATAATATACTGTATCTAATTACACAAGGCCATTTTAGGACCTAGGTGAAATAACTTGAGGGAAAACTGCTTTTAATGCTGGCAAACTAAACATATGTTGTTACTTTGTAGATATTACAATACATTTGGCAATGATAGCAATGCTGTTGGACTTTAAAAGCAGTGTATATGGTTTGGCACGGGCATATTTTGAGTTCTGATATTGGGCTGGTTTTTGGGCTGGTTTTGATTGGCCATTGGGCTGGTTTTGTCACACAGACCTGGCAACCCTGCTCACAATGGTTTTATATTGCTGAGGGTGAGTTGAGTGAAAAACGATGTTGCACTATTTTGGCTATATTCTTTATAAAATTAACCGCTTATGTTACATACAGTAATGGTCGCAAATACGATCACGGCGCCAGCTGTCGTGGTCATTTAGACCGTCAACATATACGCTTGGTGGCGGTCTCATTGAGCCACTTTGGCACCGCTTTGTTTAGCTACATCCGTCGCCCGACGTATATTTTCCTTGTGTAAATTGTGTTTTGCGTGTCTAGGAAGTGGAAGTGCAGAGACAGATCAGAAGGCAAATGTGTGTGTTCTGTTGTCTTCTGCAGGTATGTGTTTCCTTTGTTCAAAGTTAGAATTTTCTCTGTTTCTGCTGAAATGACTCTAGCTCATGTAGTTATTTATTTTGTCCATTAGGGTCTCTGTTTTCCCTTGTATGTTACATGTCATGGTTTTTGATGAGAATTGTTATTATTTAGATTTAATGTGGTCCTGTCTTCCATGGACAATGGTTTTATTTTGCTGAGGGAAGTGGAAGTGCAGAGACAGATCAGAAGGCAAATGTGTGTGTTCTGTTGTCTTCTGCAGAATAAATAAGTGCTGGGAAAATCCACCATCTGAGCCGACTTCTTCCATGCCCGCTCCACATCTGGAACATCTGCTCTGAACCTCTTTCATGTGAGGGTGAAACTCTTTATTTTGCAAACCTCTAAAACCCAACCCAATGTTTCTTAAAGAATTCTGCTCTGAACCTCTCATGCCCAAAGTTACAGTGTGTTGATAGTTGTTATTGGACAGTGTTGAGCACGCTGTGTTCTTGAAATAAAGCTTTGGTTTTTACAATATTCTACTCAAAACCTCTTTTCTTCTCATTGTTGAGTGCTATTTAAACCGCGTCGCCCAACTGCGCCCCCCCAAAAAAAAAATTCACCAGCCGCCACTGGTTAGCAGAGGCGCAGTCTTGCGGTCTGCTGGTAAATAAAGAATGTTGCCGAACAGAACCTTGGTATTGTCGAATCTCTGGTGCTTTGGGGGGGAAACCCACGGGTGACGGCCGTGGAGCTGTTACATACACATTACGTAATTATCTTGGGGTCTCTCAAATGAATAGCAAAAAGTAATCGAGGTAGAGGGAGTTGAAGTGTGGGAGTTGATGTCGGAAGTTATGTTCGCTAACGCAAATTAGCTTATTAGATGAGTCCACTACGTGGAATTATGAATCCCACTACATTTCTTGGCATAGGTGTCTAAGGCAGAGATGATTGGTTAACCGTTAAGGCGTTAGGTTGGGTCAGGATAGCCCATTGGTCAGAACCTGTCGACAAGAAGTGACGTCCCCCGTTAGTTTCTGGATTGCCGCTTTGAAGCCTCAAGTTCAGCATGTTGGACATCAGGACTCAGCCGTTTTTACTGCATCGCAACTGATGTGAATTATATCAGAGGGGAGAGAATTAAAGCAAATGTTTTCTTCACCAGACTTTGGCTGAGATCCAAGTCCACCATGTAGTTGTAGATCTCAGCACTGGCGGGCACCACTCCCTTCATCATGTCATCTGTGACCACAATCCTACGAATACAGGAAGAAGGTTAGAATTTAGAACCTGTGTGTGTGTGTGTGTGTGTGTGTGTGTGTGTGTTCCTATGCATGTGTCCCCACCTGTCGTAAGGGCAGTTAGTGTGTGGCACCGTCGTGTCGGCCTCGTCAGTAATCAGCCAATGGAAACTTTTGTCCGTGAAGAGTCGGATCTTCTGCCAGTCGGAGCCCGATACGTAATTGCAGCCTGCGTTGAAGTCGCCCAGCAGCACGATGTCCTGAAGAGAGAGAGAGCAGAAACCGTTTCGACCACACCCCGTCCCAACAATTTAATTATCCTGTGCATTCTTTTTTCTTTTTTTGGATTGATTTTGGGTGTGTTTTCTTCACATTGGCGTTCCAGCGGGCTCTAACATCGGTCACCACGTCGTAGAGGGCATCGGCCTCCTTCACGGCAGAGTCTGGAGAGGTGTGCTGGGGGATCAGAACAAAGTTCCTCACAGCTATGAAATGGGAGGAAGGAGTGAATGAAGGGGGGAAACGGGAAAGGAGAGGGAGACACAAGTTTAGGATTTTGGATATTATTTAGATGTAAAGTAGAGTTTATTTTAAGGGCTATTGGTGACCAACAGATCTGTGACCTCAGAATCTGATGTTTGGTTCTCAGTCGATCTCCTGATAAACGAGGCGATCGACATCACTGGCGTCAATCTCCCCCATGGCCTACCGGTTTGCTTGGAGGTGAACATGACGACGAAGGGCTCTCGGATGAAGGTGTCCGACCCACACGGATCGTAGCCGTCGTCGTAGGTGTAGTTTTTAGCCACGGACACCGTCTCCTCCCTGCAAAGGAAAGATACGACTTGACCACGTCTGTAAATCCAACCACTAGGGGGCAGCTTAATCCCGAATGGATGAATTTTCATTTATTCTTTTCTCGCTATGGAAAATAATTTATTGTTATCGGATTATTCTGCATTTGCCAGCATTTTCTCCAGGAATAACATTTCATGAAACAGACAAAGGCCATATATATTACAGGCTAAATAAAGTATTTTGTGACACTTTGTGACACTTTTTCAAAGGGCGTGTAGGATTTAGCAGACCGAAAGGCGGACATGTTTCCATTCGTCGATAGGCCCCGTAAACCATTTTTATACAGAAGCCCAGAACGGACAAACCAAACACCGGCTCCAGAGAGAGAACTATGCATTATTTTACGTGAAGGCCACTGTGTGGTTCTCCGACACGGCCTGTGATGGTAGGGGTGTTCTGTTGGTTGGAATCTGCAACCTCTACCAACAAGAGGCCACTAAAGCCTGCACACTGGCCCTTTAAGGGAATTCATTGAGACATTGCATTCAACGGCACGGAAAGCTGTCTAAAAGTGGAGCACAGCATGTGACACACAATTCAGTCTGCTAATATTTATCTAGAAACCGGCTTTATTTAAACAAGTGGTGGGAATTAACTATGTACATGTCACTAATTTGAGGATTTGAGGTACTTGAGTGTTTCCAATTTCTGTTACCAAATACTTCCCTACTAATCATTGACAATAAGGATAAAGACACTGTGCATATTAGAAGTATACTTCAGAACTTTAAAGGATAAATAGTTTGTTTTTCTGTTCAACTCTACGAAGGATCTTCTACAGAAGAACACCTGTCTTTGCCTCTCTGTGTGTTTACCTGTAGAGAAAGAGATATCTCTCCTTGTAGGAGCTGCGGCCCAGAGGCTCGCTGACGATGTGGCTGTACCTGAACTGAGGAGAACCTCTGCGAAAACACACACACAAATGAAATAGTCCTTTTGTTTATCTTTGTCATAATGATAAACATATGCACTTTGTATGGTGCATTGTTTGGTGCAGTCTAACTTGTTGACGTGCTCCATGAGTTTGTTGGTCGCCGACAGATCGATGTCTCTGACCTCCTGGATCAGAATGATGTCATAGCGATGGACAATCTGAGAAACACAAAACGACACATATCTGATGAGAGTTCTCGGAGCAGTGGCGTCTTATGACATGAGTCTATTTAAGTATCGTGCCCCTAAAAGAAGCAGAAAACAGAACTTAAAGAGGTGAGCCAACAAACGTCTCTTTTTCTATAATGATAACATTTAGGTAGTAAAGGGGCACTTTGCTAATTCTACAGAATAAAGTTCACTGGTCATGGCACGGTTTAACTTTTATTTCGATACAAAGTATATTTTTTAGTAGTTATACAATAACAATAAAGGTTTAAGTTTCTGCTTTTTTATGAACTTCAAATGTTTGCATGTTCAGTTAACTAGCTTACTAAATCCATCTTAAAATTTAAAAAAAGGTATGTGTGTGTGGGAGGAGAGGGGAGGGGGGGGGGGTTGACAGTAAATTCAACATGTTGATCCTGAATGGGAAACATTTATTTGTCACAGAAGCATTGGTGTGAAACAAGGCTCAAGGTTAATTGTGTTCTCACTGTACACACAGGATTAAGCAACAAAATGTCATGTGTCTCCTTAGTCTTCATTCTCTATATAAAGCTACTCCAAGAAACTTCTTGTTGGTTGGATTGTGGCGGCCCCTGTGGCCAAAGGTGGTAGTGTTTCCGAGCGCCGGAGTCCCTTTAGACTAGAGAATCCTTCTAGTAGAGCCCTGCATGGGAAGTACCACACTTGATACCTCTCTAAACATCTGTATAATGTCTTGAGCTCGGGCTTGGGTAGTAGGAACAGAAAACCTGCGTTACAAACTGAGAAACTATACTTTAAGAGCAATAGGCATTTACCAGGTGAAGTATGGGGTCAAAACAGTCTAATAATTGCACATGCACAGAGAGAGACTCACAAATGCAAACACAAAGATTTGTGAATCTTTGTGTTTGCATTTGTGAGTCTCTCTCTGTGCATTTGCAATTATTGAGTGATCTAATCCCATAGCATAGCGGGTCTGGGGAAATTATCAAATGCTAATAGTTGCATTGTGGGAAATGTAGAATCCGTAAAAAAATGTGGGTTGAACTTTGTGGTATTTGACTTAAAATATCATCTTTAAACTTTGAAGGTGAGTAAATGAAATAAGACTCAATAAGAAAACAGTCCCGACCGTGCTGATGATGTCCATGAGAGTCGCGTTGGAGGCTTTCTTGTCCCCAAATGACTTGATGTTGAAGGCTCCCAGCAGCAGGGAGGCAGACAGGTGCAGCAGGACCGACAAGACGGCCAACGCACACACCCAACGCATCCTGGGCCAAAGAGGTCAGATTCACGTGTATATTTAAAATACATCACACTGCATGCCGGGGGAGCCTGAACGACTCTCTGCCCTGCTGTGGGAGTCAGAGACGCTCGCAACACCTGCTCCCCTGGACGCACGACAGCTGGATCCCTGCTCCTGCAACTTTATTGAGTACAATATTACTCCGGCATTGCAGGAGAATAAGTTATCCTTTTTTTCCCCTCCGTGGTTACACTAGCGTGGCGGACATTCCGGATACAAAGGTCGTAAAAATATCCTCATCAGCTCCAGTGTGGTGGCTTTTTATATATCGATGATCAAACAATAAAATGAGACTGTAAGTTACATTTAGTCAGAGTACAAACTGTATTCTGTGCTACTGTAACATCACATCGCTGCATTACAGCTACTGTGCATAGCGTTGGATACTCTGCAATAATTATGATTCTCAGCAAACAACAAACAGGCTTACAGTATTGTTGACAACACACCCTTTCTACGGTACAGAGAAGAGTCGGAGGTGCATATTTACCTTCTTCTGTGAGTCGTGTGGACAAGGACGAGGCCTGTTGTAAGCTGGGCACAGGGGCTCGTGTGAATCCTCCACAACGTATGAGCAGAGACATCGGCAGTACCTTCTCGGGAGGTTTTTATTCACCTGCACGAAGCGCGTGACCGGGTCGGGCTGGAGGGGAGGGATGAAGGGAGGAGGTGGGGAATCGGTGTCTACAGGTCAAGGCGGACCCGTTGGCCATTAATTGTCTCTCACATGGTTGTATGTGTTGCAATGTGCCAGTCGTGTAGAAGAAGTTCAAAGAATTTCTGCTTTTGGTTCGATTTAGTTTCTCTCACTAACTGTAGGAGCCATTCGTGATGTTACATGTCATTTAGCAGACGCTTTTATCCAAAGCGACTTACAATAAGTGCATTCAACCAAGAGGACAAACTAAGAACAACAAGAATACAGAAAGTAACATTTCTTCAAGATAGTCGAACTACAAAAGTACAATAAGTAATCACATAAGTAATACCATGAGTAATACCATGAGTAATATCATAAGTAATACCATAAGTAATACGACAAGTAAGGGCCATTTAAGTGCCACTGAAAAGATGTGTTTGTAGTTTCCGGCGGAAGATGTAGAGATGTCTGTGTATTATATTAATTTATCAATCAAAACTTTTATTTCAGACTCAAGGTCCAGATAGTACAAAACATTAAAATAAATAAAATATACAAAATCTCTAGTAAAATATATAGAACTACAAATGCCTTATAAATAGACGGCTGTACCTGTCATTGCTCATAAAAGCTTTACTCAGTGAAAACCGTTATATTTTCCTTCATCCACCACGGAAGAACTAACCACTAGTTCTGCTGTATACTTGTTCTGGACCTCCCACAAACGTCGGAACATCTAACACCCTCGTGTTTGGGTTCATAACCTGTGACTTTTTCAATCTCTGCGGTTCTGGTACTCATAATAAGAGGTTGTATTAAAGAGCTCCGGGTGCCCGCAGACCGCAACGATGAGTGCGTCCTCCATCTTGTTCTGATTCAATAACGGCGGGACAGTGATGACGAGCGGAGCAACTCAAGGGCAACTCGGTGAGTTGCGAAATTTTGCAAAAGTTGCGAAATTACACCAAACCCTCTTGCTTCTTGCATTTTTAATGACTGTGCTAGAAGTATCTGGAGGGTGGTGATAGATAGTAGGTCTGGTATGTGTCTTTTCATCTTATTGTGCAGTGGCATCACTATTCTCCTCCTCAAGATTTATCAATCAATCAAACTTGTGATGCACTCGAGGTCCAGATAGTACAAGACATTAAATAGAATAAAATACATACAAAATAACCAGTAAAATACATAGACCTACAAATGCCTTATAAATAAGACAGCTGTACCAATGTATCCACAGCTGGGACTACCAGTCTGTTGGACCAGTGCTCTGAGATGAAAAAAAATAAAATAAGGAGGTCTGAGTTCTATACAAATACTGTGAAAAACACTCAATCCATTGAAATATACACACAGGTGGACCTGGTATAGAAATGAAGGACTTTTATTGGTAACAGAGTATTTTTATTTTGCATTATTGGTAGGCTACTTTTACACAAGTAAAGGGTGTGAATAATTCCCCCACTACTACTTATTGTTACACCGTATATTAAAGGAGTATAGGAAAACTGTCTATGGCATGGAAATTTGATAGCGAGCATGAAAATGCAATGAAAAGGTAATTTTGCAAGCACTAGCAATAAATATGCCAGCTGGACAACTTTGCTCCCGATAAATTGAGGTAACGTGAAAAACGGTTAGGTGCACAGCGTAGAGCAGGCGGTAAAAGATGAGCCGGAGAGAAATGAGTGAGGGGAGAGATGTGTGTGTGTGTGTGTGTTTAGGTCACGGTCAAAGTGTGTGATCGCGGCAGAGAGAAACACCGCCCGATGGAGCTCCGCTCAACCTGTAAGTATGTTATTTTACATTAAAGTGTTTTTATGTGTGTCTGTTTCATAGCTGTGAACACTATCGTACAGTTTTGGTTGTGCGTTGTTTTGTAAATGGTTGCAAAGAAAAGTTTTTAATTGTTTCATTCTTATGGATATTGATGGTTACAGTAATAAGAGAATAACAACAAAAGAAGGAATTGAATTTCAATTAAATCTCTGGTCATTGCACATTCACTGTGTTGAGGTTGTGTGCAGCCGTTCTTTTGGTTCATCTTTCATGAATTTGTTACTCTTAAGGAACACAATCAGAACATGAACCGTGTCGTTTATGTCAGGTTCTTGTGAGGGGTGAGGCTCAGGCGCAGAGACCAGCTGGACCCAATATGAATAACAAAAAAAGGACTCTTTAATGAGGCAAAACAGTTTACAAAAAATCAAGGTCCAAAAGGGGCAGGCAGAGAATCCAGGTTCAGGGCAGGCAGAGTCAACAGGCAGAACCAGGAACACGGACAGGACGACGGGAAAAGGACACGGAACTAGAGACGACAATCCGACACCAAACAAGGGAAAGACTGACACAATATATAGGGGGGGAAACAGGTGTACGACATCAGACAGTAACGAGACAAGAGTGGCTGAGGGCAGGTGCAGGGAATTAAACAATTAAGACAGAGAAGACACAGAGGAGACATAGGAGACACGGAACACAGGAGAAACAGAACAGGGTGTTACAGTTTAGTCTTGATTCAAGTGTTCCAGAGTATTATTCATGTCTAACTGCACGTATGTAACGTAAAGTATGACATGTATTTCTACGTGTCATCTGTCGTAAACGTGCACTTGTCCTTTTTTCTTTTCCGCTCATACTCCCCTCCAGTGTTCGCTGTGATTGAGCGACATTGGAAATCCATCGCTGTGCGTCACCTCTGCGCCCCGTAACCCGGGGGACACACACCTCTCGGGGACACACACCTCTCCCCCGCTGCTTTCTCCGTTCTCACCCTCTCTACTCGACCCCACCCTGCGCCATGCTCATCTGTCCCCGGGCGCTTCACGAACAGCCCACTGCTCCTTGATAACAAAGGATGGGTCAGATGCAGAGAAGAAATTCCCCACTGTAGGATCAACAAAGTGTACATTCAATTTAATTAAATTTAATCATGGATCTTATGGAGTGGGGAGACATGGGCAGTGGCTGCGAAGATGAAAACTGTGGCCACGCATCTGGCTTCCCTGAGGACTGCTTGGATCAAGAGTGCCACTTGGAGGAGCCGGTGTTCGGATTGATCGAGTTAGGTGGGTAAAAAATTTAATAAGTGGCAAGTTCATACTATCTTACGAAAGATGTTCCACAGCTGCGATGTACTCAGAAGTGAGTGTATTGTTAATTATGTTGGCTGTTTGCCAAACACATGTCCAAGACACTTTGGATTCAGAGTTATGCGGCGTACACACGCTAGTAGATCCGATGCAAAGTCAATGTTCAGATGCGAGTGGTTGTGATTTCCGCAAATTTCCGCCGGCGCGAATGACGCAAATTGCGCGCCGCGAAAAATTAGCCTCATTCGCTTCAAGTTGAAATATTTTAACTTTGGCGAAAAATTCACATTCTGACAATGTGTGGAATAAATCTCAAAGTATTTCTAATAATAACCCGATCAATATTTCATATTCTAGTGTGTGTGACTGTCCTTTACGTTCCACTGATGCTCTTCGGCTTTCTGGGAAACACACTGACCATTCTGGTGGTTTGGCTCCGCCCTCAAATGAGAAGCTCGACCTACCTCTACCTGAGCAGCATGGCTGTCAGTGATCTGTTGATACTCCTACTGCTGCCTCTGGATCTGTATAAGGTACACACACACACACACACACACACACACACACACACACACACACACACACACACACACACACACACACACACACACACACACATGGTAATATAATCAGATTCTAGATTGACCGCATGTTCACTGTCATTCTCACCTTTGTGGAACTCCTTTTCTTTGGTTGACGCACGTCTTGTTAACAAACATCACTATTCTCCTCTAAAACGGGTTGTCACTCCAAATGAAGCAGTCGAATAATTGGCTCGTGAACTGAGAATATTTAATAAAAGGTCGGCGAACACCTGAGTGTGACCGCTGCGTCATCAAATATGAAATAAAGGTGGAAACGAAAAGATGTCGTAAGGGTAAAAATAATTTCTGTGTCTCTTCCAGCTCTGGAGGCCCATCCCGTGGCCTTTGGGAGACCTCGCCTGCAGGCTGACGGTGTTCATCTCTGAGTGCTGCACCTTCAGCACCATCCTCCACATCACCTTCCTCTCCCTGGAGAGGTACCTGGCGGTCTGCTGGCCAATCACGGCCAAGACCGTGCTGACGCGGCGCAGAACCAGGGCTCTCATCGGTTGCCTCTGGCTGGTCGCGGCCGTTAGCGCCGCGCCGGTGTTGCTCATGGTTGGAGTGGAGGACGTCGGGGGGGAGGAGCTCGGCCTCGGCGGATGGAGGGAAGATGGAGGGTGGACGAGAAAGGAAGGAGAACAGGGAGGGTTTATGCTTGGTGCGGGGGAAAGAGGAAGTGGACACAGTGGAGGATTCGAGGAAACGGAGTGGGGAGACAAACAGAAAATGGGATGGGGTGAAAGGGTCGGGGAGTTAAAAAGGTTCGGAGAGAAAGTGGAGAGCAAAGCGGGAACGGAAGAAAGAGGCGAGAGGAATCAAGGAGACGGAGGAAAAATGGAATTTGAATATCAAGCGGATGACGGAGGAGGTGAAGAAGAAGGAGATTTAGGAGTTGAGGGAGGGCGGCAAAACAAGATGAAAGAGGATGAGGGCGGAGGGCGGGAAGAGGGCGACATCGACAACCGAGAGTGCCGCTTCACGCGCTACGCCATCTCCTCCGGCCTGCTGTCGGCCATGATGGTTGTCTCCAACTTGTACTTCCTGGTGCCCCTGTGCATTCTGGGACTGGTCTACAGCCTGATCGGACGGACGCTGTGTCTCCGTCCACAAAGCAGCCGCAGAGACCAGAGTCACCACCACACGGTCAAAATGCTGGGTGAGTGCACGAGAAACACACCCACACCCTCATGCGTTTATTTTTATTATCACAAGAACTCACAGGACACTAGTTTTTTTTATCACAGATAATTAACCTTCGTGAAACACTTCTTGCAATGTGGTTGTCAAGCTTGCACTGTTAAAATTATCCGGCTTGGCAACTTTTTCCGTGTAATTATTAGTACTGTTTGTGTGTAAACATTTAAAAAACATTTGCGAGAAATCAGCTAAACTAATGTTTCAACAATGATTTCAAGCCATAATGCTGAGTGTGTCACTTGAGAAGATCATTGTTTCAAGATTATATTTTTATAATATTTTTTTTCGTGCTCCATCCAACAATTTATCTACTAAATCTGTCGCTCAGATCGGCAAGCCTTTCGCTTGCCGATCTGATCCTTTATGAACCAAAACACAGCTTGGATTAAAATATATATATATATATATATGTAAATAATTAAATACAAAATAAATGCTGAAATTAAATTTAATTCCATTTTTTTTTAAACTAAAATGTCTGCCATACAACACTGCGAATATAAAAATGGTAATAGCCTACAATTTAGTCTACGTTTAGTCACATTGTCACCGTCTGTTACCCGGGCAACGGGTAACGGGAGCAAAGCGAGAAATTTGCCTCAAGAATATTCTCAGTGCTTTTGGTGTGAACGCAGCACAACAAACAGTTTATACATTACTTATGTCTCTATTATGGTGTTTTTATTTTATTTTAAGCTTTAATGGTCCACTTTAGTTAATTAGTTGTTTGATTTGAGCTAGTTACTAAACTCTACTCTCCAGGATTAAATACAGAACAGAATATTGAGGGTACTTAATAACAAGGGTAGCTTCTGTGTTTTTTTGTCTCCCCCCCCTCTGTGTCTCCATCTTCTCCAGGAGTGATCGTCTTGGCGTTTGTCCTGTGCTGGCTGCCCTTCCACGTGGGTCGCACCATCTTCTTTTTTTCCATGGGCACCATTTCCGAGGGACAGACAGCGCCCATGGACTCTGACGCGGGCGTCGACAAAACCGGCCTCGCTCGTATCGCCGCTGACGCGGATATTGGCGAGCACGCTAAACCAATAAGCCGCTCGGATTCGGACGCGCGCCTCGAGACCAGAGAGACGACTGCGCACGCTCACGCAGCGCGAGGCGGCGTGCTCTGTGACGCCTGTCCAACGAGGAACGGCACGCGCGGCGGCGGAGACGACCACCCGGGTCGATCCACGCGCGAGGGAGACGACGCAAACAACAGGCCGAGCGGTACGCTCAAGCTAAACCCGCCGCTCGCGCGCGTCCGCTCTCAGAATAACACGCGAGGCCGCGCAACACCTAGCGGCCTGTACGATGGCGCCGCGCTCAATGACACGCGCTTTGACGCCACACACGCCTACTTTCTTTACTATCTATCTCAGTATTTCAACCTGGTGTCCTCCGTCCTCTTTTACCTCAGCGCCGCCGTCAACCCGCTGCTGTACAACCTGATGTCCGACAAGTATCGGCACGCCGTGCGCAGCCTCGTGCACACGCATTCCCGCCGCCTGCGCACGCTAATGGCACGCCACTCCACGACCACTTTGTGAGGGGGCGACGCTGAAACAGACGAGCAGCGCTGCAAAGGCCGTGGCCACACTGACCGTGTTTACATGCATTCGAATAGCTGTCTTAGTCGGACTGAAATCGAATTATCCATTTCATGTGAACACCTTTGTTCGACTATGTGCGGTCCGACTACGATCCGATTAACACCCCTGGATAACTCGATCCGATCCGGTTGATAATTCGACTATCGCGGCATGTAACGGTGAATTGGATTAGGAACTGGACTTTGCGTCTTTGCGCATGCTTGAGATCCCGCCGCCCTCCTCCCCCCCTCCCTCCCATGTCGTGACCCGGAAGTCGAAAGAGTCGAAAGAGACGATAATGTCACTATTAACATCGTGCAAGAATAGTCGAGGGATGTAGCTTCGCCTTGCTCTCTGTTCGCCATCTTTCTCGAAATGTTGATGTTGTTGTTGTTGGTTGTTGTTGGTAGTGGTGAAGAGGTCAAGCGGAAATGGCTGTATCACCACGAGTTGTAATGAAAACAGCGCCACCTATCGTATCGGATATGACATGCTTTCGGCCAATGATTGGAATTACTCACTGCCATGTATATTGGGATAATAGCAGACCCCCAAAAGATAGCATAGTCCGACTAAAGCAAGATTAGAATTATACCATCATGAAAACGCACTGAGTGGGAGTTTAATGTACAGATAAAAAAGGGCGTTTGTAAAAGATCCAAACCTTCCCTCAGTCCCAAGGCAGCTTCTGTCTGTGTGACCGTTGCTGTTAAAGGTTAACCGACGGCTAACGGTGGAAACACACCGACAAACTGGAAGGTTTCTCCGGCAGGTGGGCGGTGTTTGTTTTTGGCATTGTTTTCAAAATGGCGGCCGAGGGGAAAAATGAATTCTCATTTACAGCTAATCAATACACTTCCTAGTTTTACTGTTTGGTCTGTTTAGAGTTTTCCCACAAACCATCTCCCTCGGGATGGACTAACTTCACTTTGAGGTTGAGTCACGATAATACAAATGTACACGTCGAAGGGTCAGCGCGCGGCCGCCGCTCTTGCTCTCCACTGTAAATCTGTAGGAATCCGTCAACGTACGTGAATAGATTTCGTGTATCTCCGCCTTAACTGTGCTTGCATTGATCTGCCGCTGCCAGTGCTGACGTAGCAAACAGATTGTTGGTTTAATTCTTCGGGGTGTAGGCCTATCGCTAGTTTTGGGGGTTATAAATTAACCCGAGTCCGTTGCCCCATGTTGAAAATGGACAAATCTCCGACTGATTACAGTAGACGTCCCTGAGTACATATAGAAAGGGGAATATTGTCCTCGGATTAGAAACAAATGTCACTCTAAGCTCACTGACAATCTTGCGTGTTAATGTTTGAAAGTAGGGCTAACTCACTTTGTGTGTTTCACAGGAAATGAGGTACTTTCCATATATATATATTATATACTGGAGAAATTGTATGTTTACATAGGAACAGCTTAAATTGCGGTGACAGCAGGCTGCTCAAATACATTGTACGTCCACACACACACACACACACACACACACACATACAAAATAGGGCTGTCATTTTGATTCATGGAGTTTCATTCCGGTTGATGTGTTTTGACGTAATATATATTACATTAGCGTGTCCCGATATAAATGCCTTCATTTGATTCTCACTCAAGGTGTTATCACCTCTGCGGAGGAGGTTATGTTTTCACTCTCTGTCAGCAGGAAACGCCTCAGAATGGATTTCTGAAGTTTGGTGGATAGATCGGCCCGAGGCTGAAGGACAATTGATCTGATTGTGTTGGTAACCTGGGCCATTTGTGCCCTGAGACCATGTCTTTTATAAGAACAAATGTATGTACGTAAAGTATATATATATATATATATATTGATATCTATATATACATATACATACAGACTTAATGACAAACTAGATCCGAATGGAAATAAATGTGTAATTAAAATAGAATATCTGTAGTTTACTGAAAGTGTATAATATCATAAATCACTTTTCTCTCTGTCTTTTTCTTTAAGTGTCTCACATATATTGTAAAAAGCAATCTGCCATATCGAGTGTGTTGCTTGTGTTTGTGTCGTGAGGCATCTCCTGGGATCAATAGAGTTATCTCTTCATAAGTGTTGTCTCAGATTAGACATACAGCTGTTTCTGTGCATGTGTGGGTCATTTACTAGTTAAACTTTGCTTTCTATGTATTTATGTAAAATGTTGGCCGACTTGCGTCTTCTGTCGCCCTTGAACACACTGAGTGTGTGTTGAAAGAGTAACGGCATCGGTATAATTATGGTTAAAGGCTGGTTTCAGATTGATTTCTCTCTTCTTCCTCATAAAACCTCGAAGAAATGTGTGCGTTTGCAAGATGTACAAAATAAATGAGACATTTTATATTTACCAAAAATGTCAAATGATTTTTTCTCCATTAAAGTGTGAAAAAGTAACGCGTTAGACAGCAACTCTTTAGAAACAACGACATTTCCCAGCCGCTTTGTTCTTTTTGGAAGATGTGAATCCAGAAACACAAAGAGTCCTAAACATGTTGCTTTTTACCTGCATTATGACTGTAGCCAGCTCACCTTTCAAATATATTATACAATATGGGGACATTTGGTCCCACCATGGACCGACCAACGCGCTGAAGACAGTGAATTTTGACAATTCATCCACTCTGTCATATTCATTGAATGTATTTTAACTCTAAATCTGTCCTTCTGTACACATTACATCTATTGCACCTGTCCATCCTGGAGACAAGTAGGGTAACCCTGTGAAACACAAGGGATCCGGTGGCATTTTTCCAGTTCCCATGCAGAGCTAATCAGCTGGTGGCTGGCAGCCAAGGATCAGCCCTGGGCTTTGAAGCACATTTTAAACAGAGACTAAACTGAAGAATTACAACTTCAAAAACACGACGTCCTTCAGCCAAACCCTCTCCACATTCAACCTCAAAGTTATTCCTCCTAATTTTATTTTAAAAAATGTCAAAAGTGCAGCAGATTAAATTCCTTTTTGGCGCTTTATGCTGTTTTTTGTCATGCCAAATGCAAAGACATATTATATTATTTAGCTCGACATATGTACAAACATACTTTGATACTTTAAATTGAACCATTTGAATAACCTGTGTGATGAGGATAATAGTGTGCAGTGTGACGGTGATTGAAACAAGTTCTGGTAAATTGATTTGTACGGCACTTTTCTCGTCTTCCAAACGCTCAGACACTTCAACACCATGTCATCATTCACCCATTCATACACTGATGGCAGGTCCCATCAGGACTATCTACCCATCCACACTCCGCAGGAACAGCCTGCGACACTCTCCTCTCATCTCATCTCTCGATATCATTTCACTTCAGTAATTCGCCCGTGGCCTGCATGAGTCCTGGGTGCTCGGCACAGCGTGAGAGCTTCAGTGTTCTGGTGTTTCTTTAGTTTAGTGTGTTCAGTCACACACGATGCTCTCCACCACCGTGTGGCGCTGTGCTACAAAGGGCTGAAAGGTTCAGTTGAATTTGTAAAGCTCCTGTGTGAGTTTCTGGAGGGAGACAAAGTTGATTAAATACTTATGAAGTTGAAACCTTTTTAAGTTTTACAATTTTGACAACCCATTATTAAGCATTAGTGAACAAATAGGATGTCTGTACACATTACATCTATTGCACCTGTCCATCCTGGAGAGGGATCCTCCTCTGTTGCTCTCCTGAAGGTTTCTTCCCTTTTTTCCCCCTGAAGGGTTATTTGGGAGTTTTTCCTGATCCGATGTGAGGTTTTGGGGCAGGGATGTCTATGTGTACAGATTGTAAAGCACTCCGAGACAAATTTGTAATTTGTGAAATTGGGCTATACAAATAAACTGAATTGAATTGAATGTTATTATTCATTTATCGATTAGTCTATAATACCTGATTATGGAACACATTTGTGTGTGTGTGTGTGTGTGTGTGTGTGTGCGTGTGTTTCTGCCTTTTCATTGCATAACAAGTGAAGCATATACAACCTTTTGGTTATAATGTGGTCACTTTCTCTAGTCAATGACTTTAGATCACATTTCATTCAATTTAGAAGGTGATCTTATATGATTGTATTTGTATTACTCTACTGTTTCTTCACACATGTAGCCTGATGTGCAATCATTCAATTCAATTTAATTCAGTTTATTTTATATAGCCCGATATCACAAATTATGAATTAGCCTCAGAGGGCTTTATAATCTGTACACATAGACATCCCTGACCCAAGACCTCAGGAAAAACTCCCAAGAATTAGAAAAAAGGTAAGAAACCTTCATCACCTTTATACGTGGAGCTGAACACCGTCTCTGTAGCATGAAGTCTGGACGACTGACCTGTCAATCTGCCCCTGCATCATGTTGTGTACATGTGGGTGTTTGTTCCCAACGGCACAGCGGGGATGTAATTGCTTCAGCTGCCGACTGGTGGATACAGGCTATGGGAGAGCATTCTGCTCAGGCTCACAGGGTCCCACTTGAAGAGTGAATTCAATCAATCTTTGTCTTATTTTCCGACAGAACGTGCTTCACACAGCGGTTTTAGATTTGTCAGGTGACCCAAAAACACAACTCCAAAAGGAATGCCAATGAGCACGAGGCACCACGGACTGTATATAAGGAGAAGACGTAGCGTGTCGGCACCCGTTGGTTTGTGGACGAACCTGAAGCCTTGAATTTGGTGACTTTGACACCGCCATGTTGTTTTATTTTTGGCAACCAATGAATTGGTTTTGGAACTCACCGATTGGTCCCTCAATAGCATTACTAGATAGTGTGATAGCGCGATAATCCAGCTTCCGTGCAACGCTGGTACATTTGTCCCCCAAGAAGGAAAACATTTAAATACAATAAGTAGTGCGTCTTTAAAATAGACAAATCAAAACTGTTTCTAGGAAGATGCTGCATGCAACGCCCCAGGCAAGCTCATACTTAACCACCTGATGATATCCATATCCTTTACCCAGTGCACCGATTAACCCTTGTACTTTAGCAGCTCTTATGGAAGCGTTTTTTAAATGGGCTTGTCTTCCACCCTCCACCGGTAATTTAAGATCCACTTAATTTTCTTCCATTTTCCGGTAAAAAGACAAGATGATCCTGCAGTCTCCTGCCACGCGTGTGCACAAAGCAGGTTATCAGCAGAACATGTTCCCCTTATCACTCACGCGACACCCGCCCACCTTCCTCTCTTCATTGTTGATACAGCTGTGTGCGTTTGAAATGTACCTGATAAATCAAATCATACGAAGAAGCCCTCCATCCTGCTGCCGGAGCCTTTGTGAATGTGACCCAGTGAACACGATCAATCAAACTACGCTTGGTCTGGACTTTATTTATTCATTAATGATAATTGTCGTGACGATTTGTTGCGCAGGTGTTCACCAAACAGTCTTTGACCAGTCAGTCATCATGCTAATAGAAAGGCTATCAGTTAGCTCGGGTGGAGAGGGATTCACTGCAGGGCAAGATCTTGACTGTGTGTGTGGGTTAAGGGAGACGTGATCAAGTGGGCAAAAATAAACTGTATCAAACAAATGGGAAATATATGCTAATTAGATTTGTCTTCTTTTTTTGGCCAACAAATGGATAAGAAGGTTGATCGCACTCTAAAGTTCCTACGGTAGATATGAAGCTGTAGTCAGCAGTTGGCTAGCTTAGCTTAGCATAAAGAATTAGCTCTATCCAAAGATTTTAAAAAATGTGCCTTTGCACCACATCGAAAGCTCACGTATGAATTACGTTCGACATTTTGTTTGTTTAAGCCAAACAGAAGCGGAAGGGTACAAACGGCAACATTCCGATTTACAGGGTTTCACGTGTCGGACTGTTTCCTGTCTGAGACCTTTAACTTCCTGCTACTGCTGGTTGCTGCTAAGTGCTCCTGGTGGTTTCTGTACAAATTAAACAAACAAGAAGGTGTGGTGGATTTTGTTCTTTTTTACCCCGCAAAGCGAGGCCATCTGTGTTTCTCCTGTTTCCACTCATTGTGCTTAACTTAAGCTAAGCTAGTAGCGGTAGCATCGTCTTATCCATACAAACCTTTCACATAACGTCAAACTATTTTCCTTCGATGTTTGTCAGCGGTGACAAATGTTGTTGTTGGGCGAACCATGAAGCTGAGGTGGAAGAGAAAAATGCATGCAATTACTTTCTACTCTGATCTTGCGTGTGGAAACAGTAGCCGACTGGGCGCAATTAGCAGAAACAAATCAGCAGGTGTTTCATGGAATTGATCCCGAGGCATGATGCAATGTGCAAATTAGCTGCATGTATCTCTTCTTCTGGCACAAACTCAATACCCCTCTTCCATTCCAGTGGATGTAAGAGCTACGTTTAACAAGCCGGTTCTTTTCATTTTAAAAAGATACATTTCTGCTTCAATCCAGCAACAATAAACTCTTTGCAAGCTTGCACTAGCCAGCACATTCACACTTGAGAATAATAAACACACACACACACACGTGTACTCAATGTACAGACATATCTCTCTCTCTGAGCCTCTAGCAAAGCAAAGGTCTCTATAGCAAATGATTGAGCAATCTAATTATAAAGTGTGTGTGTGTGTGTGTGTGTGTTGGGGGTGGCATCCAGTCGTTTACTACCAGTCTTTATTAGCTGTAGTGGTGTTGCTCCACAGTAGGGACCTGTAACATATGGAGAAAAGTAATGCAATCTGGAGTCAGAGCTTCTGGGCTAAACAAGCTGGGATGACGAGTGTTTGAGGAAGGTGTACACATGCTGCAGTTGCAGCCGCTCTGAAGGGAGCAATTGCGTTTTTTGCTGCCATTTCTTGCTTAAATTGCTTTGCAATATACCTTTTTAATGTGTCTGTAAGGATATATATCTCAATCCAAAGGAAATTAACACAATGGAACAAAATACATTATTTGCGTCAGGAAACTGTACCCCATGGTGAGCCAGAATTTGAAGTGTCCAAAACCCTGAGGTCTGATTTAAAATGTGTTCCTATGTCGAGCCCAACACACGTCCTCTAACAGTCTGCAAATGTATTGCTGCAAAGGACAATAAAATCCATGACCAAAATAAGTTGGAAAATTAAAAATGAAGTAATATAAATGAAACTTTTTGAGAACACACGTTGCTTACAGGTTGCAGATTGCATCCAACTGAACAGCCCTCCGCTTACTGCCTCCGTTCCAAGCTGTGGGTGAACCTCAGTGGTCTTCAGGTAACATTTCTTTTTGAAAGGCGAAAGCTTCTCGGTAGAGCCAGTGTTTGGTTTGTCCCTTCTAGGCTACTGTAGGAAACAGGCCGGTGAGATGAACAGCATGAAGACTACCCGCTCCCTATACTAAGTAAGAAGGGTTCATTCTAGCTGACTCATCAGTCACTCTCCCTACATACCGGCCAAGTGGTTTGTTCCTCTGGCAGTTTGTCACTGTTACAAGTTGCCGTGTGCTTTTGTTTATCCACCAAAACCTACCTTCTTATTTAACTACCTACCTATCTACCTACCTCCCTGCCTTTCTACCTACCTACCTCCCTGTCTACCTTCCTACCTATCGAACAGACTACCTATCTACCCACCTATCTACATGCCTACCTACATGTCGGTCTACCTGCTTGCCTACCTACCTGCCTGCGTACCTGCCTACCTAGCTAACTGTCTACCTAGTTAACTGCCTACCTATCTAACTGCCTACCTACAGCATACCTATCTACTTGCCTACCCATCTACCTGTCAACCTACCTGCCTACCTATCCACCTACCTGCCTACATATCTACTTGCCTACCTGTATGTCTGTCTATCTACCTATCTACCTACCTACCTGCACTGATACCTGCCTGCCTGTCTGTCTGTATTCCCTTTCTATTCCGATAAACCACAAATATCATCCTGCCGCCTGTATTGTCTGCATTTAGGTCCCTCCCTTGTTGCCACTGAAGAATCGACTGCCACCCGGGCAACATAAGGGCCAAAGTTAACGTAGGGGCGAACAGACGTGACAAATATAACTTCCCACATTGTTGTTTGGAGCAAGCCTCCCATAGGGGTACAAAATGAACGAGTATAGTCAAAACGCTGTGAGCTAAATCCTGTACATATGAACGTATGCAGCATAACGTAAAGCACTAAAGTCCGTCCCTTGGATAAAACAATGATAGCTGGTGACTGTTCAATTGTAAAGTCACTTGATAGATCAAATATCACAAGACCAGACTATAAACCGCAGCACATACAGACACGAGTAAAGTTCAAAATGAAACACTGCTGCATTAAAGGGAGCGGCTTGTGTCGTCTGTGCTGACGTCGTGCTCTGCCGTCTGCACTCTGCCCGTCTAGTTTTTGCGTTCTCAGTATTAGACTGACAGCGAGGGAAACTTATGTCAGGCGACTGAGAGGGAGGGAAGACATGAATCTGATCCAACAAATGAAAACTGATTGCATCTGCAGTAATAAAATTATTATTCCCAGCCCGACAAGAAGCTGCCTCTCTTCACCTCTGGCAGTTCCTCTTATATTTGGACCTGCCGCTACTCGTTTACAGAGCAGTGCACAGAAACTTCCCGTTTGTCTTTATGTATGATCCGTGTCAATTCGCCTTTTTGTGGGAAAATGGAAGATTCGGAGGTGACCCGTGCGACTGGAGTCGGGAGCAAGCCTGAATGGAATGTGTCGACATTCTTCTCACACTTCTGTAGTGCATGAATCACGAAAAGAAACCTTGAGTTGTAGTAAGAGAGACACTCTTTAGTTATGTCTTTTTAGAGCCAAGTGTAGGGAGAGGATTGGAATGGTGTGTTTTGCTGCTCTTACGTAAAACGACACACTTTAGCGTACTCGGCTAACTGTCTCACTCAAAAGGAACGTTAACCCAACATTATTTCAAACAACATGGAGCATTGAGGCCATCAGCTGTCTTTTAGAAAGTTCCACGTTTTGTTATAAAAAATACCTGCTTAGGACTAAAACACCCAGGGTATTTCGGCTAACGTTTCGGCTAACCTTTCGGCTAACCTTTTGACTAACGTTGGCGACTCTGTCTTGGTTACACTCCAGCAACTGCAGCCAACTTTAGAATTAGGATATGTTTGCTAAATTTATATTTCCTCATCTTCAAATCTGTGTTTTTCTATTTTTACTGTGTGAAAATACAAATATTTAAGCAAAAACCTAACCACTGTATTCCCAAGTAAGAAATGTGTTTTTTTTATTATAGTATGCATCTAAACAATATGCTGTCGGGGATATATAATATGTCCAGAGCTCAAATTATGGCTCAAACTAATCCTTTTTTACGAAATTAAAATTAAAATCCACATGTTTCTCATCTTACAAAAATCATCTTCTAAAGTTAAATCTCTCCCAGAGCTCGGCCAGAACTCGAATCTGGGGTTTTCAGGGAAACAAGTGTCGACTCACAGACTATTGTAGTCGAAGGATTATTAATTATTATTATCTACAAAAACTTCACCCCATTGTTTATGTAATTGTCTTTCCAAATCCAGGCATTGATAACAAATGTAAAAAGCACTGTATTAAAGTAATATGCTTTTAATCTCTGTAGATGTGCTAGAATGTAAGACTATATGCTAATATTATTGTTAGTATCATTGAAGCTATACATCCTAAAACTATGTTCTAAAGCCTGCAATTGACATTTCAGCAATTACGTGAGTCACTTCGTCCTCATGGTAGAATGCCTAAACATAACTGAGTTAATGACTTGGTGAATTTGTTCCGTGAACCGTGCACCAGTCCAGCGTCATGCCAAGGCAGGCGGTCTCCGGTATCCAGGACGAGGCACACGTTCGACTAAAGGATGGACCTTTTCAGTTGTAAACAACAACATTCAAAATGTATTTTCTATTGCAGTGGAAGGAAAATATAAAAGAAGAAAGCATCATTACGTCATTGGGACTGTGTTCTCATTTCGCGTTGGTGCCAGTTCTATTGACATTTAAGAAGTGGGCATGCTAAGACCCAATATAAAGCATCATATCTGTTTTATTTCACCTTTTGACTGAATATTTTTTTAATTCAATTGATTTAAATGAATTTAAAATTTAAACTTTGTAAGATTGGGCTATACAAAATAAACTGAATTCAATAGTTTATTTTGTATTGCCCATTATCACAAAATACGAATTTGCCTCAGAGGGCTTTACAATCTGTACACATAGACATCCCTGACCTTTGACCTCACATCGGATCAGGAAAAACTCCCAAGAAATAGAAAAAACCCTTTCACGGGGAAAAAAGGGAAGAACCCTCCAGGAGAGCAACAGAGGAGGATCCCTCTCCAGGATGGACAGATCAATAGATGTCATGTGACCAGAAGGAATCATTACAGAGTTACAACACATTCAATGAATATGACAGAGTGTATGAATAGTTGGTAGTCGGCATGGACCACCATCCAGACCTCCATGATCCATCAGGCAGATGGAGGTAGAGAGGAGGAGTGGGCGGGGCATCAGCAGTACCATGGCATCAGACCCTGCAGGTCCAATGGACCCTATAAGACGTGAAGTCACAAAGACTCCAGAGAGGAAGCAAAATTAATAATGTGTGATGAAGAGATGAAAATTCATCCATAAGGAGACACCCTTTCATTCCCCACTCACTCCACTGGCTCCCTTCTCATTCCGGATTGACTACAAAGTCCTACTGCTCACCCTTAAATACATAACAGGTCTTTTTGTAGATCCACAAACAGCTCGCTCCTCCTCCCCAACACTAAGCTCCGCCCCCATGGGCGAACGGGCCTTCTGCTTATATGACCATGGGATATTTCATTTGTTTTTCTTTTTTAATAAATTTGGAAAAGATTCTACATTTCTGTTTTTTTCTGTCAAGATGGGGTGCTGAGTGACATTAATGAGAAATAAAATGAACTTTTTGGATTTTAGCAAATGGCTGCAATGAAACAAAGCGTGAACATTTTAAAGGGGTCTGAATACTTTCCGTACCCACTGTATCTACTGGCTCTGTAGCACTCTCAGATTATTTATGAATGAAAAGTGCTTTATAAATTAAACGCATTATTATTATTATTATTATTGTGTGTGTGTGTGTATGTGTGTGTGATCTAACCCTGCTGGTGCATCTGCATCCGAATAGAGTCCACGTCTAATTCCCTCCATCCCTCTTCAGCCGTGGCATCAGGGGACTCGAGTCCTTTGGAGAAGCTCATAAACTCCCTTGTGATCATAAAGGTTAAGAGTTGGTGAGGCTGATCCCCGGACAGCGTCGTTGGTCGAGAGATGAGCCATCCTGAAGGGAACCTGTGTGTTTGCGGTGCCATTAACATCGAGTGGTTCTTGTAAAATGATCGATGCAAAAGTAAAAACAGTTCCTCCTCTCCTCTCGCCTGATTGGGGCATCCATTTGTCAAACATGACGTTGCTTATTGATATTGATATTTGAACCACCGGGACCACAGCCACGCACGCAATAGGCGGCACACGTGATTTTAGCTAAACGCTAACCTCAACCTGCGAAGAGATTGATGAATATGATTGAGGTTAGACACACGTAGTAGACGAGTGGCTCCTCAACTATTTTTGGTCTGTGACCCTTTAAAATGAAGTAATGCATATTTAGGACGAACAGGTTACGGCCTCGGTGTGAAGATGACATTTTAGCAAGTCAACTAAAGTAGTTTTTTTTGTCGGCTTGAAGAGTTGGAAGTATTTAGTATTCTAAAGATATCATTATAGACCGATATGAAAATAACCCCTCTCAGTCAGAAGTGTGTGGTGGCGGACGTATCTAACTGCATTCGTTAAAAATCTGTCAGCAAACAATCCGAAAAGTAACATTTTATTCTCCAGGTGCAAAGCTTTGTTATTACTAACGACCCTCTCTCCCTCTCTCTTCATTCACACTGCAGCTCGCTCGACCGACGCCGGCTTGTTGATCCCGAGAGTCGAGCCGAATTACGAACACTGTGTTTACCAAAAGCAAACAACAATTTGATCACATATTTTACCTTTTGTAAAGATGATATTTTAATTTAAATCCACAAAAAAAATCATTTTATGTGACAGATGTTTCTTCTTCTTTTTCTTATCTGCACCTCTCAGGTGTGCCTTGGGGACGGGGGCCCAAATTACAGGCTGGGAAACTGTGGTAGACATAATTATGTCTACCAATTATGAGTCATAAGGGACACCATACTCCTGCACAAACCTAAGAAAGTCACATTGCTAACAGTGCTGACTATAATTGCACAGGGAAGATGGAAATGTCCAAAATGGCGAATGCAGATTTTCTTCCAGCTGTTCTTGTCAAAAGTTGTTGCCACGATGATTATCCATATGTACAAATCACCACTATGGGCCGAGCACCTGCAGAGGAACACAAACGAAGCATGAACACATCACAGCTGAAAAATTATCATAACTGCACCTGAGGAAGATGACACAAAACATGACATCTTGTTCAGGTTCGAAAAGCAGGCCTGAAAATTGAGAATATATGTAATATATGTGTATTATTTGTGATTTTATTTGACATATTGCATCTTCTTCTTTGTGGTTTATTACTATACACTGCTGGAGTGAACTCTAATGTGTCCTTCTGTACACATTACATCTATTGCACCTGTCCATCCTGGAGAGGGATCCTCCTCTGTTGCTCTCCTGAAGGTTTCTTCCCTTTTTTCCCGTGAAGGGTTGTTAGGGAAGTTTTCCTGATCCGATGTGAGGTTCTGGGACAGGGATGTCTATGTGTAAATAATCTGAATTTAATTGAATTGAAGTGTCACGCAGCAGCTCCCCCTCTGTTCCTATAGCCCATTTAGCTGCTTCACGAGCTCCTCAATCATGTGCACGCTCGTCTACACGTCACGCGTCAACACGTCCTCACATCCATCTTTCCCAATTTGGGAAGTGCACCAATTAGCTTTAGATAAGGGAGGGAGTTTATTCACTGGCCACGCACAATCATGTCTGAGTCAGACAATGACCAAAAAAAAGAGAAGAAGAGTGGCCTGCAGATGTAGACTTACTTCAATCTGAGGTGGGGAGGGGCGAGCAGAGGGGCTGTATAAGACGGAGCAACGCGCCAAGCGCAGAACCAACACGCGCGCGCCTTTTGTTTCTTCCTCTTCTTCCTCTCGGTGTGAAGCTATTTGGCGGCTCTGCATGCGTCCGAACCTGCATCCACTTCTGTCCTGTTCTGTCCTGTCCTGTCCCTGAGGTGACGATGGAGGCGCTGAAGTTTGTGGTCGTGTTGTCGGTGGTCGTGTTCGTGCAGGTGTTCGGCGCGCTGGGCACCCCGCTGTCCAACGGGAGCGAGGACCGGGAGATCTGGACGGCGGACAACTGGCAGGTAAAGGTTTAGAGAAGCATTCATGGAGTGTTTATTTTCCCGTGCGTTAATGATAACAAACAATGACGTAATAATCCAAACATATTCTATAACTGAGAGTTTAATTGAGTCTGTGGAAGTTCATATTGGCTTTAATTGTCAAAAAATTCTTCCAACATTTAACAGATGATTGATCAGTTCACCCCACATAAGTGTGTTATATTTAAGTTCAATCTCCAAAAGGACAAAGGAGACCCGCTCCGAGTTGTGGAAAAGGAGATGTCAAATCCAAAAATGTAGAAAAAAATGAAATTGTCATTGTTTGTAGGTCAATTCTAGCATCATATCGCAGATACGTCACAGCACGTTGCCTACAGACCGTCGTGCTCGACGGCTGCAAGTAGACTACCTCCACCTCTCAGAGGGTCGGGTGCGCGCTGCGCGTGAGGCGGAACCCGCGGGGCAAAGGGTCTGATCTTGCGCGTTAACTCGGAGACTCCGATGAGTGGATCGATGTTTGATTGTTTTTTACAATTTATTTTTTTGGATCATCTCCTGTCTTCTTTCTTCTGGATTTTAAGAGCTGGAGAGAATGATTCAGTACGGGCGAGTCAACTGAAACTTAAAGTGTGGGGGGGGGCAGACGGCAGAGGTATGGATTTTGAAAAGTGTGTGTTATGGGGAGGTAGGGTGGGGTGGGGTGGGGGGGGGGCTTGACATGTCCTCCCAACAGCGTTCTGCTTATCGTTAATTCAAAAACTTTTAAAATCCGCTACATCCTCAGTTTCAGCACCGTGGACAGCACCGGTCCAGGAGTTGGAGGAATTTCTTGGACCTGTAACAAACAGTGCGATGACTCACGACGTGTGTGTGTGTGTGCGCGTGTGCGCGCGCGCGTGTGTGTGTGCGCGTGTGTGTGTGCGCGTGTGTGTGCGCGTGTGTGTGTGTGTGTGTGTGTGTGTGTGTGTGTGTGTGTGTGTGTGTGTGTGTGTGTGTGTGTGTGTTTTGCGCCGTGCACAGGGCTACCCGCTAGAGAGAGAAATCGCCATCCGGCTGGCAGACCTCATGAAGCGGTCCAAAGCGCAGCAGTTCCACGGCCTGATGGGAAGAAGCACGGGTAAACAAACAGAACAAACACATAACTGTACTTTGACGGAATATTTATGGAGAAGTTACTGTACTTTTTAAGTAGATTTACCTATAAAAAAAAATCTTGCATTAAAACTATGCACTGAAACTTGTAGTTTATTCATCAGGACTCCAACATAAGATCCCTCTTTTTATTTCAGGCACATCTCAACCTGTGAGACTGGGCAAGAAGAGTGAGTCATCCCACCAGACGAAAGACAATAGAGCTCCCAACTGTTTTAATAATAATTAGCTTTCTTTTGACCCTCATTTATTTCTCTCGGTGTCTTTTTTATTATCAGGAACTAAAGGGGAGATGTTTGTTGGACTCATGGGCAGAAGGAGTTTAGGTGGAGGTAATGATATTTTTAATTTGGTGCTTGAAAGTGTCCGGTCTGATTATTATTCCTCACGCCTCTTTTGTGTCAACTCCTAAGTCTAATATTTTGCTCTTTCTCTCTCTTTTTTATTTCCAGACGTGGAAGAGGAATGGAATTCTGACTCTTACTAAAGATGAACAAATTAAACAAACTAAAGAAAATCACCATAATCAAAGCTGAGATTCAACTACAATGGCCGTGTATAATTCAGTCCCATGTTGTTGATCAACAGGACGTAGAGTCTCACAGTCTGACCAGGACAGAGGGTCTTAATTTAATCCATCAGTATATAGTCTTTATTGTTATCAATAACATTCAGTCATATTTAAATCTATGTCCATGTAAGCCTCGTGTCTTTCAAGGGAGTTTGCTTCTTCCATGTCAGATCCATTAACGCTGATAACATTAGCCACGTGTGTCTTTATCCCACTGGAAAGAACAATGCGTGACACATTATTTACTTTACAGCTGATTTTGGATGTATTTTATTTCATTATTGAGGGGTAAAAAAATAATGCTCTAATAATTCCATAGTTCTTTTTGCATAGTGTTGCAGCTCTATGAATAAAACATTATTTTGTTCACATGGTTGTCTGCACTTGATTTTGCTCTGAACTACTATTTACACATTTCTGATGTTTGATTTGAAGAGAAAACATGTGACACAGGAGCTATTTTTATACTTCTACCTGCAGTTCTGATGACAATCTGGGTTATTTTTCTTCTTTAAATTTTCTATTGATTTTCGCAAGGATGCACCAACAAGGATGATTTTCAAAAATAGCCACATGACTTATCTTTGAAATAAAAATTAAAGACCTGAATGGAACATTTATTGCCGGCGATCGCCTCAGCCTTCGTTATCTCAATCTAGTTTCAGCTCTTAAAGGAACAGTGCGTACAGATAAAGGGGATTATTACGCATTAGCCAAAATGTATTATAGTATTCATGACTGTGTTCTCACCGGTGTGCCAATGAAAGAGTAGAATGAAGAATGAGGCCTTCTATTCTGTATTATTATATTGTAAAGTGACCTTGGGTGACTTGAAAGGCGCCTCCAAATTAAATTTATTATTATTATTAATATTTGGAGTGGGTCCTCTTCGCCGGAGTCGACCGCCATGTTTCTAGGGGAGCCCAGAGAGGACAAACCAAACACTGGCTTGAGTGAGGGCCTGAAAGCCACCGTAGTCCTCTTAAAGGTAGGTTTGAGCGGAGGGTTTATTCATTCTGTCATAATCTGCTCGATGCCATGGAATCTTTCAAACTGCTCCTTTTTTAGGCCTAATCTAGATTACTTTAGTTTTCACCCTTTTTTGACGGCAGGAAATTAGTCTCAACAAAACATTGAGCTCATGCGGTTTGACTAAGAAAGAAAAGACTCCAAAAGTTACTTTTAATAAGGTATATTTAAAATGTATAATCACTGACGTCAGTAATCCTTGTTGTAAAAAAGGGACGACATTCATGTCGACCCACAATGCCCCCATCCGTCGCACTGAATCCCCTCCAGAGGGGACGTGTCATGGCCACATTACAGCTTATGCCCACCTAGCCAGGTAAAGG
This sequence comes from Pseudoliparis swirei, assembly GCF_029220125.1. NCBI lineage: Eukaryota > Metazoa > Chordata > Actinopteri > Perciformes > Liparidae > Pseudoliparis > Pseudoliparis swirei. Next base: position 19,839,243 of record NC_079410.1, on the reverse strand, counting down.
GAATTTTATATATTTTTAGTATTTAAATCAGTTTCTTTCATGCAGAGGTTACTAAGGATACGACATGCCATCCCCCGTACTTTAGTCAAAGAAACAACTTGTGAATGAAGACAGATTATATCAAAAGGACAGGACGAAGACGGTTGGGTGTTATAATTCCCAGGAACACACACACACCTTTTGTTTCACCACTTGCATTTATTGAAGGGGGGGGGGGGGCAGGGGGTGAAGAAGCAAAGTACAAAAGCACAACCGAGCTACATATCGACGCTGCGCTACGTGTGTGCGTCGCTGCTTCAGTGAACACAGGTCGCGGGGTGCATTTCAGGTGCCGCGGCACCACGACGGCTCACCGACGGCCGACGGAAGGTGACGGAATGCCAACTGTGACCTCGTGTCAGGTGTGTGACTAACCAGTGAGGCGCTCTGAAGCCAGACCATCGATAGCTGCCACCGGCTCGGAGAACAAACGGCAAGACGTCAGGATGAAAAGACCAAACATTAAAAGGGACATTTTGATTTGTAATCTTGTAGTGTTCATGGTTTTAATGAGACTTTTCCACTCCAGACAAACACAAAATTAAATACATTCAGGTTCCTTTTCTGCTACTGCGAGAACAGAATGCACATCTCTCTGCTTATGATGGATTGTATGTTAAGTGTCGGTACGACGTGGCAGCCCAGTCGTCCCTACGCAGGCAATACAAACGCTTGATAAGCTACACAGTCGTGTATGGTTCATCGTCATCAAGATGTGTGTGTGTGTGGATTTCAATTCTGTGTGAAAGTGCACTTTTTTTTAAATGCACTTAAGATTTGGCGTGACGACCCACTCCCTACAGCCACAAGTGACATCCAGCACCCCCCCCCCCCCCCACCCCAATGAAGACTGGAAATCAACCGCAGAATTATAGAATTCCACATATGGTAGAAAGGAAAACGTCACAATACAATAAAATAAAAAGACAGAAATACATCTCCAACCTTGTAGAGTTTTAAAGGCAGAGAAAGAGATGTAACTCCAGGATGTTAAAGGGAAGATTCTTCCACACGTGAACATTGTGACACAATAGCAACAGCAAAAAAGCATTCTGGGGAAAAAAAAGATAGACAGATTCAATCCGACATTGTTGGCCACACACCTCCGATTCCACAGCCGACGGCCGTCGAGACAAATGCACAATGGTTAAAGGGCTAGTTCCAAATGTATGAAATATGAATGATTGTGAGAAAAAACGATTCCACTCTATATTAATTGTATATAATATAGTTAGAGCCACCGGCCTGTTAGTTTAGCATAAGCTTAACAAACCATTCGTCTTTGTGCTAAGCTACGCTAGTGGCATCCATTTTCTCATCTAACTCACAAGAAAGTGAAAATGCGCACGTCAAACGATTCTTCTTCTACGAAGATTCTCGATTGTGTTTTCAAATCCCACAGTTTGCTGGAAAGACCGAAATAATAAAAGAAAATGCTAATTAGTCTCACAAGAAGGGAAATTGGTGTACTATTTTTCAAACTGCAATTATAGTGGCAACGGTTTTGATTCAACATCATGTCACTTGTGTTGAGCGATAAGCTTCTGAAATGTAAAGGACTTCTAAAGACTTTCTAGACACATACAATTTGGAGATAAATATTCTTATTCACAAGGCAGACGGTTCTATAGAGTAGCAACCTGTCTTTTACATTACACAGTTATATATAATATAAATAATTTGTTGTTGTCTAGTAAACAAAAAAAAGAGTGTGGGAAGACGAGACAAACTTAAAATGGGCCATTCTAGCTCATATACAGTGGTAAACCTTAGAGGTAGAACAAGTATAAAATATCATTGAGAACTTTAACACGACCACCAGAGAGGACGGCCGAGACCCCCCGTGGTGCACCGGCACCGTCAGAAAACAACATGGCCACCCCGAAAGATAAAAGGCCAAAGAGAAGGGAAGACCAGTCCGAGCACGGCCAGTGGCAGCTATAGCTAAAATACTGGACACAATGTGTGTGCGTGTGTGTTTGTTGCATGACAGTGATAGTGAGTTATTGATTAGCTCTGGGTTCAAACAGTCACTGTTAAGACTCAGAGAAATGTCTCTACCCTCGGGCCTAATCATATTTAATTGTATGATGAACTCTGCAGCTGATACCCAATCATTCACACCATAAAGTACTACGATATGTATAATGACGATAAGCAATGGAAGGTCATATTTCTCTGCTGATCCATTTACTTAGTCTGATCCAAACCGTTTTCTCTCCTGTGTTCATGTCTTAAAAACAGGATATTTCCTTTACGTTTTTCATCCGTTAAAGCAGGTGAAAAAAGTTGTCAGGTTCATTTTTTCTATGTTGTTGTTGCAGGACTCTTTTTAATACTAATTTCCAATAGTAACAAAAGCATTATTTTTTTTCTTCCCAGGTGAGTTTGAATTGCAAAACTTAAAAGGAAAACGCAGAAACGTAGTTTTTCTCTCACCTGTTTAGTCTTAAACAGGGAAGAGAAAAAAAACGTGGATAAGACATACAAAATGTATTGCCAGAAGTAGTTTTTAGTAGTTTTTGTATTGCCAGAAGTAGTTTAGTAGTTTTTGTTTTCCAATTCTCAAATAAATCAGTTTGGGATCTCTCTGTTGAGCCATGTGACCTCAGCTGCTCTCCCTATAAACTGCATTCATTTGCTTGCTGGGCCCGGGCCTTGCCCTGTGTAATCACAGCCAGCTGGTCTGTGTCTGCCACAATGCATCGCATGAGTCAACGCGCTGCAGACCTGCGTTGTGTCGACCACCTCGAGAGACGAATGAAAAGCAGCACCGGTTCAATACGGCTGCCGCAGATTAGGTTAGCGGGCGGGCCTGGCGCTCCGTGCTAATCCGGTGTCGGGGCGGAGGTGCACTCACAAATTACTTTCACTTCTCAAGACTACAAATGAGGTTCAGCGGCGATCTCTCACGTGGACGGACATCACCGGCCGCTTGCTTCGCTCATTCTTTTAAATTTAGTCACAGTGTTTGTCGGGGAAATATGAAATCTAAAAATAAAAATAAGGAACAGCCGATTCTCTCCTATGGAACCCCAAAGTGGACACAGTTGATATATATACATACATACACACACACATATATATATATCTTATATATATATAAAGATATATATATAAAGACATTATATATATAAAGACATTATATATATATAGAGATATATATATATTTATTACATGAATAATCATGTTAATAAACTGTTAACCAACAATTTTTGAAATAATTAATATTCTCTTTACAAATGTTTTTAAAAAGCACCCATGTAATATATTAATGCAATTTAAGTGAGTGGCATACGGCTGTTTTGTAATATATTGTTTATGGCTCAAAAAACTATTCAGGGACAAGCTACGATAATCTTTGTTTCATGATATGCATGTTTGTTTTTTGTGACGTGAAATAAATACTTAAATTTCCAAAGAAACCGTCGGTCCTATTTTTGTGTAATGCCCATTCAAATACTGTGTGTGGCCAGGCGTCGTAGCGCTGCTCTCATACTGGATCTCATGTTGAGCGTGACTGCTGAACCCAGAGATCACGGCGGACACATCGAGCGGCTGAAAGGGGTTTTGTACAAGAGTGTGTGTGTGTGTGAGCCTGGGGGGGTTCAGGCTCAGGATCTGTGAGCATGCCAGAGTGTGGCGGAGGATCGGTCTGTGTGTGTGTGTGTGTGTGTGTTTGTGTTTCTGGAAGCTCCTCTACGTCCCTTTAGGCGGTGTCCATTTTAAGGCTTTGGGGTCAATGGTCTTGCCATTGCCACGCTTGGTCTCCTTGGCCTTCCAGTCGTCGATAAGGTCCTGCAGAGAAGAAAACGCACCGTAGTCGAGCTCACTTGATAAGCAATCAGCGACCAGCTGGGCACGGGAGGCATGCCCTACCAAACGGTCGGAATTAATGTCAAATGTCTTGTTTCCTACCTGTCTCTTTAAAACCAGGTGCTTTCCCTTCCAGTACTTGAGCATCTGGAGGGACTGCAGCGTGCTGACGATATCCACCGGGTTCACCGCCGTCTCCTGGCTGATCTCTGTGAACACAAGAGCGGGAGAGGGGAGGTCAGCGCGACGGCGTCCAGACCGTCTGTGAGGCTGAGTGAAGTGGTGAAGGCTCACAGTGACAACGTCAAAGGAAGATCTTCTGCTTTCTTGCCAAGAGTTAGATGAGAAGATTGAAGCTATAGGGCTGCAACAACGAATCGATAAAATCGCGAAAAATCTATTTTTAGAAAAGTTGGCAACAAATTTCATTATCGATTTGTTGTGTTCCGCAATTATTACGGAACTCGATAAATCGCGGAGATGTTTGAGTTTTTATATATTTTTTCAAGAGTTGAGGGGTGCAACAAAAAAAAGAGCAGGGTGGAGGTAGAGGAAAGTTGCGAAAGCCAATCAGTCTGAGCTCTAATACAGCGGTATAGCAAGAACCAATCAGAAGGCTCCAGAATGATGCCGAAACCCACTTTGCTAATCTCTACACGGCGTGTCGGAGAATGATGGAGGCAGAGCGCTCGCATCACGGCAGCACGGAGGGTACGCATTTTGACTGTAGACTGGGAACGGGTGAGAATATTACTCCGTATGAGGCCAAAAGACCTTCCGAAATGTAAAATGGCAAACAGGAATTACAACAAAAAGAGAACACGAAGAGGCTTCGACGGGAGGGAACAGAGCGGTATCACTGAACTCGCCGCTCCTCTGTGCCGCTCATCTATTATTTGATGCTCCCGCTTCCTCTCCTAAGCATGACAAAAAGATGCTGGAATTACTGTGAATCAGTTATCTTTTCAAAGCAACTCATCGACAACTAAGTGCAATATTGTGTCTTAGTCAACTGGAGTTATTTCAAACTAAAAACTAAATCAATCATATTGAGTCTTTGACCATTTAAGACGCAACTAAATACTCAAACTTCAGAATAACTTGACTGTCGTGCCTCACAAGGGATATTTGTTTTCTTTTCAAATGTATGATGATTTTCTCTGTTTGGCTTTTACATTGTAATTATTTATTTTTTGACTTCAACATCAATTTCCAAAATTGTAACTGTTAAAACTCTGAAAATGAATGAATATTTGGTAGTTTTGATCAGAACTGAAGTTGGTTATCATATTTAACTAAGAGCAATATACATACACATATATATATATATATAATATATATACATATACTGTATATGACACAGTTTTGGGTGCATCCATCTTTATTTATCATCTGGATGCTCACTTGGAGTGGCCACAGTGTTCTCTGGTCCATTCACAAAAGATGACACACACACACACACACAGGCACTCACACACACACACACACACACAGTCACACACACACATTGCCCACCGTTCCTCTCCCTCAGTATTATTTTCCTATCTCTTGCCAGCTCTTGGGAGAGTGCGGTCCAGCTCTGACCTTTGATGGAGATCTCTTTGCCCTGAAAGTTGTTCAGGTAGCGCAGCAGCACCTCCTTCCAGTAACTCCGGTAGCTGATGAGGCCCAGGTCAGACAGGGGGCGCTCAGGTGAGCCCACCTTCTCCTCCACTTTGGACAACAAGTAGCCTTAAAAAGGGGCAGATCAGAAAGAGCTTGTTGTTATTGTTGTTATTACATTTTATTGTCGAGCATTACTTTGTCCCAGTGAGGAAATATAATAAGGATACAGAGAAAAAGACAAATTAATGACTTTAATAGGCAGAAACCAAGGAAAGGGAAAGTGCTCCAGACAGCCTCTTAAATCTGTTGTTATTACCTTCGCATTGAAAATGCGGAAGGTTATGTTTTGATCGCTGTGTATTTATTTATTTCTTTGTATGCATGTTATTCGCATAAGTAAAAAAGTATTAAACCGAATCGCATTAAATTTGGTGGGATGATTGGTTATTATCCGGGGACCATTTGATTAGATTTTGGGATCGATCGGGTCAAAGGTCATGATCAAGGTCATGAAAAGGTCAACATCTTCTTTTTACCATAGCACGGTCAATTTATATCCAATTGGCATGCAAATAATGCCAAAATGTTCATAATTCAATGCCCAATCTTGTGATATGCGAAGGTATGCGCTCTACCGAGTGCCCATTCTAGTTGGCCTGTATTTTGAGTTTATGAGGCAAAACACACACACACATGCAAGAACACGCAAACTGGGAAAGACAACCACAGACGCACACAGACACACACGGCGTCCACACTCACTGAAGTCGATGAGCATCTTGCCGTAGCCCTGCCTCATGTACTGCGGCATGGTGAGGATGCAGGACACGTTGTAGTTGAGGAACGAGTTCTTCTCCTGCAGAGGGAGGATGAAGCCCGAAACACAGCGGTTTGAATGAAAAGGCGTCTTTCAGGGGCCGATATCACGATTAATATTGTGGAATTCGAGGAAGCTGACATTCTGAGCTGATATTTACACAGACAGAGGATACACTGTAGTCCGTCTCATTTTGACTGTGTGTATTCACTTTTTCTCTCTGGTAAACATTTGTTTACCTTGGAGAAGTATCCGACTAGATGGCACCCGGTGTTGTCGGCTTCGGTCATGACGTAGAAGAGGAAAGGCTCCACGTCGTAATACAGAGTCTTGTGGTCCAGGAAGAGCTTCGCCAGCAAACACAAGTTCTGGCAGTAAATCTGAGAGAGAGAGAGAGAGAGAGAGAGAGAGAGAACCAACCAGAAGTGCCATTTTATTTATTATTTATTTTACAAACAAACAAAAAGGGAATTGAAGGAAGCATCACCTTTCCTTAACGGTCTCACTGTTGATACTTGCCCACAGTAGTACAGCAGCCAGGGGAGGAGCTAAAGAGACTTCCAATGACTGTATTTATGAATGTTCTCATCTTTTAAGAATTAATTAATTTCACAATGCATCCAGACATAGTTATGTACAGAGAGTCTGCCTTTCACTACTGTGGGAAAACCGCTTGTATTAATAAAAAAAGGACCAGAGACGGTTACATGTGTTGAAAAAGCAGAAAGGGGTAATTTGTGACACCTTTGTGCAGGAGTTGAGCCAGTCTGACTTAAGACGAGTAAGAAACCCAGACCGTCCTCTGGGAAAGGCGCTCTTTTTTTTACCTTGTTCTTCTTTCCGTCCACCTCAAAGACGGAGATGTTCCCCTTCCTGTAGATCTCGTCCCCTGGAGGGTGCTTCCACACACACTTGGCCTTCACGCGACGAGAGATGAGAGAAAGCAGCGCAGGTTAGTTCATTTAGAAGTTAGCTAAACATTTTACTTTTAGTTTCGCATGGTGCTCGCTCTGGACAGAAGAAAAAGAATCAGAAGGAAACCGAGTCAGAGATATTCGGACTACACTGGATCCTCCCTGCTCGATACATTACCCTCATCTTAGATATTCTTAATTGATGTTAGAAATTCAAGTTAACGTTACAAATATGGCCGACCAAACCTCACTCCAATATAGAAACGATGTGCACTGCTTCAGGACAGTTATACAGTCCATCTTAATAGAGTCGGCATGGTCTGGGAATACAATGATGAGTCGCCTCAGGCGCAGAGATAGTGAGGTAAGAGTTGGAACTACAGCTCAGGCTCATTTTGTGCCACAGTCCATTTGCACTTTGAAGCTTCTACACCACAGACGGGAAGCTTCAAACGTTTTGGTTACATCAGCTCCGGTAAAGTACCGCTCCCTCACCTCACCAGGCGCAATTTGCAGTATTTAGCGGTGTTTTACAAATTATCAGGAAAATAGTGAAACAGTTTCACACTTTTTCAAATGATAGATCATATCCACAGTAGAAAGACCATTGAGATGTCAAAGAACAGCCGGATACATTATATATATATAGAAACAAATATATATATATCCATCCATCCACTATCAATACCGCTTCATCCTTATTAGGTTCGCGGGGGCGCTGGAGCCGATCCCAGCTGACATAGGGCGAAGGCAGGGGACACCCTGGACAGGCCGCCAGTCCATCCATCCAGGTATATACAGACACACATATATATTTACAGTGGGTACGGAAAGACCCCTTTAAAATGTTCACTCTTTGTTTCTTCGCACACACCTGTCTATATACGACCGTACAGCTCACACTGCATGTCAGAGCAAATGAGAATCATGAGGTCCAAGAACTGCTCAAGGAGCTCAGAGACAGAATTGTGGCGAGGCACAGATCTGGCCAAGGTTACAAAAGAATTTCTGCAGCACTCAAGATTCCCAAGAGCACAGTGGCCTCCATGATCCTTAAATGGAAGAAGTTTGGGACGACCAGAACTCTTCCTAGACCTGGCCGTCCAGCCAAGCTGAGCAATCGTGGGAGAAGAGCCTTGGTGAGAGAGCTCTGACATGCAGTGTGAGCTGTACGGTCGTATAGAGACAGGTGTGTGCCTTTCCTAATCAAGTCCAATCAGTTTAATTAAACACAGCTGGACTCCAATGAAGGAGTAGACCCATCTCAAGGAGGGTCAGAAGAAATGTACAGCATGAGCGTCACAGCAAAGGGTCTGAATACTTATGACCATGTGATATTTCAGTTTTTCTTTTTTAATACATTTGCAAAATTGTCTACATTTTTGTTTTTTTCTGTCAAGATGGGGTGCCGAGTTACATTACTGAGAAATAAAATTAACTTTTTGGATTTTAGAAAATGGCTGCAATGAAACAAAGAGGGACACATTTTAAAGGGGTCTGAATACTTCCCTACGCACTGAATATAAAAATATATATATTTGTTGATATATATATATATACTGCATGTTTGCCAGACTCAAGACAAGTGTTGTTACAATACCAAAAAAACACTGAATTTACAACATAAAAGCCAAATGTAATTGGATTACGGTACAAGTTGGCAAAACCAAGAACATTTCTGTTTAAAGTTTGTGACACTACCGTCTGCATAAACTAGCAAAATTAGAAGGCAAAGACGAAGGGTTTCGACGTTAAGTGTGTTGTATCAGCCCCACTTTGATATGGGACATCTAGGTACTTACAATACAGTGTGACCAGGAGGTATTGCAAAGTAAGGTTATAAAACAGATTGCATTCTGGGATTGTTAGTAAAAATAAGTAAATGAGATTAATTTTAGACACATTCTGACTTCAAAAGGACCTGCAGGCGCCCCAGAGAAAGAGCTGCCTCACCATGTGCCGCCGCAGAATGGTCTGGCTCTTCATATACTTGAGGCAGAACTCGCACATGTAGAGCCTCCCCAGGCGGGCGTACTCCTCTGGGTACGGGGAGTGGTACCACGTGTCCAGCTCGTAGCGGCCAAACACGATGGTCTTTATCATGTTGCTGCCCTCGGACACCTGGCCGGCCAGCCGAAGTTTCTCCTGTAGATGCCGGGACAGGAAGGACGGGGAGATGGGGGCCCGCAAGAGAAAAGGAACAAAGAAAGGATGGAAGAGAAGAGAAAGAAAAAAAGATCCCAATTATTTAGGGAAGAGGATCTGGTGAACATACACAGGAAAACCTCAGCGGAGGCAACCAGCCAGATAGAACCATCACAAGATGCAGGAAGAAAGATTAGAATGGGGAACCAAGAGGAAAAGGCCTAAAATGAAGCTTTGAAACTAATTCACTAGTTTACATGTTGTCTGCGACGGGTTTTAAGACGTTTTCAGAGGCAAATAAGAGACAAGATTTGTGTTAACGAAGTATTTCCAAAATCCGTGAAACTCAATTTAAGACTTAAATAATGCGAACATGATTTAAGGCCTTGAATCGATGGAAAGGGAATTTAAGATAATTTAAAACTGGCCGTGTTACGGTGCAATGAAACCAATACTTTGACAGAGAAAGTTCACCTATCTTACGTCTTTCAAGATGTCTTTTATTTAATAGTGAAACAAACCAATAGCAGCTAGAAATGCCTAATCTGAATCTGTTGTGTGTTTTTTGAGGCGGGAAATTGTAAGCACATGCTATCTGTCAACTAAAACATACAAAACCGTCTGTGTGATTGGAGGAGAACAATGCCTTTTCATCTGAATGGTTCACAAAGTAACAGAGCGGAATAACAAAATAAAAAAAGACAGATTAACAGGAAGTGATTGTCCAAACTACCAAAAATATCTCAGACTCCTCCTGTGGCTGCAGAGGAGGGTTTGCTGACTGAAACAGAGAAGAAGAGGAATAATGCAGAAGGGGGGGGGGGAACCCAAAAAAACAAAGGGAAGCGGAAAAAAGCGTACAGGAGGGAAGTGAGGATGAGTTTTCTCTCTTACAATGTCCTCCGAGGCACGTGCCTGCGCTTTCCTGAACAGCTCGAGGTCGTAGTCGCTGGTGATGTTCTCCAGCAGCGGCTCCCTGCTCGCTCCGTGGCTCTGACGGTGCTCCTGGGTGGGGGTGGGCGGGGGGGTTGGGGGGTTGGGTGGGGAGTAAGACTTTCAAAATACGAACGGGTAAGGATACGGAGGTGCGTGAAGGAGTAAACGCGTTCATTCCTCACACGCTCACCGTGGACTTGTCCTTCTGCTCCTTATTGAGGCCAGAATTCCTCTTCCTCCTCAGCTCCGTCACCTTCTCCTTGTAGCGCAGCTGGCGGTCCGACGGGGCCTGAGACCACAAAGAGACGGAGGCTGAAGGCTTTGCACCGCCTGATGAGACTAGATAAACAAATAATGTCTCGCCGAGATGTATGCATGTTCTAATGATGCTTTATTACTGCTTGATGTAATGGAAACATTAACACAAATTGTGAAGGTTCATGATTTTAAGTTCATTTCTGTATCGGCGTCCCACAGGGATCTATACTCGGGCCACTTTTATTTATATAAAAGATATGCCTGTGTCTGAAGAGATCCAGCAATATGCTGATGATACATTTTCATATTTCTTGCTCTGTGTTTATTTGTCTTATTGTCCAATGTTATGCACCACCCACCAGGACACATTCCTTGTATGTCCAATAAAAGGTTCAGATTCTGATATATTATTATACTCATGGTTGCACAGCCAACTGCTTACAAACATACCAATGCAAAGAGCCAAATATTAAGGCAAAATAGGTTGGTCTAATCTACATACTGCTCCTTAATAACTACGGATGGGTCAAATGCAAATAACTTCCCCTACTGTGTTAATAAATGATAAATTATTATTATTATAAGGTAAGAAAATAATTTAAATAAACTCGAAAACATCTATGTTTCTGTGAACCCACTCCGAAGACTGATACATGGCATTACATTTTTTTCATTTCAACCCTAATATAAATTGTTTCCATTTAATTATTTTCTGTTTCAGAGTACTCCCAAGCTGTCGATCTGCCCGTTTGGTTTTTCTTGAAAATATGAAACACGGGAGATATTGGTTACTTTTGGATACTGTATTTTATGTGTTTTTTATTACTGGATGTGTAGGGACATATATTATAATCTATTTGTCCCTACATGTCCAGTAATAAATAAACAAGCAATTTTATACATATATTTATGCCTTATTGTCTCACATTTCACGTATCGTTGAACAAGCTGTGCACAGGCTGACAAGATGTATATGAATATAGTCTTTAAGTTATGGACCAGATATCAAACGGCCTTCAGAGGTGTCACATTTGAATTAATTCTAACATCCTAAGCCGTTAAAAAGTAGGTGTTAAATCTGTTGATGTTTTAGAGAAACTAATACTCAGTACTCTTTTATAGATGGCCTTGCATGTTTTCATTTTTTACCCAATTCTTACATTTATCTTGCAGCAGACTGCTGGTATGTTATACTGTGCCATCACTTTCATCCTGATATTTTATACAATATGTAATCCTGTTCTGGTCTAGGGGTTATGGAACAACTCGCTCATTTAGAGCTTTTTCTCTGTTGATCCATGAGCACGGTCAAAAGAACCAATGAGCTACATCCGACCAGGAATTCCCCTTCAAACACACAGACACACACATACACCTTTAGCTCATGATGAAGGGAATCGTACAGGTGAAATTTCGGTCGGGTCACAGCTTTCACCTGGATTCACTTCAGCTGATAAAGAGATTACCCTTACAATACAATAATACATATATATACACTACCGTTCAAAAGTTTGGGATCACTTTGAAATGTCCTTATTTTTCAAAGAAAAGCATTGTTTTTTTAAATGAAGATAACATTAAATCAATCAGAAATACACTCTATACATTGTTAATGTGGTAAATGACTATTCTAGGTGGAAACGTCTGGTTTCTAATGAAATATCTCCATAGGTGTATAGAGGCCCATTTCCATCAACGATCACTCCAGTGTTCTAATGGTACATTGTGTTTGCTAATCGCCTTAGAAGACTAATGGATGATTAGAAAACCCTTGAAAACCCTTGTGCAATTATGTTAGCACAGCTGAAAACAGTTATGCTGGAGATATAAGCTATACAACTGGCCTTCCTTTGAGCTAGTTGATTATCTGGAACATCACATTTGTGGGTTCGATAAGACTCTCAAAATGGCCAGAAAAAAAGAACTTTCATGTGAAATTCGCCAGTCTATTCTTGTTCTTAGAAATGAAGGCTATTCCATGCGAGAAATTGCAAAGAAACTGAAAATGTCCTACAGCGGTGTGTACTACTCCCTTCAGAGAACAGCACAAACGGGCTCTAACCAGAGCAGAAAGAGAAGTGGGAGACCCCGGTGCACAACTCAGCAAGAAGACAAGAGACATTAGAGTCTCTAGTTTGAGAAATAGACACCTCACAGGTCCTCAACTGGCAGCTTCTTTAAATGGTACCCGCAAAACGCCAGTGTCAACGTCGACAGCGAAGAGGCGTCTCCGGGATGCTGGCCTTCTAGGCAGAGTGGCAAAGAAAAAGCCATATCTGAGACTGGCCAATAAAAAGAAAAGATTGGTATGGGCAAAAGAACACAGGCATTGGACAGAGGAAGATTGGAAAAAGGTGTTATGGACAGATGAATCCAAGTTTGAGGTGTTTGGATCACACAGAAGAACATTTGTGAGACGCAGAACAGGTGAAAAGATGCTGGAAGAGTGCCTGACACCATCTGTCAAGCATGGTGGAGGTAATGTGATGGTCTGGGGCTGCTTTGGTGCTGGTAAAGTGGGAGATTTGTACCAGGTAAAAGGGATTTTAAATAAGGAAGGCTATCACTCCATTTTGCAACGCCATGCCATACCCTGTGGGCAGCGCTTGATTGGAGCCAATTTCCTCCTCCAACAGGACAATGACCCAAAGCACACCTCCACATTGTGCAAGAACTATTCAGGGAAGAAGCAGGCAGCTGGTATGCTGTCTGTAATGGAGTGGCCAGCACAGTCACCAGATCTCAACCCCATTGAGCTGTTGTGGGAGCAGCTTGACCGTATGGTCCACAAGAAGTGCCCATCAAGCCAATCCAACTTGTGGCAGGTGCTTCAGGAAGCGTGGGGTGACATTTCAACAGATTACCTCAACAAATTAACAGTTAGAATGCCAAAGGTCTGCAATGCTGTAATTGCTGCAAAAGGAGCATTCTTTGACGAAAGCAAAGTTTGAAGAAAAAAATTACTACTTCAAATACAAATCATTATTTCTAACCTTGTCAATGTCTTGACTATATTTTCTATACATTTTGCAACTCATTTGATAAATAAAAGTGTGAGTTTTCATGGAAAACACGAAATTGTCTGGGTGATCCCAAACTTTTGAACGGTAGTGTATATATATATATATACACACACATGCAAACATATATGTATATATATGTGTGTGTGTGTACATGTATTGCTCTGTTTTTAGGTGTAAGCATGTGTCACCATGTGTTATACCTGTCTGATGCACTTGTGTGTGTGTGTGTGTGTTACCTGGCTTCGTGTGGAGTGTCTATTCTCGTCCTGGCGGTGTGACAGCGTCCGCTCCTCGGCCTGTTTGTCGCGCGTCGATGCCTTGCCCTGACAAAACATCAACACTGTGTCTGCCACCAACAAATCACAACAACCCCAACAAATAAATAAATAAAATGCAGCAGCCCCCCACCCCCCACCCTTGTGTTCCTGGAAGCTTTGCAGCTTGACAACTTCGATTTAAGTCTGTTGTCTTTCTCCAGTTTCATACACTGGACACACCTGGTCACAGTGCGATGAGCCATTTTCACAGAAGAAACTTAGTTTGAATCATGAGAAATATTTTAAAAAGCAGCACCAAAAAAATGTTTTACAGATTTTGGCAACAACCAAAAACAAAATGTAAACTAGAATGGGCACTCGGTAGAGCGCATACCTTCGCATATCACAAGATCGGGCATTGAATTATGAACATTTTGGCATTAGTTGCATGCCAATTGGACAAAAATGTATCGTGCTATGGTAAAAAAAGAGTTTGACCTTTCCATGACCTTGACCTTGACCTTTGAACCGATTGATCCCAAAATCTAATCAAATGGTCCCCGGATAATAACCAATCATCCCACCAAATTTCATGCGATTCAAGAACATTTTGACCTGTTCATGACCTTTGACCTTGACCTTTGACCCGATCGATCCCAAAATCTAATCAACTGGTCCCCGGATAATAAGCAATCATCCCACCAAATTTCATGCGATTCGGTTCAATACTTTTTGAGTTCTGCGAAAGATTTTGACCTGTTCATGACCTTTGACCTTTGACCCGATCGATCCCAAAATCTAATCAACTGGTCCCCGGATAATAAACAATCATCCCACCAAATTTCATGCGATTCGGTTCAATACTTTTTGAGTTTTGCGAATAACACGCATACAAATAAATAAATAAATAAATACACGGCGATCAAAACATAACCTTCCGGCATTTTCAATGCGAAGGTAAAAAGGAAGATAAACATAAAATATATGAATTGGTGGGAGCTTCCCGTATTAAAAAAGGCTTTTTAACACACCTACTTCTTACCCTGGAGTCCCTTTTGATATGTCTGTGTGTGTGTGCGTGCGTGTGTGTGTGTGTGCGTGCGTCTCAGTCATTCTGTCACTCCCAATTTACGGGGTTACTTAAATCATTTCAAATGTGTATTAAGAATACCCCAACTGACATTGTCGTATTGATATGTCAACATAACTGTGTGTGTGTGTGTGTGTGTGTGTGTGTGTACCTTGCATTCATCAGCAGAGAGATTGTGGTAGAGAGGACATCCCGATATGGAGAAATGTCTCTCATGCCTCCCTGTGAGATGACCTGAGAGACAGAACGGGAGGGAGAGAAACAGAAAGAGAGAGAGAGAAAGAGAGAGATGTACGGAGAGCTGAGGGTTGGTGCAGGAACATCTGAGCCAATGAAAAAATAAACCATCGTTGTGTTTGTGCCCTCACCCAACGAGTTGCACCCGGGTGTGGGACACTTCATGTTAAAGTTGTAGCTCTCGTGGAAGCGCCGCCGTTTGGGCCGGTGGGAGAGGTCGTGGGCGGCGGCCTCTTTGAGCGACAGCTCTTTGGCCAATCGCTCGTCCTCCTCCTGCGACACCACAACGTCGTTGCTGGAAGACACAAGGTCGTTGCCGGGGCTGGAAACATCGATGTCGGACTCCGAGGACGGGGCGTTGCCCGTCGGGGTCCGGGGAGGGGTCTCGTCCCGGTCTGCCCCCGGCTTCAGGTCTGCTGAGCCAATCAGAATAAAAGGGAATGAGAAGGGAATGACGGCAAGGACGCCGAACTCTGCGGGTTTCAATCGGAATGGAAAGTCCGAAAGTCCACACAAGTTGTATTTTCATTTGATTGTCTTAGAAATAATAAATGTATTAAACATTTTTTTTATAAAGTGGGGTTATATGAGGTCCAGGGTCAGACTTTGGAGGAACAGACACAGGACTAAAACAATATAATGCTGCAATACATGTTTCAGTCACATAAAATAAAATGCCCGAATATAAAAAATAAAAAATCAATATCAGTTGAAGAGTACACTATCTTTTGAATATTTCCATCGCCTCACATTATGGCCCACAGCAAGGAACTAAAGTCACACAAAAAATAACCGATGGAGGCAGTGGCACACCTGTGTTCTGCAAGGTAGCGCTACTTTCATGCTGCATGGCAAGTGGTGGACTAAATACAGCCACAACTAACAGAAGAAGAAGATAAATCTGTATCTGATACCTCCTGCCTGGTGAGCTCGCCCCCCCCCCCCTTTCTGGATGGTGGTCCATGCCTACTACAAACTATTCATACACTCTGTCACACTCATTGAATGTGTTGTAACTCTGTAACAATTCCTTCTGGTCACATGACATCTATTCATCTGTCCATCCTGGAGAGGGATCCTCCTCTGTTACTCTCCTGAAGGTGTCTTCCCTTTTTTCCCTGTCAAAGTTTTTTTTTCTATTTCTTGGGAGGTTTTCCTGATCTGAAGTGAGGTCAAAGGTCAGGGATCTCATATTTGTATGGATTGTAAAGCCCTCTGAGGCAAACTCGTAATTTGTGATGTTGGGCCTATATGAAATGAACTGAATTGGCTTTTAGAAAATCAATGTTTCTAAAAGCCATTTTTCAATCTTTTACCACGAATCGATCTAAAGGGAATTCACTGTCGGCTGCAAACGTGACCACAAACACAGATGCAGCAGACACCCTCCAGCAGTGGCAGAGAAATCCAATAGAACAGGCTGCATGTAAACGCAGAAGCAGAAAACACAGACAGATGCATGGGGCATATGGCAGCACCATTTTCTTTCCTTTGTCTCCCCGTCGTATTTCGTTTAAACTCTGAAATTGGGTTTGCAATGTGCCAGTGCTTAACAATGTCTTACGATGTGTGCTACACCCCAAAGCATCTTTCCTATTACCACATGCATTTCAGGCGAGTCCATTGGATACAAAGAGGCACACAATGACAAACACCATTATTTCGTAAAAAATCAAACCAAAAAACCCATCGTCTTCGAGCTGAGGGCACAGGAAATGCAAAAGAATCCTCACTTCCAGGTTTTAGGACTCATTCCTGCAGCACTCCTATCCCATCAAATGGTCCGGGTCAGGAATTATAACCCATTAACATTGCATCTGGTGTTCCTCAAGGGTCCGTTTGAGGGCCCGTGATGTTTGGTATCTGCCCAATGTTTGTAAACCGGCATCTAAGATTTTAATTTGCAAGCATCAATAGGATTTTTTACACTCACAGGAATCTTGATAATGAGTTTATAGCTCTTTGGCTCCTGAATCGTGTGGACTTCCCCTAAAGGGGAGCCATTAGCTTCTTGGTTCTACGTGCATATCTGCTAGTGTACGAGTCTTTGATTATGTTTGGAGTTGTTGCTTTGACTTTTTACATTTCAGCTTTTTCTTTTTGTATTGTGTAAATAATGTTGAAAAAAAATTACAAATAATCTTTAGCTGTGTAATACTTGAATATTGTTTCACTCTGACTCCTATTTAAGGCAATGAGCGATAACATCGAACAACCAAATAATCTAAAGGCACAGATATCTCTCTTTTTTCTTTTATGGATACAGACCAGCGCCTCCTACAGCGCCTGAAGTTTGAAAACGGATCGTGGTCTCTCTCCGTGAGGTAATTCATTCAACACAATGAGAGCGTATATATGAGCCGAGATATATATTCGCCTTCTTTATAAAATCAGGAACATGCTGTGATCACAGACAGGGCTCATCAATGAGCACTGAATGAAACACGCTGACAGAGATGCTCTTCTTCCTCCTTCCCCTCCTCATCCTCATCTCATTCCTTCTTTTCTCGTGCAGCTTCCTTTTACAACTCCTTTATCTACTCGCCACCTTTTACTCTCCCTTCCGCTCTCGCCCTGCTCTCTTACCTCACTGCCTAACTGTGCTTCCGTTCCCACTCTCATAAAAAGAAACAAACGGCATCCCCTTTTAATAAAAACGCATCCTTTGATGTCATGTGTAGGTCCAATAGCCAAGACATATGATGCTGCTCTCACCGTTAGCCTCGGTATCCGAGCCAGACGACCTGCTCCAACGCAGTGGGTATTTTTTGGCTGCGGTGTTTGTCGCCCCCTGCTGGCTGCGTGTGATCCTGCGCCCGGAGGAAAAGACAGACGCTGCCACTGCTGCTGCTGCCGCCGCCTCTGCTGCTGAATCCTGGCCTTCATCTGGACCAGTGGCTGCATGAGAGCTGCAGTTATCTGGAAGGGAAGAGATCACCTGATGATTTCCAATATGGTTGAACATCAACATGGCGATTAAAGATGGATACACACATTTTATTTGGACGCACCTTACATTTCTTTACATTTCCTTTCCGGCATTGCAACTTATAGTTACCTAATATTATAGTGGGCTTTTCAATTGACAACTATTTTGATGATCAATTGATCATTGAAGTCATTTCCAATGGACCCAATAAGACGTGAAGTCACAAAGACTTTGCCCAAAGGAAGCATATATAAAAGGTGAATAAAATTGGTCCAAGAACCTTGTGGAACTCCGTGATTAACGTTGGTGGTCATCGAGGCTTCATCGTTTACAAATACAAACTGAGATTGACCTGATAGATAAGATCTAAACCAACTTAGTGCCGTGCCTGAAATGCCAATCGACTGCTCCAGCCTCTGTAATAGGATGTCATGGTCAATGGTGTCGAATGCAGCACTAAGGTCTAACAAGACCAGTACAGAGATGAGTCCTTTATCTGCTGCCATTAAGAAGTCATTTGTACAATATCCAACAGAGAGGCGCCAATTAAAGGCAGAACGTCTTTAAGCAGCCTCGTCGGGATGGGGTCCAAGAGACAGGTAGACGACGGGTTAGAAGTAGAAACTGTTGAAGACAGTTGGTCACGGTTGATGGGAGAAAAGTCATCTAAATATACACCAGGGCATACAGCGGTTTCCAAGGCCATTCCACTTGAGGACAGATTGGCACTGGTTAAGGGCAAGAGATTATTAATCTTGCCTCTAATAGTTAGAATCTCTTCATTGAAGAAGTTCATGAAGTCATTACTGCTGAGGTCTATAGGAATACTCGGCTCCACAGAGCTGTGACTCTCTGTCAGTCTGGCTTATTTTTCTCTATAACTGATGAGTAATAGGCTGCTCTGGCATTACTGAGGGCCTTCTTATATGTTTTAAGACTATCTCGCCAAACTAAGCGGGATTCCTCCAGATTAGTTGAACACCATATGCTTTCAAGCTTTCGTGACGTTTGCTTTAGTTTGCGGGTCTGAGGGTTATACCAGGGAGCAAACCTCCTCTTCCTCACTGTCTTCTTCTTCAGAGGGGCTATCGAGTCCAGTGTCATTCTCAGTGAGCCTGTGGCACTATCAACAAGATGATCAATCTGGGACGGACTAAAGTTAGACCAGGAGTCCTCTATTATATATTTTTAAATAAAACAGAAAATGGGAAAAAGACAGTTACTTGTTGCAAATGGCCTCAATGATAAAGAAGAGATTAATCCTGCAGCATTAAAGAACACTGAACCTCTGAATCCACTTCTTTTTTGGGGGAATAGAAGAGGCCCCTGTGCTTTTTTTATTAAGCCTCTTTGGGGGACGAGGACAGCGCAGCAAACTTCTCTCAGCAGGAAACAGTGTCGCCTTTGATTTCTCCGTTGCGAATCCCCGCCAGCGACAGCGGAAAGAGTTCACACAGGGGGTAGGGGTAGTGTTTATTGTGTCTCTGGTTGGTGTGTGTGTGTAGGGAGGCGGAGTCAGGCTTGCTGAACCCATTCATGAATTAGGGCTGCCCATAGATAGTAGACACTGTTATCTGAGGGGGGTTTGAAGTTTCCCTGTGGTCCCCGAATGAAAAAACCATCGCTTATTCAAATGACACTTAAATTAAATTATCTTGTAAATGTGTGGCTTCATACAGAATATGTGCGATTAAATATATAGGAAATTAAGAACATATAACCACTTAAATTCACGGCAAATTCAAAAGAAATCAAAGCAGAAAACTAAAACGGTGATATAATAAATGGATTTAATTATAAACCAACAAGGGAAACTGGAACAATAAGATAAATAAAAATGATACTTCTAACTTTCTGAAGTCCAAGGCAAAAAAACTGGTGTTATATCATTCCTAAAGCCCTTTGAGGCACATTTGTAATTTGTGATATTGGGCTACAAAATAAACTGAATTTAATTTAATTCGTTTTTTACAATGATTTATGTTGATACAACCTCGTCGCATGGGTGTCCCACTGAAGTTACAATATAACGATGATATACCTTGTGAGCTCCGACTGAGGCGCAGCGAGGCGCGAGTGAGGCGCGTGCTGCTGCGCCTGCGCGCGTTCTCGGAAGCTTCCGCGTGCTCGAGGTCGGCGGAAAAATCCGAGTCCTCCGTCCCGTCGGAGCTGCTGCCGGCGGCCCTCTGCAAACAACAACAATGTGCATTAGCTGGCAGCGTGGTTAAAGTATCAGAGGATGTGATACTGATGTTATTAAGCTTCATATGTGTGTGTTTTATTGGTTTGTTTGTTTTTACCATCGGGTAATTCAACAAAGATCCCATGCTGGGGGAGGAACATCACCCCATCCACATCTCCTGCGGCTCCGCGCCCCCTCTTTCCACGATGGACTTTGTCAATAAATTAAATGTAAAAAGCCTCATCGCCATTTGCAGCGGGTACAAGCAGATTATATTGTACCAACACCCCCAGTTTCATCACAACGCCTGAGAGCACCTACCGCGTTAATTCCCAGTTCGTAGTCAATTGAGTGGACTAGAAAGACAGTTACCACAAAAAAACACCCAACAACTCAGCAAAGACAGATCCACTCATGAAACATCCCATAAACGTGTGTCACCTCGTCATGCTGTCGAAAGTGTAGCCTGCCAACGAATGGGGTGACGCTCACCTCACCCCAACAGAGACACACAAATCCGGCAGGGAGGGGGTGGGGCAAGAGGACAGTACGAACCAACATGTCATTTGGATAGATATAAAATAATAATAATACTATCAACTCTGTAATAATAAACAAAATGTAATAAAGGAGTCGGCAACCCACAAATGTTTATTTGAATTGGTGAAAGAATAATGTAACTTCTGTTTCACTCGTTGCGCTTAATGTTTAGTTCACAATTGTATATGTATTTGTGTATTCTTCTAATTACGGCGTAAGTCACGTGGATTTTACACAGGGCCACCCAAGAAAATACATAAACAGTATATCATAACCCTTTATTGACACACATGGAGTAAAGTAGGTGTTATAAAGACAGAAAGGGAAACAAGGGGAAAACAGAGCAATTGAAATAAAATGAGTTCAGCTACCATGAAACACAATTAGATTAAAACTATTCATAGATACAAATAAAATAAAAAAAGCTTTGTACGAACTTAATGTGAATTAATGTGGTAATTGTGCAAAAGTAACGCTGCTGTTAAGCTTTTCAATTAATGGTAACTACGCATGAACTACATTTGATTAGCACTATAAGACAGTAACACAATTGTGAAATGCGTGTCTACACTACAGCCTGGACCACAGCGCACATTCAACGCTAAGTGCGTTTGACAACTTCACAACAAGCAGTCGAGTGCTTCATTTGCATACGACCAATCATATTAGAGAGGAGGCGGGGTTTGAGAAAGCCGCACCAATGAAAGCGACGACTGTCCAGCTTCTGACCAATCGCGGCGTTGTTTTGGTGCGGGCGCTTCGTTTTCATCCTCGCACTCAAAGAACAGCCTGATCCCTTTTGCAACAGTTAAAGCTGCCGTTATTGACATGACTGGAGGTCAGCGTCTCCATGCAGCCCACCAGCAGGTCAAATATGACCAGAGTATCTTAAAAGCCCAAATGTTTAAAGCTCTTCTCACGAGGAAGCGACGCTTCATAAACTGCAGCACATTCTTGCAATTCAGCAACACACGTTAGCTAGCGTAGCTTTTTAGCAACAACACAAACCTATTCCTCAGTCCAGTGACTCCGCTAACGTCCGTATTTCAACACACATCCACTACTTATTAGCTGCATCTCGTAGAAATACATGTTGGCTCACATGCGGCCAGAGGTGTTTCCACACAGTTAGATGTTTGGCTAACATTAACTGTGACGTCGTGTTGTTGTGTGTCCAATCTGCAGCCGAACGACTGCTACAAATCTGTCTTACCTTTCTCCGGGGCATTCCCAAAGGTGTTGCGTGTGTCGCCAGTGGCCGATTACTAGTCCCTACTTTGGGGCTAATTTATTTCAGGTTGTATAAATAATAAGACTAACAAATCATCAGCTTTTGATATGAGCCAACTCAGCTGAAAAAGGCGCACCAATTTTTTCCGCACTTCCTTGTGAGTCCGGCGCAAACTCGTTCGTTTTTCGGGTCCGTTGATAAAATACCTCCGTGTGGAACATGAGGCTGCGACGGGCCTTTGATTCCACAGGTTACGGCGAGCGTGATAGTGTATCGCAACGTCGTTAAATATAAAGTCAACGAATAATTATATTTGATCAGTTACTAAAATGTTATCTAATTATCGTCTCACCA